>NC_136262.1:121026597-121436597 GCF_964187855.1 Myxine glutinosa
ACTGCTGATGTTATGAAGATAAACAAAGGTCCCAAAGTCCAAATCTGAAGATCAACAACACTTGTGCAAAGACAGGAAAAGCAGATTACCTTTTGAAGAGTGAAAGTTCGTACAGTGTAAGAGGCCAAGGGTATCGCATCAAGTAGAGAAACCGAAAAATCCGCATACGTTTCCTTCCCTCTCTCGGGCCAGTAGCGATTACACTTCCCCTAAAAGAGGAAGACCAGGTGAAACAAAGACTTCCAACAACATTCTTGGTCATCAAAGTAAGAACACAAAGAAATAAATAAAGAGGTTGATGTACCAAAGGATGTACCATTTGCTCATCTTCTTGGGAACAGATAAGAACTATGTTGCTGCACCTTTGCTCCCAGACCATCCTCCAAAAGTCCGCCATGGTGCTTGGCAATGGACATTGGGTGGCAATGTAAGCTCTCGGTCTATTGTAACCGTCAATGTAGTTTGCATTGATGTAATCACTGCCAGGAAGTCCTGCGGAAACAGAAATCGATGAAAACGGGAAAACTGCACCACAGAGGCTTTAAAATGAGCACATTAGCAGACAAAGAAAAGGTAACCAATATGTAAGTGTACCTGGTATGGTGGAGAGACACACCCTAGAGTGGTCAAAAGCGACAACGTTGATAAAGCGGTTTTTGTGTTCGTTTACATCTAACATAGAGTTTGTCCAGGTAACCTCCATCGATGTATCGAGAGACTGCAAAGAACGACAAAAGTTCACGGAAACAAAAAATTTGACTTGTAGCTTATGAAGGACAGATATCTCTCCTAAAATACAAACTACATACATACAGGAAGTAGGTATACATACAGGAAGTAGGTCTCTACTCAGTGAAAGACACATGAAAGCCCGCTTGGAGTTTGTAAAAAAGCACCTAAAGGACTCTCAGACTGTGAGAAACAAGATTCTGTGATCTGATGAAACCAAGATTGAACTGTTTGGCTTCCGTCTGGCCACTCTGCCATAAAGCCCAGATCGGTGGAGTGCTGCAGTGATGGTTGTCCTTCTGGAAGTTTCTCCCATCTCCACACAGGATTTCTGGAGCTCAGCCAGTGACCATCGGGTTCTTGGTCACCTCTCTTACCAAGGGCCCTTTTCCCCCCGATTGCTCAGTTTGGCTGGGCGGCCAGCTCTAGGAAGAGTCCTGGTTGTTCCAAACTTCTTCCATTCAATAATTATGGAGGCCTGTGCTCTTGGGAACCTTCAATAATAATAATAATAATAATAATAAATTTATTTTATATAGCGCTTTTCAAGAAGCCCAAAAGCGCTTTGACAGAGTACAAAAAACAAGTGCAAAAAGACAAAAATCAATAGGTAAATAATCAAAGCAAAAGGAAGGAGAAGGAGAAGAGATAGTCAGGGGTTAAATGCTGTGGGTTAAATGTTGAATGCAGTGTTGAACAGGTGGGTCTTGAGTGATGTTTTGAATGTGGTGAGTGAGGAGGAGTCTCTGATGGTGTGAGGTAGTGAGTTCCAGAGGGTGGGAGCAGCGATGGAGAAGGCCCTGTCCCCCCAGGATCTGAATTTGGTACGGATGGGAGGGGGGGGGGGGGGGTCAGGAGGTTGGTACCAGCAGAGTGGAGGTTGCGGGTGGGAGTGTATCTGGAGAGGAGGTCAGTCAGGTAGGATGGGGCCAGGTTATGGAGGGCTTTGTAGGTCAAGAGGAGGATTTTGTATTGGATTCTCTGGGGGATGGGGAGCCAGTGAAGCTTGTAAAGGACAGGGGTGATGTGGTCACGGGTCCGGGAATGGGTGAGTAGACGGGCAGCGGAGTTCTGAATGTATTGGAGTTTATTGGTGATTATTGAGGGTGAACCATAGAGGAGGCTGTTGCAGTAGTCCAGACGGGAGGTGATGAAGGCGTGGATGAGGGTTTCTGCAGCCGTGGAGGAGAGGGATGGACGGAGACGGGCGATGTTTTTCAGGTGAAAGAAGGCTGTCTTTGTGATCTGTTTAGTGTATTTGTCGAAGGAGAGGGTTTGGTCAAAGATGATGCCAAGATTCCGGATGTGAGGGGAGGTGGATACTGGGAAACCGTCGATGTTGAGGGCAAAGTTATGGGTGGATTTGGTGAGCGTTTTTGGGCCAATGATGATGATTTCAGATTTATCATAGTTAAGTTTGAGGAAGTTGATTTGAAGCCAGGATTTTATTTCAGTGATGCAGTTTGTCAGGATAGAGTGGGTGGCGGTGGAGATGGACTTGGTGGAGATGAAAAGCTGGATGTCATCGTCGAAGCAGTGGAATTGGAGACCATGACGGCAGATTAAGTGACCAAGGGGGGACAGGTACAGGATGAAGAGGAGGGGGCCAATAACTGAGCCTTGGGGGACACCTTGGGGGAGGGGAGCAGTGGGGGATTTGCAGTTATTGATGGAGATGAACTGGCATCTGTCAGAGAGGTATGATTTAATCCAAGAGAGGGCAGTGCCGGTAATGTTAAAGGTGGTTTCAAGTCGGGTGAGGAGGATGGTGTGATTGATGGTGTCAAAGGCGACGCTGAGGTCGAGGAGGATGAGAATGTTGAGGTTGCCAGCGTCAGAGGAGAGGAGAAGGTCGTTGGTGATTTTGAGGAGAGCAGTTTCAGTACTGTGGTTGGAGCGGAATCCGGATTGGAATGTTTCATACAGGTTATTGGCAGAGAGGTGATGTTTGAGTTGAGTGGCTACAGCGCGTTCCAAAACTTTTGACAGAAAGGGTAGGTTGGAGATGGGTCTGAAGTTATTTAGGGTGTCAGGGTTGAGTCCAGGTTTTTTCAGAATGTGGGTAACAGCAGCAATTTTGAGGGATGGTGGGACGATGCCTGTAGACAGGGAGGAGTTTATTGTTGTAGTGATAAGTGGAGAGAGCACAGGAAGGGAGGCCTTGACAAAGCTGGAGGGGATGGGGTCAAGAGTGCAGGTGGCAGTTTTCATTCCTATGAGGAGTTCAGAGAGGTCAGTAGGGGAGACTGGGGAGAACTGAGACAGGGGTTGGCAGGATAAGGGGGGGCAGGTGGTTTGAGGGGAGCGGGTGCGGTGGTGGTTAAGCTGTTGTAGATGTTGTCAATTTTGCATTGGAAGAATGAAAGGAAGGAGATGCAGTTGTCTACTGTGAATGACTGGGTGGTGGTGTTCAGGGGGCTGAGGAGTTTGTTTATTGTAGAGAAGAGTGCTTTTGGGTTTCCAGAGCCAGAGTGGATGATTTGAGAGTAGTAGGCGGAGCGGGCGCGGGAGAGGGCATCTTTGTAGTGTTGTAGGTGGTCCTTGTAGGCTTGGGAGTGAATTGTGAGACCTGTTTTATTGCGGAGTCTTTCAAGTTGGCGAGCACGAGTTTTCATCAGGCAGAGTTCAGGGGTAAACCAGGGAGCAGAATGGGTGAAAGAAACTGTTTTGGTTTTTATAGGCGCAAGCTGGTCAAGGCAGGAGGAGAGAGTGTGGTTGTAGTAGTCAGTGAGGTCAGAAGGGGTGTGGAGGTCAACGAAGGGAGAAATGGACATTTTTTCAGAGAGGGTGGATGAGAATGAGGTAGGTGAAAGAGCGTTTAGCTTACGGAAGTTGATAGTGCGATAATGCCTTGGTGCTGGGGTGGGGATGTTGATGGTCATAGTGATGGCTAAGTGGTCAGAGAGGGTGAAGTCGGAGCCAGAGAGATGGTGCAAAATTAATCCAGTAGAGCAGACAAGGTCCAGAATGTGACCACGGTTATGGGTAGGAAAGTTGACATGTTGAGTGAGGTTAAAGCAGGTGAGTAAATCAGTGAAGTCAGTGGTTATTGTGGAGTCAGTGGAGTCCATGTGGATATTGAAATCACCGAGGAGGAGGATTGAGGGGGAGAGGGAACCTAGCTGGGTCAGAAAGTAGGAGAAGTCAGACAGGAATGATGGGTGTGGTTTGGGAGGGCGGTAGACGACAGCCATGACTGACTGTGTGTCAGTCATGACCAGAGAGTTTAAAAGCCAGGTGTTCAAATGATGGAGCAGATGAGATGGAGATGAGGCTGGTCTTGATGTCCTGTCGGTGTATTACGGCAATTCCACCACCTCGGCCCTCCGAGCGTGGTTTATTGATGTAAGAATATCCATTGGGTGTAGTGAGGTTGAGTGAGAAGTAGTCCAGTGGTTGTTGCCAGGTTTCAGTGAGACAGAGAAAGTCCAGTTTATTATCCAGAATGTAGTCGTTCAGGATGAGGCTTTTGTTGTTGAGGGACCGGGTATTGAACAGAGTGAGCTTCATGTTTGTTTGTACGGCGGGGATGAACTCAGGTGATTTAGCCAGGGTTTGCAGGCAGGAGGTGCGATCGTGTGCGTTGCTGTGACCAGGTGCGCTGGGACGATGAGTGGGAGTGCGCTGAGCCGACCAGAGTACGGGAATGAAGTGACCTGTTTGTAAGTAAACAAACTTACGACCAGAGTCTATATGAATATATCTGGGTCGTCGCAGGAGTCCGTGGTATTTGATTGCAGAGATGCATGATGGGGTGGAGTAAGTGCTGAGCAGAATGCAGCAGAATTTTTTTTTTGTAGGCTTCCCCAGATCTGTGCCTCGACACAATCCTGTCTATGAGCTCTGCAGGCAGTTCCTTCGACCTCATGGCATGGTTTTTGCTCTGATATGCATTGTCAGCTGTGAGACCTTATATAGACAGGTGTGTACCTTTCCAAATCATGTCCAATCAATTGAATTTACCACAGGTGGACTCCAATCAAGGTGTAGAAACATCTCAAAGATGATCAAGAGAAATGGGAGGCACCTGAGCTAAATTTCAAGTGTCATAGCAAAGGGTATGAATACTTATGTCAATGTGATATTTCAGTTTTTTCTTTTTAATAAATTTGCAAAACTTTCTAATATCGTGTTTTCTCTTTGTCATTATGGGGTATTGAGTGTAGATTGATGAGGGAAAAAATGAATTTAACGATTTCAGCAAAAGGCTGCAACATAACAAATAACATAACAAAATATCCTGGTGTTGGCTTAGCGGTCAGGGTGCCGGCTTGGGATCCTAGGATCCTGGGTTCGAATCCCGGTCGATCGCTGAATTAACGCCAGGGGGGTTGACTCAGCCTGTCATCCTTCCGAGGTCGGCTAATTGAGTACCAGCTTGCTGGGATGAATGATCACGGTGTGTACCCCGATTTAGACTAGGTACACCATATCCCTGCGCATCGTAAGAGCGTGACCAAGGATTGGCGTCAGGAAGGGCATCCGGCCATAAAAACATTGCCTCAAACAGGGAACCATGATTGTCATGGGGCCCGCAAGGCTAACCCCCGCTCTAGCGGGGAAAATGGCCTTAAAACGATCATTCATTCATTCATTCATAACAAAATGTGAAAAACGTGAAGGGGTCTGAATACTTTCTGAATGCACTGTACATGACCGATGATGCCTCTTCTTCAATGGTTTGATCTCTGATAATCAATTTGGATTCAGACCAGGTCATTCTACTCTGGACATGTTGCTTCTGCTGTCTCAACAATGGATGGAGGTCCTCAATGCCAAACAGGAAATCAGAGCTGTCTCCCTTGACATATCAGGTGCCTTCGATACGGTCTGGCACCCAGCTCTGCTCACCAAACTCTTCTCCTATGGTATCCATGGAAATCTTCACTCATGGCTTGCGGACTTCCTCTCTGGTCGTAGTCAACGTGTGGCCCTGAATGGATTTCTCTCATCTCCCCTTCCTGCTCTGGCTGGAGTTCCCCAAGGTAGTGTTCTGGGCCCTGTGCTTTTTTTGGTCTTCATTAATGATCTCTCAGACTCTCTGGAAAATCCTCTCTCTCTCTTTGCTGATGACTCCACTCTCTGCCGCTCCATTCCTCATCCCACAGATCGGCAGTCTGCAGCCTCCTCAATCTCTGCAGACCTGGACAAAATCACAGACTGGTCAAACAAGTGGAACATGTCTTTCAATCCTGACAAATCTCACACTCTCACTATGTCTCTCCGAAAAGACCGACTGGACAACCGTCCCATCTACTTTCTCAACAATCCTCTCCGAGAAGTTCTGTCGCTCAAGCTTTTGGGTCTCACTATCTGCCATGATCTTTCCTAGTAAAACCACATTTCCAAGCTGGCCTCCAAAGTCAGTCGCCGACTGGGCATCCTCCATCGTGCAAAGTCCTTCCTTGGCACACCTGAGCTCCTCACCACATACAAGGCTTTCATCCGCAGCTCAATGGAATACTGTTCCCCTCTGGGCCGGTGCTCCTGCCTCACACCCAGCTCGGCTTCACGCTGTTGAAACCAAAGCTTTCAGAATCATTGGAATCTCCTGCGATGAAGCTAACTCCAAGGGCCTTTCACTCACTCACCGCAGGCAGGTTGGTGGTCTTTCTGTCTTCTACCGACTCCTATCCGGCCTAGCTCCCCCAGCTCTCTCTGTGCTCTGTCCCCCAAATATTCCTACAGGTCGCACAAGATCTGCCTGCAACCCTCTTATGGTTAAACTGCCAAAATCAAGACTCTCTATTCACCTTCACTCCTTCAATCCTCTTTTCTCCCGCCTCTGGAACAAACTCCCCCACTCCCTTCAATCGCACCCCTCCCTCTAGGTCTTTAAAACAGCTGTTCACCACCATCTCTTATCTTCCCCTATCCAAAACCTTGATCTTTTCTACCCCCGCTAATTCACCCCAGATACACTTTTTTGAAATTCAAACTTTTTTCGTGGAAGTCCATGCAGTGTCCATATGTTTTAGACTGACGTTCCGCAACCTATGGGTCGCGACCCAATGTTTGGGTCGCTAAGGATTTTCAATGGGTCGCACAATCGTTTCAGAAATCGCGGGGAAAAAAACTTTATCGACGATTTACTTCTCCCGACTGAACAGAACAGAGATCAAACGAACGCCGACACAAACTTTATAGTGTGGACTCTTCTACCGCGCTGTACCGATGTACCGCGATGTACCGCTCATGCATCCGGTCAGTCAGATCATACGTTTAGTTTCCGACACGCGAATGTCCATTGCTTTTCATTCGAAAGATTGAGCTGTGAGCGTAAGGTACTCGCCATGGCTAGAAAGTATCAGCCTGTGTTCCTGAACTATGGGTTCACCTTGAATATCGATAAGCACAATGGTCATCGACCACAGTGTGTGATATGCCTTGACGTGTTGGCCAACGAGTCCCTCAGGCCCCAAAAGCTGAAACGGCACCTCGAGAAGTAACATGGAGATCATGTCAACAAGTCGCGGGAGTTTTTTTTGTCCGGAAAGAACGCGAGATGAACAACAGCAAGTCAGTAATGAGTTCGGCTGTTTTTCCGTCGAATGGATTGACCAAAGCCAGCTACTTGGTGGCGGAGAAGATAGCCAAAGAAAAGAATCCGTACACTATTGCGGGTAAGTTTTTTGTTTTTTTTCGTTAAAGTATTTCACTGCATTGGTGGTTTGTAGGTTCATAAAGTAATACATGGCGCTGTAAGTATAGTTAAATTTAGTTTTTCATTTCGTCTTTAGAATATTGATGTGTCGGGTTCTTGCTTACTATTACTCGTGCCATGTATACGTTGGTATATCACAACTTCGTAAGTTTTATTGTTTGTTGCAATACAGCCATTCTTAAACTTTGCCTCTTTTTAAAAAGTACGTTCGGCAATCACATCGTACATATTGAATTTTTATAATGCCTTGGCTTGGGACAGCGGTTCTTAACCTGGGGGTCGTGACGTACGCGCATTCGCGAACAAAATACTGTGTGTGGTATGTACCTTTGTTCGGTTCTGAAAAATGGGCTCAACAAATTGATATGTTATCATCTTCTTGGCAAAGTTTAATGGGATGGGACCCATCTAAAGTAATGTACTAAAGTAATGGGACCCCTTCATGACTCCTGGAAAACCCCAAACGACCCCCAGGTTAAGAACCGCTGCCTTGGAACAAAATCGAGATTTATCATAAAGTGAAAGAAATGTTCATGTGTGATTTTATTTATCTTGTATTGCAAAGCAACTCAGCCTGCCATGCGCCAAGGCGATGTGCAGAGAAGTGCTTGGAGAGACGGCGGCTTCCAAGATAAGCACCATTCCGCTTTCTGCCAACACGATTCGCCAACGGATAATAGACATGGGCGAAGACATCGAGCACCAGCTGTACGCAAACCTAGAGGCCAACAAGTTTGTCATCCAGTTGGGCGAGTCAATGGACATCGCACAGAAGGCGTTGATCCTCATCTTTGTTCGTTATCGGCAGGGCGATGATTTTATGGAGGATCTTCTGGCATGTGACGAGCTACAGACCAAGACCATGGCCGCAGAAATATTCGCAGTCGTCAACAAACACATCGCATTGCATAGCCTCAGGTGGGAAGACTGTTGGCGTTTGTACCGATGGTGCGGCATCGATGACAGGTCGGCGCAGCGGTGTCATTAAGCTCATCTAAGATGTGGAACCAGAGGCAAGCTGGACCCACTGCTTCCTCCACCGCGAGGCATTAGCGGCGAAAGAGATGTCACCTGGACTTGCCGAAGTAATGGACATTGCAGTGAAAACAATCAACCATCTCAGGAAGAGCGCTCTAAATTCGAGGTTGTTTGCAGAGCTGTGTAAGGAGCAAGATGCAGAACACACCACCGTGCTGTATTTTGCAGCTGTTCACTGGCTCTCCAGAGGAGATGCTTTGGCAAGATTGTATGAACTTCGCGACCAGGTCCTCGCATTCTTGGAGGTGGCTAGGTCAGACCTGGCAGTCTACTCCAAAAACAACAAATTCATCGCAACATTGGCATGCATGGCCGACATCTTCAACTTGTTGAACAATCTGAACATATCGTTCCAGGGCAAAACGAACAAGCAGGCGAAATCCGTGTTCGTAATGTATGACAAGATAGCGGCGTTCAAGTCAAAGCTGGATCTATGGAAGAGAAGAGTACAGACCAATGATGAATTTGACATGTTCGAAAACCTGGATGATCTGCTTAGCAAGAGTGTTGAGGAACGTGTGGACATTAAGGATGTCATCGTCGAATATCTGGTGAACCTGCGCAAATGATTTGACGAATACTTTCCTGTTGATCCACGCGTGGAGAAGAAGTGGATCCGAGACCATTATTCAGTCGACGTTCAGCAGTGCTGCAACTTGTCCAACAGATTGAAAGAGGACTTGATCGACATCGTGTCCGACGGTACACTTGAGACACTGTTCAGGAAGGACACCTTAGTGAAGTTTTGGCTGGCAGTGTCTCATGAGTACCCAGAGATTGCACATCTCGCGGTAAAGTTCCTGATGCCATTCACGACAACGTGGATGTGTGAGGCAGGTTTCTCAACGGTGACATATCTGAAGTCCAAGTATCGAAACAAACTGGAGACGGTGGCCCTGTGCGCCAACCTGAGAATCGCATTGTCGCCGCTTCAAAGCCGAATCGATGATCTCGTAGCCAATATGCAAAGTCAACCATCGCACTGATGTGGATAATCCACATCTACAATGTTGCTAAAGGAACATTTGAATTAGGCTTGTAAGTTTCACTTTCAGGTTTAATCAGTGAAAGTTGTTTATTTAATGTTGTCCATGATACCGGAACATTGAACCTGGATATAAGTTCAGATGCATATCGGATTTTTTCAGTAAAAGTTATTCTTGTTTTGTTTATCAGTTCATGTTACATTTTAAGTTCATCATCCATTCACGATGAAGATTAAAATAAAGTTCAAACACCTTATCTTGGCGTGTCACTATAATAATTAAAGCTTTATTCTATTTCACAAAAGATACACCGCCAATGAATGTTGAGATTCATCTTCATCTTCATATTCATCACCTTCTTCATCTTCATCTTCTTCATTAAATCTTCATCCGGATTCATCGTAAGGGCGGATTCATCTCTTCCGAAGCTGTCAACAAGGCAGGGAGTTTACGCCTGATTGGCTGACAATAATATCAAGTGGGCGGTGTCTGTGATCGAAGTCGCTGCTCATTCTCAAGGGGGGCGTGGTCTCTCGCTCTCTCTCTCTCCTCATGGTCGTTAGTCTAGGGCGATTAGTAATTTCGTGTTTTTTGTTTGTTAAAATTGATTTAGCAATGGATTCTGCTTCAGAATATTATAGAGATGTAAAAAAAATAGGGTTCCATTTTTTCTTTTACGTCTAATAGGTAGTAATTCGAAGAAATCCAAGATGGCCGCCATAAAATTTGGAAAATACACTTTTGTGCATATCTTTGTATCTAGATATCATATAAACATGAATAATATGTCCTTTTATATGTTTTCAGACCCAAGGAAGCCATATCTGCCATTGTTTTTACAGAAAAATGCAAGGAAATTAAAATAGTGGGCAATATACCAGCCAAAATGGAGACGGCCGTCGTGAAATCGGATCGTATAATTTCCCAATTAGAATCGATTCAATAAACAATCTTCACTGATAACATTTATTTTGAATACACACACACGCACACGCACACACACACACACACACACACACACACACACACACACACGCACACACATACACATTACACACACACCTAAACATAAACGATGAATGAACATAAACGATCACATAAACGAATGCCTCATTCATCCTCATCCATATCTATCACACGCGGTTCATTGATGTTTGCTTTGTTGTTACAACTGTAACCCACACACCCACAAACTTCAGTACAAGGAATATTGTTATTGCGACAGCTACATCTTCCCATACACCCTTTCTTGCACCCACAGTTCACGAGATTCATTATTGCTTCTGGGGCTGGAGGATTCAGGCATCGACTTGGGGCATAAACCCCATCATCCGAAAGTAACTGCCAACCATACTCGACAGGTGATGGAAGGGACGGATGGCTTTCTGCTGCCTTTCTCCATATCATTGCGATATAATGTGCTCGCTGAACGTGTAACTTTAGCGAACCAGTGGTAGGTGGAAGACTCTCTCCCTCAGCAGCACGGTTGGAGAATAAGAACCAGCGAAGCTCGTTTACTTTCGTGTGAACTTTAGACTTGTACAGCAGACAGACGAAGCGTTCCAGCTGGGAACACACTTCTGGTGACGGATCAGTTTGTCCCAAAGACTCCAGAGCCTCCCATATCTTGTTGTCACATGTCATGAAGACCTTAAAGCACCAGTCCTTGCTCCTGCCAGCGAACCTTCCAGACATGTCACTTCCCGTGAATGCGTGGAATCCAAGTATTGCAGACGCACGTTTCTCTCCTAGCATGCCATGAATAGGTTGGACTGCAATGCTCCTCCTCAACTTTCCCTTCCCAGTGAGAAACCTCGTAGCAGGTGGTAGATCGTGAAATCTCTGAATCAGTAGGAGGAAGATATCGGTATCTGGCGAATCAATGATAACTTCTGCATCTTTGTCGACTGTGAGAGCATGCAGAATTAAGAGTGTATCGGCCTCTTCTTGGCTGTGCGTGAGTAGACTGTCTGGAACTTCAGTGTTGCCCGTGGTCTTAGTTCCTGATGTCACCATGAACTTCTTCAACTTGTTTGGATGAGCCTTGCTGTAAGATAGACACTTCACAGCCAAGTACTCTGTAAGCTCTGCCTTGGTCTTCACATTGGAAAGGAAATCTTTGAGTGAAATCTTCTGGATCAATGTACTATCCCTGACGTGATAGTATGTTGATTTCCCCTTTGTCCTCTTTAGGCGCATTTTGTCTTTCAGTGAGTTATCGATGTATCGGTCGAATACCAACCTCACGTCATCATAATGCACGGCAATATTTTCGAGGCGTTCAATGAACGATTGAGCAAAGTCACTGCATGTAATCATTTGTTCTGTTTTGGAGATCCCGTTAACAAGAGCCATGCCATCAATGATTATCACTCTATGGCGAGAAGTAGTCTCGTTTTCATTGATCACTCCTGATCTTGTGGTTGTGTCTGGGTTTTGGCTGATCTGAGAGGGTTCCTGCAAATTTTGGCTTGAGATTTCATAGTCAGTTGATGGGTCATTAGTTTCTTCCCCAGCGTGTGCTGCTGCATCATTCAAAGCGGCAATTCCCGCGTCTTGATGCTCATTGATTTCTGTCGAAATAGGTTCTCCTGGTGGATCATGTACATCCTGCTCTTCAGGCTCAGCCAGATGCTCAAGTTGACGAAGGATTTTTGCCTTGTCGTATGCCAACAAGAGGGATCCATCAGATGCAAATAAAGAACGTGGAACGATGCCAAATTCATAGGTGCCAATACATTCTTTCAGGTCGAGCTCTGGTCGGCTCCGTGAGATAACGATGAACCTCTGCAACAATCCTCGCTCTTCTTTGACTTTGATCAGCTTGTCGCCCGATCTCACTTCTGTTGTGGCATTCGAACTCTTGAATGTTCGAAGTTTTCTTTTCGTCATTTTGTCCCACACAGAAAGTTTTCCCTCAGCTAAACGATCTGTGGCAAATTGCTGGAACATCTGTTGTCCGATCTCGTCGCGCTCTAAGATGTCGCTGGACACTTTTTCATTCATGACTTCTTTGGTGAGCAGGTTGTAGACCTCGTCTACTTCCTCTTCCATAAATGGATCGCCATGTTCACGGAACACCCTAGAAAGCTTGGAGGCATGGCTCATCACCCGGGAAAGCTTTCCCCCCGTGATTTTGTGGTGTTGTTTTCTGCTCTGGTTTTCACCAAGACCATATCCCTCCGCAAACTCGTGCAGTGACTTTGACAGCTCAGGTGCAATGAGGAAGAACTTGTCAAGCGCCTTCTCATTTTGAGTTATCCCTACGATTCCTCCAATCACCTTCAGTGTACGGTTTTCTTGCTCAATGCCATGGTCTGGGGCTATTGATGTGAAGCCTGCCAATCCTTTTGTCACACAGAAGTTCCCTTTCATGAATTCCCTCCACAGTTCTGGGTGCTGCTTTTCAGTCTCCTGCATTGTTGAAATGTAGAGAGGGAGCAACCGAGCATAGTTTAGATGATCGTGAGCGAAGAAGTACTTCGTGAGAGACTCGATGCTCTCCATATGCAGCAGCAGATCACGTTGTCTTGTACTTCTAATGAACAGAAGGATAGTCTCAAACTGTTTCATGTAGTTCAGGATGAAGCGCTGTATCTTGTTTGTGCTGACCTCAAATTGTTCCAGTTTTTTGGTCATATCTCTGGACTCCATCATGGCCAATGTTTTTTTGAGAATGTCGCATAGATTCTTCTCTGGCTCCATGCTCCCGCTGATGTCTCTCTGATATGCCTCTCCCAGACGAACAGATGACTCGTTCAGATAGGCCCTTTCTTCAGGTTCCATTGCCAGGAATCTCTGGAAGTACAGGTTGTACAAAGCGATCAGTGTTACCATGTGTGCCTCCAGAGCTCGATACAAGTGCCTCCCATTTAGTATTTGGCTCACTGTGGTTGGCGAGAAAAGTCCAGCCTCGACCCATGCCTGATCAATTCCACTCCCTTCCACGTATTTTCCTAATGCAGCTAAGGCCCAAAACACAACATGTAGCTCACCAGGTCGGAAGAGGAATTGCTTCCTGATGTCCTCGCGTTCCACCCACAGCTTCATCGCCAGGTCGTATAGCTGCAAATCGAGAGTCATGACTGTGATTGCCTCACTCCCCATAACACGAGTTGTGATGTTGTGAGCTCTCATCAGACCCGTGTACAGTGTATCATAGTCTGTAGGAGGCGACCTTATCAACGGAGGAACGAGAGCAACATTGGTCTTCTCACTGGACGAAGATAGCAAGGAATTGAAGGCTCCCCACGTCCCCGGAGCTGTGAGTTTGACGTCAACTTCTCCTTCTTCCTCGAAGTTCAGGCATCCAATCATCCAGGTCATATCGGTTTTCTTGTTCTTGTCTGTCTCGGGTTTTGATGTGAGCAGCTTGCAGTCGCTCTTTCTCTTCTCGGGTGCTGGCTTCTTGCAGGTCAACGTTTTACAGCCAACTGCATCATGTATCGTTTGAGCTTTTGATGACCGGTCAAGTTCAATTGGTGGTATCATGGGTGATTTCTCCGGTGATACAGGCTGGTAGATCGCAATTGCTGTACCATGAAGGGTATTCATCCCGCAAGGAGTTGACTCTAGAAAATCGATGTTGTCCATGGCAAACCAGACGAACGTGTCCTGAACCAACCATGGTGGTAGACAGATGCCTCCGGTGGACTCCATTTGCTTCAGTACGGAGTTGGCAATGCTGGTCTCAATCTCTATGACCTTTTTGTAGGAGATGGCGAGGTCCAGATGTGCAAGTTTCTCTACAAGCGCCTTGGATCGTGTGTTTTTGTGTATGTCGAGAGCTAAGCCCACACTCAATGGAGTTTCAAATCGTTGTTTGAATGATCCATCCTCGCTTCTTGGTTCGTACGATACCTGTCGGTCAGATTTATAAGCACCGACAAAGTGCTGCGCCAACAATGATGCACTCACACCAATGGAGTCCTCCCTGTTGCTATTTCCTACTTTCCTTGTTCCCATGACTGCATGCTTGCAGAAGATCTTGAGCATCGGGGGTGGCTTGTAATCAGCAAAGGTTCCATTAAATTTCCATGCTGGGGAAGATGCGATGTCTTTCCTCAATATTTTCGCAGCTCGCAAAAGTACTTTAAAATCGTCTTTGATGCTGTCTGCTGTAATTGTGCTTGATATCATGTGGTCTTTGAGCTTTGTGGAAAGAATCTGCTCTGGCTTTGTTTTGTTTGAGGGCCGGCTGAAATGAACATCGGCAATGTTGTCTAGGATCAATTGTTTCAGGTATGGCTTATAACTATGGTTGTCTGAGACCGGAAAGTCGTGCTCCTTAAGTAAATTGACATAGGTTACATGAATTTCATTCATATTCAGCACAGCATTTTCAGTAGTATCATTCAACGCAGTTTCAACAATTTCAATGAGTTCAAGGTCTGATAACACCTGACCAAAGTTAACATTGGTTGTTTCTGTTTGTTTTTCCGTCTTAACTATAGCACGTTTGGCCTTAACTACACATGGTAAATGATATTTCATGTCCTCAGCCATTGCTTGCAATGGGTCAGGCGAACTTATGACACTGTTCAGTCTCACTTTCAGATTGTCATTACTTGTTTCTTGGCCAATGTTTCTGATCTGGAGTCCCATGTTCTTTGTTGACACATTGTGTAGTTCACTTCCTCTGTCTTCCTGGCATATGACACATCTGAGCGCGTCAAATGTCTGTTTTCGGGAACACCTTCTGGATGTTGACGTGCTTTCCCCTAGATCACTAGAACTTGGTCGTCCTCTCTTTTTCAGTCGGATTTCTGCGGCACTGCCTGATGTTGTTCCTTTCTCAAACCTAGCCTTTGCTCGATCAATGTGCATCTTATTGGTAACATCTTTGTAACAAGCTTTATGGTAGCGGAGACCTTTTGCGAGCAATTCTTCAGCAGAGGAATATTGCAAACGTCTATTCAATGATGCAAACTTTGTTTCACCATACGTGTACTGTTCCTCAGCACCTGCCATCAGTTTCTCGACAGAGGAGAGTTTTGGTTTCGTTACAAAGGTTGTATAGTCTGTTTGCCCTATGGCCATTTGGCATACAAAACAAAGTCCGAAATCTACTGACTTCTCAATCTTCCTGGGTGGTGAGTCACTCATCTTGAAGGTAGGTGTAATTTTCTAGACACTCTTGAACTGTCGTCGGTCCTGCAAAGATAGATACTACTATTCAGATTCACATTTCGTCAACACAGTCAAAACCAGACCTTAACTAGATGGTGGAAACTTAATTAACCGATTTCATGCCGGCCGACCCCACTTTGGCTGGTATATGTCCACTATTTTATTTTCCTTGCATTTTTCTGTAAAAACAATGGCAGAAATGGCTTCCTTGGGTCTGAAAACATATAAAAGGACATATTATTCATGTTGATATGATATCTAGATACAAAGATATGCACAAAAGTGTATTTTCCAAATTTTATGGTGGCCATCTTGGATTTCTTCGAATTACTACCTATTAGACGTAAAAGAAAAAATGGAACCCTATTTTTTTTACATCTCTATAATATTCTGAAGCAGAATCCATTGCTAAATCAATTTTAACAAACAAAAAACACAAACAATATTGTTATGACATATGGGCCTGCACTACGTGGAGATCCGTACAAAATAACAACAAAATAAGGACAGTGTTTGGTATGATTGTCGCCACTTTGCTTTATTGTTCAATTACGAATTGTACTACTGTACAAAGATGATGAACCGAACCCTTACCAAGATATTAACGTCATAAGCAATCGATATTTCTGTGACGGTTTGTGGGGGGTTCAATGGGTCACGACTGGATGCCTGGGTTTTTTATTGGGTCCTGGGCTAAAAAGGTTGCGGAACGCAGTTTTAGACCTCTCCCACCTCCCCCCAAGCCCTCTCCCTCCCACAGTTCTCTCGATGTCCCTGCTCTCAAATGTTGTGTTTGTGTCCTTCCCCCTCTCTCCCCATCTTGTCTACCGCTCCCCTTATTTTGTGTTTTATGTGTCGGTTTGACTTTTTGTGTGATTCATGTTAGCTCTTTCACGAGCCTCGATCTTGTATTCAAAAAAGAAAGAAAAAAATGTATAGTGTGATTAGAAGATTGTATCAAGTTCAATGTCACTCTTCAGTTAAAACTTCACTCCCTGACTATGGCTGGGAAGGCAATGGTAAACCATCCAATGCAATCCTTGCCGAGAGACTGCTTTGGCAGAATGGAATCAGACTTCAGGTAAACCATGAAACAACTAGAACGGCACTTGGTAGAGCGCACACCTCCGCCAGGCTGAACAGTTTACGTTTTGTATCTCACTGATAGGCCAGACCTGGAATCAGACCTGAACCAAAATCTTGTTCTTGTCACCTACCCCACTCATCCACCAGCTTTTGACATAATCCGTCAATAACTTTTTGAGGTGTCCTGCTCACAGACGAAACAGACAGAATAACACCAACCAACCATTAAGAGCAATTTGAGGCCTTGTAAACGAGTCAAGCATTTTCGAAACAGAATAGACTGGACGTCATTATAACGTCAGAGAAAGTGAGTTTTAGTAGAATCTTTTCAAACTCATCCACACTCCCATCTCACCCACCTTACTCCATAAATCCATCTCTCTTTTACACACAGGTCACGACGTCACCTCTCTCTCTCTCTCTCTCCTTTGCCTGTTCATCCATTTCCTTGCTTGTGTCCACCTGTTGTGCCACCTGTCACACTGCAAGTGCCTTCTCCTCTCTATGACGTTGCCCTTCTATGAACATTCACATATGGTACACCAAAAAGGTTTGCCCAATCACATGAAAAGCCGATTCTGATCATTAACCTCATATTCCAGTTGAAAGCCTCGCCCTCCTCCGGCCGAAAGGTGCTCAACATGGAGGGCAAAATCTTCCTTCATCACAGCAAGGGAAGAACGGTCGTCTAAATAAGGTGGGAGGAAGAGGGAAGAAGAGGAGCAAAAATGTATAATCTGCACATAATCTCAGACACCAATGAGCAAATAAATTAATAATAACAACAGTGGGTGGATGAAGAGAAAAAAAGAGAGAGAAAGAAGGAGAGGTGGAGACATAGAGAAAAGGCGTGTGGGAGAAGGGGAGAGGTAGAGACAGATGGAAAAAAAGGGTGTGGGAGAAGGGGAGAGGTGGAGACAGATAGGGAAAAGGGGTGTGGGAGAAAGATGAAATAAAGAAAACGTAAGAAAACGTTTTGATTCGGTAAAAGTCACAATCAATAACAACACACATAATACCACGTTTTATTTCACAATATGATCGTCCAATTGAGGATAATCACAGGTTGTTGTGAAATGTTTGATTTTTTTTCCAACACAAAATATCTCACAAGCATGATCTCAGGTTCTTACAAGGCCCCATATTGCTCACAAGCTCCGAGTCGGGGAGGTCGGCGGTTCAAACCCCAGCTAAGTCATACCAAAAACTTTAAAATGGCGCATGCTGCTTCCTTGCTTGACACTCGGCATTTAAATGGATGGGGAACGGACAATCCCTTCAGGATTCATGGGGAGGAAGAAATTTGCCGTTTAAGAAAAACAAAAAACACAGCAAGAAAAACAAAAAACACAGCGAGAAAAACAAAAAACACAGCGAGAAAAACAAAAAACACGGCGAGAAAAACAAAAAACACAGCGAGAAAAACAAAAACACAGCAAGAAAAACAAAAAACACAGCGAGAAAAACAAAAATCACAGTGAGAAAAACAGCAAACACAGCGAGAAAAACAAAAAACACGAGAAAAACAAAACACAGCGAAAAAAACAAAAAACAGCGAAAAAAACAAAAAACACTGAGAAAAATAAAAAACAGCGAGAAAAACAAAAAACACAGCGAGAAAAACAAAAAACACCGAGAAAAAGAAAAAACAGCGCGAAAACAAAAAGCACAGTGAGAAAAACAAAAAACACAGCGAGAAAAACAAAAAACACAGCGAGAAAAACAAAAAAAATAGTGAGAAAAACAAAAAAAATACAGCGAGAAAAACAAAAAACACAGCAAGACAAAAAAACATGAGAAAAACAAAAATACAGTGAGAAAAACAAAAAACACAGCGAGAAAAACAAAAAACGCAGTGAGTAAAACAAAAAACACAGCGAGAAAAACAAAAAACACAGCAAGAAAAACAAAAAACATGAGAAAAACAAAAATACAGTGAGAAAAACAAAAAACACAGCGAGAAAAACAAAAAACGCAGTGAGTAAAACAAAAAACACAAAAAAATAGTGAGAAAAACAAAAAAATACAGCGAGAAAAACAAAAAACAGCAAGAAAAAAACGAGAAAAACAAAAATAGTGAGAAAACAAAAAATACAGCGAGAAAAACAAAAAACGCAGTGAGAAAAACAAAAAACACAGCGATAAAAACAAAAAACACAGCGAGAAAAAACAAAAAACAGCGAGAAAAACAAAAAGCACAGCGAGAAAAACAAAAGGCACAGCGAGAACAACAAAAACCGCAGTGAGAAAAACAAAAAACACAGCGAGAAAAACAAAAAAATAGTGAGAAAAACAAAAAAAATACAGCGAGAAAAACAAAAAACACAGCAAGAAAAAAAACACGAGAACAACAAAAATACAGTGAGAAAAACAAAAAACACAGCGAGAAAAACAAAAAACGCAGTGAGAAAAACAAAAAACACAGCGATAAAAACAAAAAACACAGCGAGAAAAAACAAAAAGCACAGTGAGAAAAACAAAAAACAGCGAGAAAAACAAAAAGCACAGCGAGGAAAACAGTGCCGTTTGTTGTGACGTAACTGGTACCCAGAGTGCCCCAGGAAGTGACAGCACTTTCCTCCAAGCTCAGTGGCTGTGTTTGTCTCATCTAATCGTCATGTGTTGTGTCTCAACTGTATGTCCATGTGTGTGTGTGAACTCCATTACGATCCTTAGATCTTGTTTAAAAAAAAAACACATCAAGAACCTCAATTCAAATAAAAATGGCGACCATACTTTATACAATTTACGAAAGAATGATAGGTTAGTAAATGTTTACTTGTCCTTTGGAAGGAGAAGATGGAAGAGGAGGAGAGGTGGTCGGTGAATAAAAGTTAACCTTTAACCTTTGGTTTGCTTCATTAATTCTCAGTTTGTTGTTTTTTAATGTCCATCTGATATCATCAAAAACATCGTCATCATCATTATGATCAGAAAACATTCTCATCCCATCTCACATATTCTTCCCACGTTAGCAAAAGGCCCTTTCTTACTCCACCAACTTTTTAGGCAAATTTCTGTCGGCTCCGACTCCATGGATTCCGGAAGTCCGGCCCCCTCAAGCTCATCCCCTTTCCTGGTCACGCCCTCTGTTCGTTTCCTGCAGGTGATGGCAAAAAAGCTCGTGAGATATAACAGTGCTGCCAGTAAAATTACCAGTTGCCTCAACAACACAAACAACACTCCGGACCGATAGAATAAGTGTAGAAAAGCAAAGCAGGGGTGCACAGGAGTCAGATCAGTTCTTCCAAACTCAGTGGCCATGTTTATCTGGAGTAAAGTCTGGTGTTGTCTCAGGGATGTAAATGTGTGCGATGTGTGTACGCAGCTACTCCACAAGCCCTAGACTCAGGAAAGAAACAATAAAAATGGGAATATACAGGAGAACCGGGAATATAGACTTCTTCTGCTCGAGGTTCAATCATTCAAACTCCCGAATGTCACTATCAGCCATGATCTTTCTTGGGCAAACCACATTTCAAAGTTGGTCTCCAAAGCCAGCCACGGATTAGGCATCCTCTGTCGTACAAAGTCCTCCCTTGGCAAACTGTACCTGAACTCCAGTCCACCTATAAGGCCTTCATAAGCAGCCTGATTGAGTACTGCTCCCCCCTCTGGGCTGGCTCCCCGCCTCACATTTTGTTTGACACCGTGGAAAGCAAGGCCTTCACGATCATTGTAATCTCTCGTGCTGAAGTTGAGCCTATGGGCCTATCACATCGCCATCGCAGACAGGTCGGTGGGCTCTGTCTTCTACCACCTCTTTTCTGGTCTTGCACCCTTTGCTCTCCGTGCTTTGTCCACCCAAGGTTTCTGCCAGGCTCAAACGGTCCACCATCAACCCCCTTCTGGTGAAACTACCTAAATCCAGGATCACTGGTCACCTCCACTCATTTACGCCTCTTTTCTCCTGCCTGTGGAACAAACTTCCACATTCTCTCTTCAATCTCATTCTTCCCTCTTAAGTCTTCAAGACAACTATTCACCACCATATTGGATCGTCCCCAATCCAAAACCATGATCTTTTCAACCCTCGTTAACCCCCTTAAGCTTCCAGTTTATTAATTCCTGAGAGTTTGTTTTTGCATCCATATTGTCCACCCCGTGCACCTTCCCCTACCCCGCATTCATCCCCACAGTCCCCTTATATGTCCAAGTCGCCCTCTGTTTTGTTCCTCATCGCTGTGATAGGTGTTTCCCACTTCTCCTTTTGTACACCGTCCCTCCTATTCCATCTCCAGGCGCTGCACGGCATCATTGCCGGCACCGAAAGCTTTTGGCACCCAGCGGGCGATGACACGCACTGAAAGGGCGTACTCAGTTTTCACTCCGTTTGTTTGTTTTATTGTTTGTCCAGGCAATATCTCATTCATCCTTTGAGCTGGGAGCTGAAATTTGGGCACAATACTGAACTAGAAAGCATCTGAAAATGCAAAGCCCATCTGCGTCCGTTTGTATAAAGATGTCTTCTTCTTCTTCTTCTTCTTCTGTATGCTCAAAATAACGACAACTGAATGAATGAATGAATGATCGTTTTAAGGCCATTTTCCCCGCTAGAGCAGGGGTTAGCCTTGCGGGCCCCATGACAATCATGGTTCCCTGTTTGAGGCAATGTTTTTATGGCCGGATGCCCTTCCTGGCGCCAACCCTTAGTCGCCTCTTACGATGCGCAGGGATACGGTGTACTTTTATAAACCGGGGTACACACCGGGAGAAAATATACTTTCTAAATAACAACAATAAAAATAACGACAACTGATTAAAAATAAAATACAAAATGAAAATTGATGATTTTATACAGCTTGTGCTCTGAGCTTTAGATCTAAAAAAAAAATCAGCTTCTTGCTTTTGATTGGTGAACCAATTCAGTGACCCAATATCCAAATTCTTTAAATTTCAGGTCAATCGGATGAAAATGGATGATTTTAAGTGATGCTGACCTTTGACCTTTTGACCAAATTATTAATTTGACTTCTCCATATTATCATAACTAGGGCATGCCCGTACTATATATATATCTAAAATTATATCCCCCCCCTCTATTTACATGAAATGGTTTGGTCCAAAGCGAACGGCTTGCGAGTACGGTGACAATCCCCCCCCTCTATTTACATGGAATGGTTTGGTCCAAAGCGAACGGCTTGCGAGTACGGTGACAATCCCCCCCCCCCCCCCTCTATTTACATGAAATGGTTTGGTCCAAAGCGAACGGCTTGCGGAGTTTGATAAAGAAATCGCCATAGCGTGCACAAACGCGCAGGAAAGCGAAAGAATCGCAAATTAGTTTTAATTAGTTTTAAAACATAGTTTAACGCCAACATAGTTTGCCAACGTGAAATAAATGAATACGCTCTCAAATGTGCCGTCCGAGGCAGAGTCTGTTCGCCACGTTCGGCACACGTGATAGCTCGCTGCTCTCTGATTGGTTGAATCGTTTTTTGGACATAGCTCGGTAACTACTTGTCCGATTAATATGAAACCTTGAAAAGGCACATCCTCGGGTCCCCAGCAATATACCTGGCAAGTTTCAAGTATATCGGACCCGTGGTTGTCAAGAAACAGCGGTCACAGACAAACACACAGACATACACACACACACACACACACACACACACACACACACACACACACACACACACACACACACACACACACACACACACACACACACACACACACACACACACACACACACACACACACACACACACACACACACACACACACACAGATTACTGGAATTATAGATAGATAAAGCTTTGGTGAAAATTCGACGACAAAACTTTAATGGTAAAAAAGTTACGACCCGGACAGGCGGACAGGCACACGGACACGCACGGGATTACAAAACCCCGTCTGTACACGGGACGGGCTTACAAGTGCTTTGGCAAAAACGGTATTTTTTTTTGGATGAATCAATTAATTGATTAATTACTCAATTGTTATCGAATTATGAATTACTTGTTTCTTTTCTTTCTCATCTGTGCATTATTTCAGGCACCTTTTGAGCAAAGAGTCTTTCTGTCTTCTACCTACTCCTCCCCGGCCTGGCTCCCCCTGCTCTGTCTGTCCCCCAAATATTCCTTCATGATGCACAAGATTGCCAGCAACCCTCTTCTGGTGAAACTACCAAAATCAAGACTGTCTGCTCACCTTCTTTCATTCCTCTTTTTTCAATCAAACACGACAGTGACCAAGTTATTTGGCTATAAAGGGTATTTTTGATTTATTGATTAATCACTTCATCGTTTAATTATTTACCCCTTCCCCTCCTCCCTGGGAGCCCCCATGATCCAAAATCGAAAAATCCGAAATCGGAAAATGTAAGGCCTGCGGGCCATAGAGTAGAAGTGCAGTATCGGGTTTCAGAGCAATCCGTTGGTAAGTAACGGACAAGTATGGATACGAAGTTTGGGGAGTAACCCTCTCCCACCCCCCCCCCCCCCCACCCTCCCCGGGAATCTTCATGATGCCAATCTAAAAATTGAAGCCTGAGCGATTGTGAGGGCTACTGTGTTGTATTCATGTGTCCAGCTTCAGAATAATCAACCGGGTGATAAGGGAGGAGAAGGAAAAATAGCAAAAGGTTAACAGACGGACCGACCGGACGAACAGACAGACATCCAGACATGAAGACCCATTTTATAAGTTAAACTCTTCGAGAATCCAGATTAGACGACCTAAAAAGGATACCATCTTCTATTGCCAAGCATATTCTATATGTGAGGCATGGGAAAATAAAGTGGTTTGAGGATCAGCTAAAAAACATTTTCAATAATCTTCAAAAACAGGAATGTCACCGAAGATCACCTCGGTAGCATCTCGAGTCCACAAACACCTTTCCAAAGAAAGAAGAAAGGAAATAGCAAAGCATGCCACCCAGACAACAAGCATCTGAAGTCTAGAGACAAATAATAGCGAAACACACAATGTTTGGATCTGACTCGCATACTAACGAAGACCTACAATGCAGACTTTCAATAAGGAAGTTGTTTTAGACAGGGCTAACACTAGAGTGAAAGAAACGAGACAAATGAGGTGAATGACCAACACTACCCAAGCATATAGAAAGCCGTTACCTTTTCAGATGAATTATTGTTGTAACCATGGCAATGATGAAAAGAACAGAGAGGACAGGACCCAACACCCACAGTTGACCTTGTGGTTGATTCCAGGTTTGGGTTGAAGTGGAAGCAAGACCAAGGGGAGAGGAAGGCGGGCTTACGATCAACTGCCTCTAGGGGAGGAATAAAATAGAAAGGTGTGAATGATTACAGGAGTCATACAGAGAGTTTTTCTTGAACACCCTTTCCACTTGTGAAGTTTATTTATTTTTACATTTTAAAACACACATCGACGTGATGGAAGACCATAACAGGGGGGCAGTGGATCACAGACAAAATGAGGGAAAGGGGTAACAGTGGGAGAACAACAAAATTATGCACTGCAGCACAGGAAGAGGAATTGTAAGAAAAGGTTGAGAACAAGGTCTAAGCGGATATATTAAAGCCACGTAGAAGATGTGAGAAAAACCACAAAGTAACGGAAGTAACGGTGGGCAGGCAGCAGCTTTAAAATCCTGTCGGGAAGAGCATGACACAGACTCATGAACAATCCCACAGGAGATAAAAGAGAGGAATCGAAGAATGGAGGTAAGCATTACATTTAACATTTAGACTTGGGGTTGGTAACAAGGAAAGGGATTCTGTCAGAACATACGTGATCTGGAGGAACAGGTGCTGGATGGTGGTGAGAGGGCAGGAGGAACAGGACTAGAATTAAAATTGGGAAAAGGATTTGCAAGGCCACCAATCTACCCAAGGTGAGCAATACGTAACATGTTGAGGACAGCAGAGGGAGGACTAGGCCATGCCTTAGAATTCTGAGGTGGAAGTCCCAAACATCGCTCTCATTCACAAGAAGGGTGCAAAACCAGATTCTGTCAACTCCAGACTAGTAAGAGAAGTCCAATAATAAGCAAAGTCAAGAAATCGCTCTTTGCTGTGAATGTCAAGTTAATCTTCTATTCAAACAACCTCGTCTTTGACAATCAGTTTCGATTCCACCCTGGTCGGTCAACTCGGGACATGCTGCTCTCCTCTCTCAGCAATGGTTGAAGGCCATAAATCTCATACAAGAGGTCAGCTTATATCTGCTGATCTGGAATTGATTAGATGCTGATCTGGTAAATGTAACATGTCTTTCAAATCTGGCAAATCACACTCTCAGCGTATTGCTTACAAAAGATTCCGTCTCTTGAACTTACACGTCTCACCCATGACCTCTCTTTGGACCGACTATAAAATCAACGAGCTGGCCTCCAAAGCCAGTCAGATTGCGCATCCTCCATCATTCCAATCAATTATTTGAAAAATCAGAACTACTCACAGTTTATAAGGCATTTGTGCAAGCTCAATGGAGTACTACTCGCCCTTGTGGACTGGTGCTCCGGCATCACACGTCTCTCCTGGATTTTGTAGAATCTAAAACTCTCAATGTTATTGGCATCTCCGGTGATGAGGCCAAAGCACAAGGCCTATTGCTCTCACACCACAAGGGTAGGTGGCTTCCGGTTTCAACCTCCTCTCTTCCGGTATAGCTCCCTCTGCTCCATGAACCTCCTCAGTTGCTCCAGGATGTACGCGTTCTTTCAGTAACTCCTTCCTGGTTAAAAACCCAAACTCAACATTTACCACACAACTCCACTCTTTCGTTCCTCATTTCACCCGTTTGTGGAACTGCTTTCTGGAGACGGTTCAATTGCACCCAAAGGCTTTAAAAGAAGGTGCGCAGCGACATCTCAAGTTGTCGCCCGTACCTTCCCACAATCCTTCCTATTATGCTATTTATGTACAAGTTCCTCCATGAGCTTTAGATCAACTTAAATTAACTAAATACAAACAAACAAGTATACAGTATATTGTTATAGTGTCCGGAGGTTCGAAATCCCGCTCTTGAACAACAAAAATGTTACGGCCCGAGGTTCGGGTCTACTACGAGTGGGTTAGCCTCCGTTCCCTCCCGAACTTACCGGACCTGCGGCTGCCGCGCACGAATAACTTCGTACTTCGGCAGGTTGCGAACCAGCAACAATGAACGCCAATTGGTCCGTCACACGGTAGTTTACCTGTACCACATGACGGTCCCAATCGGGGAACGTACCTACATACCTTCCCTCCAGCGGTGTACCACTTTCTTTTGTTCCTGGATGGAAATTTAGATGGCCGAGCAACAGTTGGTACCCGCCGGGTTAATGCAAATTTTGTTATGGCCGATCGTTACTCTGGGTGCAAGCAATGGCGGACCAATGGAAGAAAAGACATTCACGGACAGAGGAAAAGGAAACGTTTAACGATTTGATTTATTTACAAATATTTACAGTGTGATTATTCAATAGGAAAGAAAAAAGGAGAAGCAGGAACTTAGCTTATCCTATGCCTTATTACGATTACAACAAATAAACACTACATGGGCCCAGTACATATTCACGGGGGAGGGGGAGGGGAAAACTAACGTTGGAAACCTGTTAGCACAAAGGCCACAATGTTCCAGATACCTCTCCTCACAACGGCCTTTGTCCTGAGCTCACCAACAAACACCTGGCTGGCAAATGGCAGTCCCCAACACGAGCAGGTAATGGCGATCCCAGCATGGACAGGCAAGTGAGAAGTGTCGAGAACCTTGCAGAGTGAGTGCGTCAGGAACCGTGCAGAGCGAGTGCGTCGGGAATGTGCAGAGCGAGTGCGTCAGGAAGCGTGCAGAGCGAGTGCGTCGGGAACCGTGCAGGGCGAGTGCGTCGGGAACCGTGCAGGGCGAGTGCATCGGGAACTGTGCAGAGTGAGTGCGTCGGAAACCGTGCAAAGCGAGTGCATTGGGAACCGTGCAAAGCGAGTGCCAGGGACACGTGGAGTAAGCACGTCATGATCTCGTGCAGGGTAAAGAATACGTTGTGGCCTCGTGTAGAAAGTGAGTGTCGTGCACACGTGCACCGAGAGGGAGTCTGGCAGCCAGCAGAGAGCAATGAACACGTGAAAAACGAGCAAAGTCCAAGGCCTTTTGTCGTGTACATGTGCAGTGAGAGGAAGCAGGGAGAGTCCGGACAAGAGAGCAGTCGTGTGCAAGGTGAACAATGTCCAAATCCAAGAGAGTGAATCACGTGCAGAGGTCTTTGAGAGGGTCTGGCCTTGAGCGGATGCACACGTGCTGTGCCAATGGAATCCCAAAAGCCAAGAGAGTAATGTAGGCACATGCTAGGTCAACAATGTCCAAAAACCAAGAGAGAATAATCATGCAGGCACGTGCTGAGTGAACCTGGCAGAGAGCGAGAGAAAACACGTGTGCCAGGCCTTTTGTCAGGGCCATGACAAGGCGGTGGGGGCTGCTGTTCGAGGGTGTCTGGGCTCCCGATTGGTGGAGCCCGTCACTCCACCCCCTCAAACTTCCTCGAAGTTCCTCAGGCCCTGATTAGTGGGTTTGAAAATTCCCTGTCCACAAAATGCTGTTGCAGGCTTCCACTCTTGAGGCCTTTGGCCTGCCTTCTGTCCTTCAAGACTTTAAATCCATCTGTGGATGGAATATTTGTGCATCTGCCTGGTAAATTATCCCTTTATGAGTGGAGGGCCTGTCTTTCCCTTCCTCAATGCATAAATGCACCTGTATGGTGGTTGCCATTACTTCTCAGCGGTTTCCCAAAACCACAACAATATGAAGAATTTGGAGAATTGCAAAGATGAGGGCAACCCCATTAGCCTGAGCTAACCCGCATTCTTACTTGCACGTTGCTGCGTTTCCTTCCTCTAGTCTCTCCAGTTTCCTGTTCACTCATTCCCTTGCTTGTGCTCCACTGTAACCCCATTCCTATCAATACATTTCCTTTTTATCCTCTAGGTTTTGCAACAATCCTTTATAGTGCATCATCATATACAAACGTGCAAACTCCCACACTCCCTTCAATCCCTCTCCTCCCTCCAGGTCTTTAAAACAGCTGTTCACCACCATCTCTTATCTTCCCCCATCCATAACCTTGATCTTTTCTACCCCCACTAATTCACCCCAGATCCACCTTGTTTGAAATTCCAACTTATTTCCTGGAAATCCTGGCAGTGTCCATATGTTTATACCTCTCCCACCCCCCCCCCCCTTCACATGCCTCCCCCCCTTCACATGCCTCCCCCCCTTCACATGCCTCCCCCCCAAAGCCCTCTCCCTCCCACAGATCTCTCCATGTCTCCATGTCTCTCGGTCCCTGCTCTCAAATGTTGTGTTTGTGTCCTTCCCCCTCTCTCCCCATCTTGTCTACCGCTCCCGATGTTATTTGTTTTATGTGTCTGTTTGTCTTTCTGTGTGATTAATGTTCGCTCTTTCACGAGCCTCGATCTTGTATACAAAAAACCAAAAAAAAAAAAAAAAAAAAAAAACCAAAAAAAACCCTGTATTTCATTAAATAATACTCCATATTCAGGAAAAACTTTGTGACATATACACACAAATGCATTTTATTGTTGATATTGACAGAATATTTAGAAAAATCTTCACACCAAGTGTTTGATTTGTGATAACCTCACCGGTTGAGTGTCCAGTACAGCCGTACAGAAAACTTGACAGGGAAGGGTTAACGTAGAGAGACGCTCATTGAAATAACCACCGTAATCTCTCTCATTTCCGAGAGAGAAAGACGTCGGGAAGTGATCGAGTTGAGCGGCGATGGTGATGGAGTGCCGTGGAGAGCGTCTGAGCCGAGAGGCATCAAGTACAGTAGACAGACCGTCGACAAGAATCTGATTAAAATAAGGACAAATTAAATAATGATGAGAACAATAAATCTACCAGAGTTCAGGTATCACCCCCAAAACCCTCCTTACCTCTTGCAAGTTGATATTATCTGGAGAAATATTCTTTGTTGTTTCAAATGGAACAAGTACAATGTAGACGGCTCTGCGTGAAAGAAGAATGGATTTAGGAAAATCAATGCATTGTTGGAAAAATCTACAGATAAACCGTCAGGCACTTTGGCATATTGCTGGGAGGCCGGGGATGGAGGGGGGTTTCACTTCTCCCATAAGGTGCCATAAGATGGACCAGGGGATTATTATTCGACTACACGTATCAATTTGGCCTAGCAATATAGTACAGTAATGTCACGCCATGTTTAACACTTCTCATGAACTTTGTTATAATGAACAGAACTTTGCATGCACAAACCATTTAAACGAATTTCAAGTAAACATGATCAACAGTAAAATATAGAATTACATACAGTATTATGTTATGGTATGGTATTACGTGAATTATGTAAAGGAATGTATGGAGACAAAAGGTCTGAAGGTGAATATCAGAAAGATGAAGGTGATGGCAAGTGGTAAAGCATGTAGTGAGGTGGAAAGAACTGGGAAGTGGCCGTGTGCTGTGTGCAGGAAGGGTGTCGGAGTGAACTCAATTCAATGTACAACGTGCGCTGAGTGGGTTCATCAAAAATGTAGTGGTTTGAGAGGGTCATTAACCAGTGTGGCAGCTACATTCAAGTGAAAGGTGTGCACAGAGGGAGCTGCAGAGGGAGGAAATGTTGAGTTGGATCTTGGAGACAGCCTGAGGCTGGAAGGTGTGAAAACATTTTGTTACCTAGGAGACATGCTGAATGGAGAAGGTGGATCAGACTCGGCAACGGTTGCTCGAGTGAGATGTGCATGGAAGAAGTTTCGGGAACTGAGTAGCGTGCTGACGAGGAGGGGAGTGTCGTTGAAGCTGAAGGGAAAGGTGTTTGCTGCATGTGTGAGAAGTGTTATGATTTATGGGAGCGAGACATGGGTAATGAACGTAGAGCAGCAACGAAGGCTGGAAAGGGTGGAAATGCGAATGGTTCGGTGGATGTGCAGAGTATCGTTGAGAGAGAGGAAGACAAATGATGAATTGTGAAAGATGATGGGAATAGAGCCTGTGATTAATGCTGTGAAGAGAAACAGGTTGAGATGGTTTGGTCATGTGTTGAGGAAGGATGAAAGTGACTGGTAGAAAGGAATGATGGAAATGAATGTAGAAGGACGTAGAGGATGGGGAAGACCAAGAAAGACTTGGCTAGAGGTGGTGAAGAAGAAATGCGGGCAAAGGGGGTCAACAAGGGGAGATGCAGAAAATAGGGCAAAATGGAGAAGATTGTCATGGGGCCCGCAAGGCTAACCCCCACTCTAACAGGGAAAATGGCCTTAAAATGCCTGTTGTATACAGTATTATGTTATTTTTTTAGGACAGTAAATCAAAATCCATCGAGACAGAAAAATCAAGTGAAACTATTTGGCTTATTCATTCAGTGTTAGTAGAGCTGAACTACAACTGCAGTCAAACCATGTACAAGTTGAAATGTACAAGTTTTTGGCAAGGCCACAGCAGAACGTCATCATGGCCTCGTACTTACTGTTTTGGGATAGGCGGATGGTTGGCTGGGAATAGTCTCTGTATGACAAATTTCTGATACGCTGACCAATCCTTGGAACTAGCTTAGAGATGGGCCAGTGAGTGGGGTTCAGCTATTATTAGTGGATCTGGTTTGCTGTCTGATTCCAGCAATTTATGTTCAAAAAAGAACTTTAAAATGGTTACAATCCACAGTAGTGGGTACAAAGGGGGAGAAATCAGAGGACTTCAGAAGACTGTTCATGGTAGAGAAAAGATGCCAAGGATTATGTCGCCGCTATCTATCTGGGTGGTGTAGAAGAAGAAACTGGGTGGCAGAGTAATATGACTGATGTTCTTCAAAAGATGGACGGTCGAGAGTGAGGCCTGACTTTCTTCACCTGACACCCAGGGACTTCATGTCGGTATGATGCGTTATTTATCTACAGCTTCCAATGGTCGAAAATTATTTATTTTATGATACATCTTGCTTTTTCGGATCCACAAAGTTACAATCATGATGAAAAAAAATTGAAAATGAGAAACTAAGTTTCATGTTGAATTGATAATAGCCTCTGAAGACTAGATTTTTTTTGTATTTTTTTTTTTTTGTATACAAGATCGAGGCTCGTGAAAGAGCGAACATTAATCACACAGAAAGACAAACCGACACATAAAACATATAACATAGGGAGCGGTAGACAAGATGGGGAGAGAGGGGGAAGGACACAAACACAACATTTGAGAGCAGGGACCGAGAGACATGGAGACATCGAGAGATCTGAGAGAGGGCGAGGGCTTTGGGGGGGGGGGGGGCGTGGGAAGGGGGCAGTGGGAGAGGTATAAAACATATGGACACTGCCAGGACTTCCAGGAAAGAAGTTGGAATTTCAAACAAGGTGGATCTGGGGTGAATTAGCGGGGGTAGAAAAGATCAAGGTTTTGGATGGGGGAAGATAAGAGATGGTGGTGAACAGCTGTTTTAAAGACCTGGAGGGAGGAGTGGGATTGAAGGGAGTGAGGGAGTTTGTTCCAGAGGCGGGAGAAAAGAGGCATGAAAGAGTGAAGGTGAGCGGAGAGCCGAGATTTCGGCAGTTTAACCATCAGAGGGTTGCTGGCAGATCTTGTGCGACCTGTAGGAATATTTGGGGGACAGAGCACAGAGAGAGCTGGGGGTGCAAGGCCGGAGAGGAGTCGGTAGAAGACAGAAAGACCACCTACCTGCCTGCGGTGAGTGAGTGAAAGGCCCTCAGAGATAGCTTCATCGCGGGAGATTCCAATAATTCTGAAAGCTTTGGTTTCAACAGCGTGAAGCCGAGCTAGGTGTGAGGCAGGAGCACCGGCCCATAGGGGAGAACAGTATTCCATTGAGCTGCGGATGAAAGCCTTGTATGTGGTGAGGAGCTCAGGTGTGCCGAGGAAGGACTTCGCACGACGGAGGATGCCCAGTCGGCGACTGGCTTTGGAGGCCAGCTTGGAAATGTGGTTTTCCCAAGAAAGATCATGGCAGATAGTGAGACCCAAAATCTTGAGCGACAGAACTTCTTGGAGAGGATTGTTGAGAAAGTAGATGGGAGGGTTGTCCAGTCGATCTTTTCGGAGAGACATAGTAAGAGTGTGAGATTTGTCAGGATTGAAAGACATGTTCCACTTGTTTGACCAGTCTGTGATTTTGTCCAGGTCTTCAGAGAGTGAGGAGGCAGCAGACTGCCGATCTGAGGGAAGAGGAATGGAGTGACAGAGAGTAGAGTCGTCAGCAAAGAGATAGAGAGGATTTTCGAGAGAGTCAGAGAGATCATTGATGAAGACCAGAAAAAGCACAGGGCCCAGAACACTGCCTTGGGGAACTCCAGCCTGAACAGGAAGAGGAGATGAGAGAAACCCATTCAGGGCCACACGTTGACGACGACTAGAGAGGAAGTCCGCCAGCCATGCGTGGAGATTTCCATGGATACCAAAGGAGGAGAGTTTGGTGAGCAGAGCGGGGTGCCAGACCGTGTCGAAGGCACGTGATATGTCGAGGGAGACAGCTCTAATTTCCTGTTTGGCATTGAGGACCTCCATCCATTGTTGAGACAGCAGAAGCAGCATGTCCAGAGTAGAGTGACCTGGTCTGAAACCAAATTGATGATCAGAGATCAAGCCATTGGAGAAGAGGAAAGATTTCATATCAGAAGCAATGATGGATTCCATGACTTTGCTGATAATTGGGAGAAGGCTGATTGGTCTGTAGTTGCTAGGATCTGTTTTTGCACCTTTTTTGTGCAAAGCGGTGATGTTGGCTGATTTCCAAGCAGATGGCAGTTGACCTTGAGCAAAAGAGAGGGTGAAGAGAACAGAGAGAGGGTGAGATAGAGCAGCAGAGCAGGATTTTAGGACCCGTGGGCTGATGCCGTCGGGTCCAGTTGCAGAATCAGAGTCGAGGGTTGACAGAAACTTTTCCACCTTGTCAGGAGGAAAGGACACGGAGTCCAGGAGCAGCAGGGTACGACTGGGTATGGTGGGTACAGAGAGGGATGGGTTTGGGACACAAGATTTAGAGGCAAACACAGAGTTGAGGCATTCAGCTTTTTCACGTGCGGAGTCAGCTGTGTAGCCGTTTGAGGTAAGGGAGGGGATGGAGGGGGAACAAACACCAGAAACGGATTTGACCAGACGCCACCAGGATTTGGAAGAGGGAGACAGATAAGAGAGTTCGGTCTTGAGAACGGAGAGATATTGTTTCCTGGCTCTCCTGAGGGTGGACACACACTTGTTTCGGGCTTTGTGAAAGGAAATGAGATTTCCTTCCGTTGGATTTGCTTTCCAGGAGACGAAGGCAAGTTGTTTCTGGGCAACAGCCTCACCACAAGATTCCGTGTACCATGGACGGGAGGAAGGGTATGACAACTGAAGACGAGATGGGATAAATCTGTGCATGAGAGAGAGCAATTTACTTTGGAAGAATTCCCAGGATGAGTTGATGTCAGAGGTGGTAGAGATGGGAGACCAGTCCAGATGATTGATGGCTGCTTGAAGACCGTGCCAGTTGGCCTGAGTGAAATGCCAGACTCGTCGACGCTGAGCAGGCTCCCTGAGGATGGTCAGAGAGATGTCCACTTTAACAAGGACATGATCAGATGTTCCGATCGGAGCAGAAGAAGAGCAGCAGACATTTTCAGGGAAGTTAGTCATAACCAAGTCCAGAAGAGAAGATGTTCCGTTGACTGAGATCCGGGTCGGGAAATTGACAGATTGTGTCAGTCCCAGTGAGTCGCAGAAGTCCTTTGCTGAGGAGCCATGGCTGGTGAGAGAGGTACCCACACCCAGCCAACTGGCATGATGACAGTTGAAATCACCACATATGAGGAAGAGAGAGTTGGGATGAGTAGATAGAAGTTGGTCCATATCATCAGACAGCGAGATGTAGATGGAATCATCACTGTTTGGTGGACGGTACAACACACATATGAACAAGAGGTGGGAGCGAAGGGGAAGCCGTAGCCAGAGGTATTCCTGGGGGTGAGGTGGAGAGAGTGCAGTGCAGGGCGAGTGAGGAAGAGAGTTTTTGATAAAGATAGCAACCCCGCCTCCAGGACGAGGCTCAGGTCTATCATACCGGAGGAGGGAGTAGCCCGGGAGAGATACTATGGAATCAGAGACATCATAAAGGAGGAAAGTTTCTGTTAAGCAGATCACGTCTGGTTTGACAGAAGCAACCTGTATGGAGAGATCGGTTAAGTTTGAACGAAGGCCCCGGATGTTTGAGGTCCATACCGTTAATGAAGAGGAAGGGGGAGCATCAGATACAGAACAGGGGGGAGGAGGGGTAGGGTAAGATGTGGAAGAGGTGGAAGAGGTAGGGAGAGCTGTTGAAGGTGTGTCAGAGATTTCAGAATAGCTCGGAGAAAGGGAAGGATGGGGCGGACAAAAGGTTTGATGGTGATTGGGTGAGCCACAATGAGGTGTTATTTGAGGAGGGGGAAGATTCCAATAATTCTGAAAGCTTTGGTTTCAATAGCGTGAAGCCGAGCTAGGTGTGAGGCAGGAGCACCGGCCCAAAGGGGAGAACAGCATTCCATTGAGCTGCGGATGAAAGCCTTGTATGTGGTGAGGAGCTCAGGTGTGCCGAGGAAGGACTTCGCACGACGGAGAATGCCCAGTCGGCGACTGGCTTTGGAGGCCAGCTTGGAAATGTGGTTTTCCCAAGAAAGATCATGGCAGATAGTGAGACCCAAAAGCTTGAGCGACAGAACTTCTTGGAGAGGATTGTTGAGAAAGTAGATGGGAGGGTTGTCCAGTCGATCTTTTCGGAGAGACATAGTAAGAGTGTGAGATTTGTCAGGATTGAAAGACATGTTCCACTTGTTTGACCAGTCTGTGATTTTGTCCAAGTCTTCAGAGAGTGAGGAGGCTGCAGACTGCCGATCTGAGGGAAGAGGCATGGAGCGGCAGAGAGTGGAGTCATCAGCAAAGAGAAAGAGAGGATTTTCAAGAGAGTCAGAGAGATCATTGATGAAGACCAGAAAAAGCACAGGGCCGAGAACACTGCCTTGGGGAACTCCAGCCTGAACAGGAAGAGGAGATGAGAGAAACCCATTCAGGGCCACACATTGACGACGACTAGAGAGGAAGTCCGCCAGCCATGCGTGGAGATTTCCATGGATACCAAAGGAGAGTTTGGTGAGCAGAGCGGGGTGCCAGACCGTATCGAAGGCACGTGATATGTCGAGGGAGACAGCTCTAATTTCCTGTTTGGCATTGAGGACCTCCATCCATTATTGAGACAGCAGAAGCAGCATGTCCAGAGTAGAGTGACCTGGTCTGAAACCAAATTGATGATCAGAGATCAAGCCATTGGAGAAGAGGAAAGATTTCATATCCGAAGCAATGATGGATTCCATGACTTTGCTGATAATTGGGAGAAGGCTGATTGGTCTGTAATTGCTAGGATCTGATTTTGCACCTTTTTGTGCAAAGCGGTGATGTTGGCTGATTTCCAAGCAGATGGCAGTTGACCTTGAGCAAAAGAGAGGGTGAAGAGAACAGAGAGAGGGTGAGATAGAGCGGCAGAGCAGGATTTTAGGACCCGTGAGCTGATGCCGTCGGGTCCAGTTGCAGAATCAGAGTCGAGGGTTGACAGAAACTTTTCCACCTTGTCAGGAGGAAAGGACACAGAGTCCAGGAGCAGCTGGGTACGACTGGGTATGGTGGGTACAGAGAGGGATGGGTTTGGGACACAAGATTTAGAGGCAAACACAGAGTTGAGGCATTCAGCTTTTTCATGTGCGGAGTCGGCTGTGTAGCCGTTTGAGGTAAGGGAGGGGATGGAGGGGGAACAAACACCAGAAACGGATTTGACCACACGCCACCAGGATTTGGAAGAGGGAGACAGATAAGAGAGTTCGGTCTTGAGAACGGAGAGATATTGTTTCCTGGCTCTCCTGAGGGTGGACACACACTTGTTTCGGGCTTTGTAAAAGGAAATGAGATTTCCTTCCGTTGGATTTGCTTTCCAGGAGACGAAGGCAAGTTGTTTCTGGGCAACAGCCTCACCACAAGATTCCGTGTACCATGGACGGGAGGAAGGGTATGACAACTGAAGACAAGATGGGATAAATCTGTGCATGAGAGAGAGCAATTTACTTTGGAAGAATTCCCAGGATGAGTTGATGTCAGAGGTGGTAGAGATGGGAGACCAGTCCAGATGATTGATGGCTGCTTGAAGACCGTGCCAGTTGGCCTGAGTGAAATGCCAGACTCGTCGACGCTGAGCAGGCTCCCTGAGGATGGTCAGAGAGATGTCCACTTTAACAAGGACATGATCAGATGATCCGATTGGAGCAGAAGAAGAGCAGCAGACATTTTCAGCGAGGTTAGTCATAACCAAGTCCAGAAGAGAAGATGCTCCGTTGACTGAGATCCGGGTCGGGAAATTGACAGTTTGTGTCAGTCCCAGTGAGTCGCAGAAGTCCTTTGCTGAGGAGCCATGGCTGGTGAGAGAGGGACCCACACCCAGCCAACTGGCATGATGACAGTTGAAATCACCACATATGAGGAAGAGAGAGTTGGGATGAGTAGACAGAAGTTGGTCCATATTATCAGACAGCGAGATGTAGATGGAGTCATCACTGTTTGGTGGACGGTACAACACACATATGAACAAGAGGTGGGAGCGAAGGGGAAGCCGTAGCCAGAGGTATTCCTGGGGGTGAGGTGGACAGAGTGCAGTGCAGGGCGAGTGAGGAAGAGAGTTTTTGATAAAGATAGCAACCCCACCTCCAGGACGAGGCTCAGGTCTATCATACCGGAGGAGGGAGTAACCCGGGAGAGATACTAAGGAATCGGAGACATCATGAAGGAGGAAAGTTTCTGTTAAGCAGATCACGTCTGGTTTGACAGAAGCAACCTGTATGGAGAGATCAGTTAAGTTTGAACGAAGGCCCCGGATGTTTGAGGTCCATACCGTTAATGAAGAGGAAGGGGGAGCATCGGATACAGAACAGGGGGGAGGAGGGGTAGGGTAAGATGTGGAAGAGGTGGAAGAGGTAGGGAGAGCTGTTGAAGGTGTGTCAGAGATTTCAGAATAGCTCGGAGAAAGGGAAGGATGGGGCAGACAAAAGCTTTGATGGTGATTGGGTGAGGCACAATGGGGTGTTATTTGAGGAGGGGGAAGAGCGAGGCAGAAGGTTGGGGGAGATGGAGGTGAGAGTTGGAAGAGGGAAGAAGCGGGGAGGATGCTTTGAGGAGGGGGAGTGAGAGGGGGGAAATTGAGAAGAAATAAGGGTGGGGAGATTTGAAGGGGAGGGACAAGGGGGGAGTTTGGGAGGGAAGGGACAAGGGGAGGGATTTGAAAGGGATGGGTGATTTTTTTTTTGTATACTGAATCGAGGCTCGTGAAAGAGCTAACATTTACTTCACAAACAAATCGACCAGACAAACAAAATACACAAAAAGAGGGAGCGGAAGACAAGATGGGGAGAAAAGGGGAAGCACACAAACACAACATCCGAGAGCAGGGAGATGTGTGGAAGGGAGAGGGCCAGGGGGGAAGAGGTATGGGAAGGGGGGGGGGGGGGGAGGTTGAAGTATAAAGCACAAGGACACCAAGGACTTCCAGGACAGAAGTTGGTATTTCAAAAAGTGGAATTGGGGTGAAATTAGCGGGGGTAGAAAAGATCAAGGTTTTGGATGCGGGAAGATAAGAGATGGTGGTGAACAGCTGTTTTAAAGACTTGGAGGGTGGAGTGGGATTGAAGAGAGTGAGGGAGTTTGTTCCAGAGGCGGGAGAAAAGAGGAATGAAGGAGTGAAGGTGAGCAGAGAGTCTTGATTTTGGCAGTTTAACCAAAAGAGGGTTGCAGGCAGATCTTGTGCGACCTGTAGGAATATTTGCGGGACAGAGCCCAGAGAGAGCTGGGGGGGCAAGGCCAGAGAGGAGTCGGTAGAAGACGGAAAGACCACCAACCTGCCTGCGGTGAGTGAGTGAGAGGCCCTTGGAGTTAGCTTCATCGCGGGAGATTCCAATGATTCTGAATGCTTTGGTTTCAACAGCGCGAAGGCGAACTAGGTGTGAGGCAGGAGCACCAGCCCAGAGGGGAGAACAGTATTCCATTGAGCTGCGGATGAAAGCCTTGTATGTGGTGAGGAGCTCAGGTGTGCCAAGGAAGGACTTCGCACGACGGAGGATGCCCAGTCGGCGACTGGCTTTGGAGGCCAGATTTGAAATGTGGTTTTTCCAGGAAATATCATGGCAGATAGTGAGACCCAAAAGCTTGAGTGACAGAACTTCTTGGAGAGGATTATTCAGAAAGTGGTTGGGAGGGTTGTCCAGTCGGTCTTTTCGGAGAGACATCGTAAGAGTGTGAGATTTGTCAGGATTGAAAGACATGTTCCACTTGTTTGCCCAGTCTGTGATTTTGTCAAGGTCTGCAGAGAGTGAGGAGGCTGCAGACTGCCAATCTGAGGGATGAAGAATGGAGCGACAGAGAGTAGAGTCGTCAGCAAAGAGATAGAGAGGATTTTCAAGAGAGTCAGAGAGATCATTGATGAAGACCAGAAAAAGCACAGGGCCCAGAACACTGCCTTGGGGAACTCCAGCCTGAACAGGAGGAGGAGATGAGAGAAACCCATTCAGGGCCACACGTTGACTACGACTAGAGAGGAAGTCCGCCAGCCATGCGTGGAGATTTCCATGGATACCAAAAGAGGAGAGTTTGGTGAGCAGAGCGGGGTGCCAGACCGTATCGAAGGCATGTGATATGTCAAGGGAGACTGCTCTAATTTCCTGTTTGGCATTGAGGACCTCCATCCATTGTTGAGAAAGCAGAAGCAGCATGTCCAGAGTGGAGTGTCCAGGTCTGAAACCAAATTGATGATCAGAGATCAAGCCATTGGAGAAGAGGAAAGATTTCATATCTGAAGCAATGATGGATTCCATGACTTTGCTGATAATTGGGAGAAGGCTGATTGGTCTGTAGTTGCTGGGATCTGTTTTTGCACCTTTTTTGTGCAAAGCGGTGATGTTGGCAGATTTCCAAGCAGATGGAAGATGACCTTGAGCAAAAGAGAGGGTGAAGAGAACAGAGAGAGGGAGTGAAAGAGCGGAAGAACATGATTTTAGGACCCGTGGGCTGATGCCGTCAGGTCCAGTTGCAGAATCAGAGTCGAGGGTTGACAGAAACTTTTCCACCTTGTCAGGAGGAAAGGACACAGAGTCCAGGAGCAGCTGGGTACGACTGGGTACGACTGGGTACGGTGGGTACAGAGAGGGATGGGTTTGGGACACAAGATTTAGATGCAAACACAGAGTTGAGGCATTCAGCTTTTTCACGTGCGGAGTCAGCCGTGTGGCCATTTAAGGTGAAGGAGGGGATGGAGGGGGAACAAACACCAGAAACAGATTTTACCAGACGCCACCAGGATTTGGAAGAGGGAGACAGATAAGAGAGTTCGGTCCTGAGGACGGAGAGATATTGTTTCCTGGCTCTCCTGAGGGTGGACACACACTTGTTTCGGGCTTTGTGAAAGGAAATGAGATTTCCTTCCGTTGGATTTGCTTTCCAGGAGACGAAAGCAAGTTGTTTCTGGGCAATAGCCTCACCACAAGATTCCGTGTACCATGGACGGGAGGAAGGGTATGACAACTGAAGACGAGAAGGGATAAATCTGTGCATGAGAGAGAGCAATTTACTTTGGAAGAATTCCCAGGATGAGTTGGTGTCAGAGGCAGTAGAGATGGGAGACCAGTCCAGATGATTGATGGCTGCTTGAAGACCGTGCCAGTTGGCCTGAGTGAAATGCCAGACTCGTCGACGCTGAGGAGGCTCTCTGAAAATGGTCAGAGAGATGTCCACTTTAACAAGCACATGATCAGAAGAGGCGATTGGAGCAGAAGAAGAGCAGCAGACATTTTCAGGGAAGTTAGTCATAACCATCACATCACATTTCAGGGAAGTCTTCCCCATCACATAGTTAGTGATGGGGAAGATTTGGAGGGGAGGGGTGATGGGGAAGATTTGCAGGGGAGGGGTTATGGGGAAGATTTGGAGGGGAGGGGTGAGATTTGATTTTAGAAAGTGTACGATTAATGGGAAACGAACATTTATTGCAAAATGAGTTTCTTGTGACCTTCGAGTTAAAAATACGTTTAAGGATGCTGGATGGAGGATGGAGTGCAGGAGAGTTTAGGGAATGTAGAAAAAAGGCACTATAGGAGATATAATTTTTTTTTGGGATGAATAGATTTGGTGAGCAAGTCGAAAGCAGCCTTTTAAAGAAGAAGAAGAAAAAGGTGTTATAATATATGACGGAATACATAACGTGAGGGGAAAGTGTAAACATTGAAGGTTAATGACAGTGAAAACTATCTGGGGAAATGGGGGAGAAACACGTGGTCGAAGAACGAACGAACGAATAAGAATGAATAAACGAATGAGAACAGAGAAGGAAATGTTTTTTTTTTTTTTTTTTTTTTGGTTGAGATTTACACAAGGAAGTAGGCTATGGGGTGAAAAGACTGGGAAAACAGAGAACGAAAGTTATTGGATCACAAACGACGGACCGCTGAGAGAAAAACAAAGCCTCAAGGTTGTACAGTGTACACTGTACAAGGCCTCAAGACACGACACGAATTAACATGATTTTCAATACAGGTATGAAAGATTTGCACCGAAATAGATAATACAACTGCATAGATAATAGATAATAGCCTTTCAAATCTGTGCCGACCATCTATGTTTCGTTTTAAGCTTATTGAGTAACAAGGTGGGTATCATCTTACTATAATTCACCAAGTGTCCGTCCGTCCGTTCAAAGGTACTGCAAAAACGGCTCAACCGATCGAAACGATATTTTGGGTGGGTATTCCTGGGACCCTTGGGAGTAAAATAGGCTATATTGTTTTTCCAAGTTTTCCAATTTTCCAGTTTTTCCAAACACGATGGAATAATATTTACCGACATGAACAGTGATGTGGCTTTTGTTGAAATTCTACAAATACTGTTTATTCTATGTACCAGGAGAGAGTAGATCGACTCCTGACGAACTCTTCCTATATAAACGTGCGGCTCCGAAGTAACATGGCAGCGTGTGCAAAGCGACTGAGAAACAGGTGTAGCGGCCGCTTCTGTGTTACAGATTCGGCGTGCACTCTTCACACATAATCGTGCGACTGAGAAAGACGTGTAACGGCCGCTTCCGTTTTGCAGAATTCAATCTTTTTTCAAAATGGGCGCCATGTACTATTTAGATTTTGATGATTTGCGTGTGATATGATTCAACGGATGTTTATATGAATCTTTTAAAATAAAAAGAGCCTTCAATTCCTGATATTTTGCCTTTTGATTTGGGCCTCCCAATTGAAGCCCTGCCCATAGGCGGGTACCGTTGCTAGTTAGCTTAAATATCAAAAACACAGTGCTACACATGTATCATACCTTAAATATCAAAAACACAGTGCTGCACATGTATCATACCTTAAATATCAAAAACACAGTGCTGCACATGTATCATACCTTAAATATCAAAAACACAGTGCTACACATGTATCATACCTTAAATATCAAAAACACAGTGCTACACATGTATCATACCTTAAATATCAAAAACACAGTGCTGCACATGTATCATACCTTAAATATCAAAAACACAGTGCTACACATGTATCATACCTTAAATATCAAAAACACAGTGCTACACATGTATCATACCTTAAATATCAAAAACACAGTGCTACACATGTATCATACCTTAAATATCAAAAACACAGTGCTACACATGTATACAACACAACATGCATTTTAAAGGCCATTTTCCCTGCTAGAGCGGGGGTTAGCCTTGCGGTCCCCATGACAATCTTCTCCATTTTGCCCTATTTTCTGCATCTCTCCTTGTTAACCCCCTGGCCCGCATTTCTTCTTCCACCATCTTTAGCCAAGTCTTTCTCGGTCTTCCCCGTCTTCTACTTCCTTCTACATTCATTTCCATCACTCTTCTCAACCAGTCACTTTCATCCTTCCTCAACACATGACAAAACCGTCTCAACCTGTTCCTCTTCACAGCATCAATCACAGGCTCTATTCCCATCATCTTTCGCAATTCATCATTTGTCTTCCTCTCTCTCAACGATACTCCACACATCCGTCGAACCATTCGCATTTCCACCCTTTCCAACCTCTGTTGCTGCTCTACGTTCATTACCCATGTCTCGCTCCCATAAATCATAACACTTCTCACACATGCAGCATACACCTTTCCCTTCAGCTTCAACGACACTCCCCTCATCATCAGCACACCACTCAATTCCCGAAACTTCTTCCATGCACATCTCACTCGAGCAACCGTTGCCGAGTCTGATCCACCTTCTCCATTCAGCATGTCTCCGAGGTAGCAAAATGTTTTCACACCTTCCAGCTTCACGCCGTCTCCAAGATCCAACTCAACATTTCCTCCATCTGCAGCTCCCTCTGTGCACACCTTACATTTGAATGTAGCTGCCACACTGGTTAATGACCCTCTCAGACCACTACATTTTTGATGAACCCACTCAGCACACATTGTACACTGAATGGAGTTCACTCCGACACCCTTCCGACACACAGCACAGGGCCACTTCCCAGTTCTTTCCACCTCGCCACATGCTTTACCACTTGCCATCACCTTCGTCTTTCCGATATTCACCTTCAGATCTTTTGTCTCCATACATTCCTTCCACGTGTTCATCTTTTCCTTCAGTCCATCCATACTTTCTGCAATCAACACCAGATCATCTGCATACAGCAACTCCCACGGTAAACCCTCCTTTACGTTCTGAGCCAGCACCTCCATCACAGCTACAAATAGTAGTGGACTTAGTACCGACCCCTGATGCACTCCCACCTTCACCTCAAACTCACCACTGTTCCCGTCCTTCGTCCTTACAGCTGTGCACGCTCTTTTGTACATTGCCATCACTACTCTGATCAACCATTCCTCCACTCCTAACTTCCTCAATGCCCATGTCAATACTTTGCGTGGAACCCGATCGAATGCTTTCTCCAGATCAACAAACCCAAGAAACAACTTCTTCCTCTTCTCCATGTACTTCTCCTGCAACTGCCTCACAATGAAAAGCGCGTCTGTCGTTCCTCTTCCTGGCATGAATCCAAACTGCATTTCGTCGATCTTCACTTTCTTCCTTATCCTCCTCTCCAACACCCTTTCCAATACCTTCATTCCATGCTCCAATAACTTTATCGCTCGGTACGAGCCACACTCCAGAGGGTCACCTTTCCCCTTGTATAGAGGGACGAGGGTACTCAGTTCCCAATCCACTGGAATGCGGCCTTCTTTCACCACCAGATTACAGATCTCTGTCATTCTCTTCACACCCCAACTTCCTGCTGCCTTCAACATATCTCCCACAACTCCCGTCGACCCTCCCGCTTTTCTACCCTTCATTGCTTTTATTGAACCCTGGTGTTGGGCTAGCGGCTAGGGTGCCGGCTTGGGATCCTAGGATCCTGGGTTCGAATCCCGGTCAATCGCTGAATTAACGCCAGGGGGGTTGACTCAGCCTGTCATCCTTCCGAGGTCGGCTAATTGAGTACCAGTTCACTGGTAATTCCCTGCTTGTCGTTAAAGGCGGCAAAAAGGGTTGGCGTCAGGAAGGGCATCTGGCCGTAAAACATTGCTTCAAAAAAGGGGACCGAAAAACAACAACAACCACAGTTCCCGAAAAAGGCCAACCCCCGCTTGCGGGGAAAAAAGGCCTCTAAAGGTGGTTTTTTTTATTTTTTCTTATTGCTTTTATCGCTTCCTCAACTTCCTTCTCAGTTATCTTCTCTGCCGGTCCTAAAACTGGGTTACTCTCTATGTTGCCATCCCATTCATTCTCTGTATTCAACAGCATTTCCATATATCTTTTCCATCTTCCTTTAATTCCATCTGGGTCGACAACGATTTGTCCCACTTCATCCTTCAAGCAACTCACCCCCATCACATCACACCTCTCTTTCGCTATCTGCTTTGCAATCCTGAATACTGCTTTCTGACCCTCTTCCGAATCCAAGCGTTCTCCGAACATTTTCCTACATGCCTCCTGCGCCTTTGCTACCTCTTTCTTTGCAGCCTTCCTGGCTGCCTTATAACTTTCATGCTCTGCTGTTTCTGCTCCCGTACCCTTCACCTTCTGCCACTCCTTGAACTTCTTCCTCTACTCGTCAATCCTCTTTCCAACTTCATCATCCCACCACCATGTTTCCGAGTGCCGCGGTGGTCCTTTTGTCCATCCACATACCTCACCAACGGCTCCCAACAGACTAGCTTTCATTGACATCCAACCACTTTCAAGCTCAACCACATCATCCTCGACCCTACTCAGCCTCTCTTTTAATGCCTCCCTTACCGTCACCTCTTTCAACCTCCACACCTTCACACCTTCATTCTCGGTTGGTACTTCACCCGCCAAGCTCTCCTCGCACCTTTCACCCTTACGTCGCAGACAACCAAGTGGTGCTGTGAAACAGCCTCCTCCCCCGGGATCACCTTTGTGTCCCGGAGGTGCCCCCTATCTCGCCTACGCACCATCAGGTAGTCAACGGTTGGCGTCGACCCACCTGACGTGTATGTAACAAGCTTATTATCCTCTTTCTGGAACTGAGTATTACAAATCAACAAATCAGCTCCATCAGCAAACTCCAAAATCCTTTCACCTTCTCCATTTCTCACACCATATCCGTAACCCCCATGAACTCCGTCAAAACCATCCATACTCCTTCCCACATGTCCATTTAGGTCTCCTCCTACCACAACAACTTCCTCATCTTTCACGTTTTCCATCAGCTTCTCTATTGCACACCAGAACTTGTCCTTCTCTTCATCGCTCCGACCAACCTGCGGAGCATATCCCGAGATGACGTTCACCAAGAGCTTTCCAATCATCATTTTCACCATCATCAACCTATCACTCACTCTAGTCACACTCACCACACTGTCTACAAACTCCTCAGAAAACAGGACACCAACACCATTCACGCCCTCCAGGCACCCTTGCCACACAAACTTGTATTTCTGTCCCTGCCTACCCTTCACCATTCTCACACCACTTCCCTTCCATCTCGTCTCTTGCACACAACATATGTCCACTCTCCTTCTGACCAATACTTCCACCACTTCTCCTGATCTCCCTGTCATTGTCCCTACATTCCATGTCCCAAACCTCAGAAACCGATCTCCACTTCAGGCTGTACCCTGCCCACATGTAGTTGTAATTGTCATGGTTCTCTTTTTGAGGCAATTTTTTATGGCCGGATGCCCTTCCTGACGCCAACCCTCTTCGTTGCCTCTTACGACACGCAGGGATACGGCGTGCCTATTCGAATCCAGGGTACACACTGGGAAATGTTTAAAACATGGAAATTCTGGGGGGTTGGGGGCGGGGGGGCGGCATCAGCATCACGGCTGCGGTTTAAACATATTTAAATACATATTTAAACAAAACCATGAAAAACAATCTGGGAAAAGTCTCTAAGTGAGAACGTGGATTTGAGAAAGCAGGTGCAGAGGTGAAAGAAAAACGAGATATAGGGGGCGGGGCACAAGTCGAGACGAGGAGGCCGCACGAGACACCAGGCCGCATGAGGCGCACGAGGCGCGAACAAAGAAACGACTAATTACACACAAATTTGCAACAACTACAAAACCAAAACCAAATAGAAACACACAATAACACATACACAACAAAATACGCAGCGGAAATTTGACAAAGAAACGAACGGGAAAACACTCAAACTTTGATGCCGTGGAGAGATCGAAGCAAGCCCCGTCGCTCGAGGGACCGGAAGTCCTGTATCATACCTTATGCTAACAGTGCTACACATGTATCATACCTTAAATATCAAAAACACAGTGCTACACATGTATCATACCTTAAATATCAAAAACACAGTGCTGCACATGTATCATACCTTAAATATCAAAAACACAGTGCTGCACATGTATCATACCTTAAATATCAAAAACACAGTGCTGCACATGCATCATACCCAGTGCCATCATGCTTCCCCCCCCCCCCCCCCCCCCCAACCTTCCCACGCCTCCTGCCCCCAAGCCCTCTCCCTCCCACACATCTCCCTGCTCTCAAATGTTGTGTTTGTGTGCTTCCCCTTCTCTCCCCACCTTGTCTTCCGCTCCCTCTTTTTATATATTTTGTTTGTCTGGTTGATTTGTTTGTGAAGTAAATGTTAGCTCTTTCACGAGCCTCGATTCAGTATACAACAACAAAAAAAACAAACAAAAAAAAAAACTGCTGCACATGTATCATACCTTAAATATCAAAAACACAGTGCTACACATGTATCATATCTTAAATATAAAAAACACAGTGCTGCACATGTATCATACTGTTACATATTTATGTGAATGTATGTGAATTACCATTCAGGTCTTTGCTTATCCATGTTTAGTAGATTAAGGGTTGTTGTGGTTGGAGGGTCAGGAGCCCTTCTGAAAAGTGTCCGGAAACGGAAGTGACCGGAAACGGCAGAGGAAAAGACACGAGGAAGAAAGCGACGAGTAGTATTCTTCCTCGCCCCGCTCCGACAAAAGGTGGGATCGACCTTGCGCTGCGTGGAAAAGCGGCGTTCCGAAGCCCGTCTGGCGAGAGGAATTACCGGGACGTGTACCTGCCCGGTGGAGACGTCAAGTTGACGTGGGGCCGTGCATCGACCCCGCGTCTGGCACCGTTCGCGGCACCGTCTAAACAGACGCGTGCGGGTCGCACCTTGGGGCCTAACGCGCCTTGCAAGCGGCGTGGGGCTTTTGGCTTGCTCTACCGTACCCGCTTCGCGTGGCCACGAGGGGCTGCAGCCACGGTGCCTGGTACGATACCTGCCCGGTGGAAAAACGTCCACCCGGGGTTCGTTCAACCGCCCGAGTGCGGCGACGCCGACCAGTATCTTGGTCAGGAGGGGCCCAGAGACATTGTGAGGAGCAGAGACCAAAAGGGGGTCGTGAGTACCGAAGTGAACACACATATATAAGATGGCCATCTTAATCATATAGGGGATTGAGTGTGGATTGGGAATTGTTGATGGTGGTTTGCTATTGATTGCTCGGGGAAAATCTCCGTGGTTGTATCATTGAAATTGTATGGTGTCATTACCATTGAAATATATCCTTGAACATCAGTTTTCTCTTGGGTGGAATTCATATGGATTGCGTGGCGAAAGCGCATATATAATACAACTTTCTGGCGAAGTTCCTCTCACGGTCCGGGGGTCACCGAGACCAGGTATTCACCGAGGGGACCACGTAACAGAATTGGGGGCTCGTCCAAATTACGATTACGCAATTGGGTCTACGTCCGGGATCTAAAAGTGTATTTGTATAAAATAATAAAATAATATTTTTATTAATTAAAATTTATTAATTAAGTATTAATTGGAAAATTTTTGGGGAAATTGGGGTAAAGTCTTGGGTGAAGGTTAACAGGTGTTAACGATAGTCACCATGGCGTTTGTGGCACAGAACTTTGCGGTAACACCGAGTGAGGCACAGTTCCGAGCGTTACTAAAGTCGGACCTCTTGAAATTGGCCAAACATTTTAACTTGGAGGTCCGAACTAATTTGAGGAAGGCAGAGTTGCAGGCCACGGTGATACAATCTATGGTGGGATTAGGAACATGGGACGAGTTAGCCTGGGAGTGGCTACCCGAAGAACCAGAAGACGTTGAGCTCCGGAAACTGGAGTTGCAATTACGGAGCCAGGAACGGATTAAAGAAGAAGAAAGGAAAGCAGAAAAGGAAAGAGCAGAAGAAGAAAGGAAAGCAGAAGAGAGGAGAGAAGAGAAACAAGCAGAGGAAAGGAGAGTGGAACGAGAACTCCAGGAAAGGTTAGCAGAAGAAGAAAGGAAAGCAGAAAAGGAAAGAGCAGAAGAAGAAAGGAAAGCAGAAAAGGAAAGAGCAGAAGAAGAAAGGAAAGCAGAAGAGAGGAGAGAAGATAAACAAGCAGAGGAAAGGAGAGTGGAAAGAGAACTCCCGGAAAGGTTAGAAGGGAGAAAAGCAGAGGAGAGGAGAGCTGCAAGGGACCTCGAAGCAGAGGAGAGAAAAGCGGAAAGGGAATTAAAGGAACGTGACATGGAGCTTCAGCAAGAAATCAAATTCAAGGAGCTGGAGTTAATGAGAGAACGGGGAGAGGCACCACCCTTGCGGACGGGGTCGACACCTAACCAGAAAACCTGGGATGTGGGCAGACATGTGAGGCTGGTTCCACCGTTCAGTGAAAAGGAAGTCGCGAAATACTTTCCACACTTTGAGAAAGTGGCTCGACAATTAAACTGGCCGGAGGAGGCCTGGACCATACTCGTGCAAAGTGTGCTGGTGGGGAAAGCTCAGGAAATTTATTCGGCGCTACCAATGGACCAATGTGCAGATTATGAGGTACTGAAGAAGCACATCCTCAAAGCCTATGAGTTGGTTCCGGAAGCCTACAGGCAAAAATTCAGGAATGCCAGGAAGAGGGAGAGTGAGACCCATGTGGAGTTTGCCAGAGTGAAAGAAAACATGTTTGATCGGTGGTGTGAGTCAAAAGGAGTCGGGAAAGACTTCGAAACATTGCGGGACTTGATCCTGGTGGAGGAATTCCAGCAGTGTGTCCACGAGGACATCAAAGTGTACCTGCAGGAAAAGAAAGTACCAAAGTTGTGGGACGCAGCCACCATGGCAGATGATTATGCTTTAACCCACCGAATAGGGGTCCACAAACCTAACTCCTCGCCTAGACTTCAGCAGGGGAGTTATGGAACACCCGGTGCGGAGAACGACCTTACATGGCGGCGGCCTCGAGATGATTATGGGGACAACTATGATACCCCAACGGTTAGAAATCCGAGGGCTACGGGCCCAAGACAAACGTATTTTTCGGGGGGCTCAAGGCCGACCCCGAGGTTCTCCCCCGGGCCTACTTGTGCTTTTTGCCATAAAACTGGACACTTGATGTCCCAATGTTACCTCCGGAAAAGGGAGAACCCGGAACGGAATCAGTCTAGTGCGACTCCGAATGCACTGGCAAGTGTGAGAAATCATTCTTGGAGAGCAGAGCTGGGGGAAAATTCCCCTGTCAAAGGTACGGCGTCCCGGGAGAACCTGGTTCAGGAGGGCTACAAACATTTCATTTCAGAGGGGTTCGTGTCGCTGGATGGCGACCCGAGTAACCAGAAGCCAGTTAGGGTATTGAGGGACACAGGAGCCCACCAATCGTTGATGCTGGAGGGCATTTTGCCATTGTCGGAGAAGACGGCAACTGGGGTTAGTGTGCTTTTACAGGGGGTCGGGGGCTATGTTAAAGCTCCGCTTCATGTCATCCAGTTGAGTTCTGAGTTGGTATCCGGGCCGGTCACCGTAGGCTTACAAGCCACCCTTCCTGTGGAGGGAATCTCTTTTATTATCGGGAATGATTTGGCCGGGGGGCGAGTTTCGGGTAATCCAATAATGGTGGACAAGCCCAGTAAGAAAAATAACACCACTCGGTTAGAGATGGAGATTCCGGGTATCTTTCCATCCTGTGCAGTGACTCGGGCTATGGGTAGAAAGCACGCGGAAGAGAAGGAGGAAGAAAGAGAGGGGGAGTTGGAACCCTTAGAGGTACGGGAAGACAACTCGGAAAAGGGAAATAACCAGGGGAGGGATTCCCAGGAATTTCGAGAAATGGTAGCGTCTGGAACGCAAGGGGACGTGGAGTGTCCGTCGGAGACCGCGGAGAACGAAGTGGAGCAAACCGCGCTGGTCCGAAGGAGACTAGTGGAAGAACAACACGAAGACTCGGAGATCCAGAGGTTAATTGAGAAAGCCGTTACGGAAGAAGAGGCTACGAAGATACCTGTGGGGTATTTCATGAAGGGGGAAACCCTAATGAGGAAATGGAGGCCCCCGGAGGTGCCCGCAGACGATGAGTGGAAAGTTCACTATCAGATTGTGGTGCCACCGCTGTACCGGAAGGAGATCTTGAGTTTGGCACATGAGACCCCTTGGGCCGGGCACCTGGGAGTGAACAAGACCTGTGACAGGATATTGGTACATTTTTTCTGGCCGGGACTGCGACGGGATGTGGCGGAGTTCTGCAAGTCCTGCCATTCTTGTCAGCTGGTGGGAAAGCCGAATCAAAAAATCCCACCCGCCCCGTTAAAGCCAATTCCAGCTTTTGAAGAGCCATTCAGCCGAGTCATTGTGGACTGTGTGGGCCCTTTACCCAAAACCAAAGCTGGACATCAATACTTACTGACCATCATGTGCGCGTCCACCAGGTTCCCCGAGGCAGTGCCTCTGAGGAAAATAACGGCGGCAGTTATTGCAAAGGCCTTGATTAAATTATTCACTTGGGTTGGTCTACCTAAGATCATCCAATCGGATCAGGGGTCCAATTTCATGTCCACACTGTTCCAGCAAGTGGTACACCTGTTGGGGGTGGAACAAGTAAGATCCAGCGCCTACCATCCTGAGAGCCAAGGGGCCCTGGAAAGGTTTCACCAGACTTTAAAGAATATGATCCGAACGTATTGTTTGGAATGTGCCAAGGATTGGGATGAAGGGATACCCCTATTGTTGTTTGCGGCGAGGGAGTCCGTGCAGGATTCCTTGGGATTCAGTCCGTTTGAACTGGTGTTTGGACACGCAGTGCGGGGACCATTGAAATTGGTGAAAGAACAGTGGTTACTACAGGAGTCCCGGACACCGATGGTGGAGTATGTGTCCACAGTGAAACACCGATTGGCAAAGGCGTGTGAGGTGGCACGACGGAACTTGAGAAGGGCCCAGGGGAAAATGAAGGAGAGACATGACAAGACCTTGCAGATAAGGAATTTCAGTCCTCAGGACCGGGTGTTAGTATTGCTGCCCGTTCCAGGTCAGCCCCTCCAGGCTAGATATTTCGGTCCTTATGCAGTGGAGGAGAGGGTGAATGAGACAGACTACGTGGTGACCACTCCCGACCGACGAAAAAAGCGACAGTTGTGTCATGTCAACCGACTGAAGAAATATCATGAGAGGGAACCGGTGGAAGACGTAGTTCCTGTCTCACCGGTCGTACCGGTGAAAATGGACGGAAACGCCGGTGTGAAGTTTGATAACTTGGATGACCAGGCCTGCCCCAAATTGACGAACACCGAAGTGTTGAGTCATTTGGATGAGAAGTTAGGTCATTTAACAAGGGAACAGCAAGGACAACTGTCCAGCCTAATGTTCGAATTTAAACATTTGTTCACAGATGTACCTGGTCGTACGGACTTAGTATATCATGATATCGAGGTGGGGGAGGCCACTCCAGTGAAACAACACCCCTATCGGATGAACCCGGTGAAGATGGAGTATCTTCGGAAGGAGATGCAATATATGTTGGACAATGACATCATCGAACCAAGCAACAGTGAATGGAGCTCCCCATGTGTGTTGGTTCCGAAACCCGATGGCAGCTTGTACAGATTAAGGGTGTTGTACAGATTTAAAACGGGTGAATGCAGTGACCAAGACCGACTCCTATCCGCTCCCGAGGATTGACGACTGTATTGATCGAATAGGCCCAGCTAAATTTGTTACCAAATTTGACTTGCTGAAAGGGTTATTGGCAGATCCCTCTTACCGATAGAGCCAAAGAAATCTCAGCTTTGGTCACTCCGAATGGGTTATATCAGTACAAGGTCCTCCCTTTTGGGTTGAAGAACGGGCCGGCTACATTTCAACGACTGATTAATAGGCTCATTGCAGACCTGGAGGGGGTGGAGGCATATCTGGATGATGTAATCATCCACACCATGACGATGGAAGACCACATTAAGCAAATCCATGCATTTTTTCAGACGATGTCCGAGGCAGGTCTGACCATCAACTTAGCCAAGAGTGAGTTTGTAAGAGCACAGGTAGTGTTCCTCGGCCATGTAGTAGGGCAGGGTCAAGTACAACCAGTGACCGCCAAGGTAGAAGCTATCGATCGCTTCCAAGTCCCAAAGGGGAAGAAAGAGCTGATGAGATTCTTAGGTATGGCGGGGTGGTACCGGCGGTTCTGTAAGAATTTTTCGGATGTGGTAGCCCCTTTAACGAGTTTGTTGAGAAAGGAGACCCCATTCGTTTGGGATGGCAAATGTCAGGCGGCCTTTGCCCATGTCAAAGCGATACTAATGAGCTCTCCGGTCCTAACCGCTCCGGACATTCAAGCACCTTTCAAGTTGGCCGTAGATGCAAGCGATGTGGGGGCTGGAGCGGTCTTGTTACAGGAAGATGAGGATGGGGTGGACCACCCCGTGTGCTACTACTCCAAAAAGTTCAATAAACATCAGGCAAATTATGCCACCGTGGAGAAAGAGACCCTGGCTCTCCTGTTAGGGCTTCAACATTATGAGGTGTATTTAGGAATCACGTCCTTTCCCATAAAGGTCTTTACGGATCACAACCCCTTAACCTTCATTCAAAGAATGAAAAATAAAAATCAGAGGTTGATGAGATGGAGTTTGGCTTTGCAGGGGTTCAACTTGGAAATTGAACATGTACGGGGCCGGGACAATGTCGTGGCGGACGCTTTGTCCAGATTGAGTTAATCTGGGGGGGGTTGAGTTATCTGGTTTGTTTCTCCAAATTGGCCGGCAAAGAAAGTTTTCGCTGGGTTCAAACTTTCTTTCTTGAAGGGGGGGAGTGTTACATATTTATGTGAATGTATGTGAATTACCATTCAGGTCTTTGCTTATCCATGTTTAGTAGATTAAGGGTTGTTGTGGTTGGAGGGTCAGGAGCCCTTCTGAAAAGTGTCCGGAAACGGAAGTGACCGGAAACGGAAGAGGAAAAGACACGAGGAAGAAAGCGACGAGTAGTATTCTTCCTCGCCCCGCTCCGACAAAAGGTGGGATCGACCTTGCGCTGCGTGGAAAAGCGGCGTTCCGAAGCCCGTCTGGCGAGAGGAATTACCGGGACGTGTACCTGCCCGGTGGAGACGTCAAGTTGACGTGGGGCCGTGCATCAACCCCGCGTCTGGCACCGTTCGCGGCACCGTCTAAACAGACGCGTGCGGGTCGCACCTTGGGGCCTAACGCGCCTTGCAAGCGGCGTGGGGCTTTTGGCTTGCTCTACCGTACCCGCTTCGCGTGGCCACGAGGGGCTGCAGCCACGGTGCCTGGTACGATACCTGCCCGGTGGAAAAACGTCCACCCGGGGTTCGTTCAACCGCCCGAGTGCGGCGACGCCGACCAGTATCTTGGTCAGGAGGGGCCCAGAGACATTGTGAGGAGCAGAGACCAAAAGGGGGTCGTGAGTACCGAAGTGAACACACATATATAAGATGGCCATCTTAATCATATAGGGGATTGAGTGTGGATTGGGAATTGTTGATGGTGGTTTGCTATTGATTGCTCGGGGAAAATCTCCGTGGTTGTATCATTGAAATTGTATGGTGTCATTACCATTGAAATATATCCTTGAACATCAGTTTTCTCTTGGGTGGAATTCATATGGATTGCGTGGCGAAAGCGCATATATAATACAACTTTCTGGCGAAGTTCCTCTCACGGTCCGGGGGTCACCGAGACCAGGTATTCACCGAGGGGACCACGTAACAATACCTTAAATATAAAAAACACAGTGCTGCACATGTATCATACCTTAAATATCAAAAACACAGTGCTGCACATGTATCATCCCTTAAATATCAAAAACACAGTGCTACACATGTATCATACCTTAAATATCAAAAACACAGTGCTGCACATGCATCATACCTTAAATATCAAAAACACAGTGCTGCACATTTATCATACCTTAAATATCAAAAACACAGTGCTGCACATGTATCATACCTTAAATATCAAAAACAAGGTGCTGCACATGTATCATACCTTAAATATCAAAAACAGTGCTACACATGTATCATACCTTAAATATAAAAAACACAGTGCTGCACATGTATCATACCTTAAATATCAAAAACAAGGTGCTGCACATGTATCATACCTTAAATATCAAAAACACAGTGCTGCACATGTATCATACCTTAAATATCAAAAACACAGTGCTACATATGTATCATACCTTAAATATCAAAAACGCAGTGCTGCACATGTATCATACCTTAGATATCAAAAACATAAAACTACACATGTATCATAGCTTAAATATCAAAAACACAGTACTATACATGCATCATACCTTCAATATCAAAAACACAGTGCTACACATGTAACATACCTTAAATATAAAAAACAAGGTGCTGCACATGTATCATACCTTAAATATCAAAAACACAGTGCTACACATGTATCATACCTTAAAGCAGAGATTTGTTTTGTTGGTGGTTCGAAGTTTAGGGTGACAATGCCATCCAAGTCAATACTCCAAGGGTCAAAGGTTGGAGGGTGAGGCAAGAGGTCTGGGGCAGTTTGAAAACCAAGTCGTTGTTCAACTCCACCAACAACCTGAGGAGAAAACGAGCAATTCTACATATTACAGAAGCCAAAACAAACTACCATCCTCCACTATATACAAAGCGGAAGCATCGTCCAGTGCCCTGCATCAATGATCGAACAGAATATCCATTGGTACAATGACTTAGCCAATGTGAAATGGGAAGTGAATGGACGTGAAGTCAAATGGCAAGCATGAAAATGATTTGCTCAAAAAAACACACAACTTGGTATTACATAATAGATGATGATGATGATCAAGGAATTAGTTGATTCCAATTGAATTATATATTTTGAATTTTGAATTTGCCTGTCTGGCAGTTAAACAGCCGATTAGTCTGTGAGACACCACACATGTCCACAACATCCAATTGTTTAGTTAGTTGTGCGCGTTTAAACAGCACATTAGTCTCTGAAACACCACGCATGTCCACAACATCCAATTGTTTAGTTAGTTGTGTGCGTCTAAACAGCCGATTAGTCTGTGAAACACCACACATATCCACAACATCCAATTGTTTAGTTAGTTGTGTGCGTCTAAACAGCCGATTAGTCTGTGAAACACCACACATATCCACAACATCCAATTGTTTAGTTAGTTGTGTGCGTCTAAACAGCCGATTTGTCTGTGAAACACCACACATGTCTTCAACATCCAATTGTTTAGTTAGTTGTGTGCGTCTAAACAGCCGATTAGTCTGTGAAACACCACACATGTCTCCAACATCCAATTATTTAGTTAGTTGTGCGCGTCTAAAACAGCCGATTAGTCTGTGAAACACCACACATGTCTACAACATCGAATTATTTAGTTAGTTGTGCACGTCTAAACAGCCGATTAGTCTGTGAAACACCACGCATATCCACAACATCCAATTGTTTAGTTACTTGTGTGCGTCTAAACAGCCGATTAGTCTGTGAAACACCACACATATCCACAACATCCAATTGTTTAGTTAGTTGTGTGCGTCTAAACAGCCGATTAGTCTGTGAAACACCACACATATCCACAACATCCAATTGTTTAGTTAGTTGTGTGCGTCTAAACAGCCGATTAGTCTGTGAAACACCACACATATCCACAACATCCAATTGTTTAGTTAGTTGTGTGCGTCTAAACAGCCGATTAGTCTGTGAAACACCACACATATCCACAACATCCAATTGTTTAGTTAGTTGTGTGCGTCTAAACAGCCGATTAGTCTGTGAAACACCACACATATCCACAACATCCAATTGTTTAGTTAGTTGTGCACGTCTAAACAGCCAATTCGTCTGGGAAACACCACACATGTCTCCAACATCCAATTGTTTAGTTAGTTGTGCACGTCTAAACAGCTGATTAGTCTGTGAAACACCACACATATCCACAACATCCAATTGTTTAGTTAGTTGTGCGCGTCTAAACAGCAGATTAGTCTGTGAAACACCACACATGTCTCTAACATCCAATTGTTTAGTTAGTTATGCACGTCTAAACAGCCGATTAGTCTGTGAAACACCACACATGTCTACAACATCGAATTATTTAGTTAGTTGTGCACGTCTAAACAGCTGATTAGTTTGTGAAACACCACACATATCCACAACATCCAATTATTTAGTTAGTTGTGCACGTCTAAACAGCTGATTAGTCTGTGAAACACCACACATATCCACAACATCCAATTGTTTAGTTAGTTGTGCACGTCTAAACAGCTGATTAGTCTGTGAAACACCACACATATCCACAACATCCAATTGTTTAGTTAGTTGTGCGCGTCTAAACAGCAGATTAGTCTGTGAAACACCACACATGTCTACAACATCGAATTATTACCTTCGCAAAAGCGGAAGGTTATGTTTTGATCGCTGTGTATTTATTTGTATGTCTGTGTGTGTGTGTGTGTATGTTATTCGCATAACTCAAAAAGTATTCAACCGATTCGCATGAAATTTGGTGGGATGATAGGTTATTATCCGGGAACCATTTGATTAGATTTTGGAATCGATCGGGTCAAAGGTCAAGGTCAAGGTCATGAAAAGGTCAAAATCGTCTTTTTACCATAGCGCGGTCAATTTGTGTCCAATTTGTATGAAACTAATGCCAAAATGCTTTGCTACACAGATCTTGTAGTCTTTTATTTTGGCAACAAAAGTAGCTGCGGCGAAGGTATGCGCTCTACCGAGTGCCCGTTCTAGTTTAGTTAGTTGTGCACGTCTAAACAGCTGATTAGTCTGTGAAACACCACACATATCCACAACATCCAATTGTTTAGTTAGTTGTGCGCGTCTAAACAGCAGATTAGTCTGTGAAACACCACACATGTCTACAACATCGAATTATTTAGTTAGTTGTGCACGTCTAAACAGCTGATTAGTCTGTGAAACACCACACATATCCACAACATCCAATTGTTTAGTTAGTTGTGCGCGTCTAAACAGCAGATTAGTCTGTGAAACATCACACATGTCTCTAACATCCATCCAACTGAAAAGATGAACTTCCATAGAATCACAGCACCAAGGACAATTGTTGGAGGGGATGTTTTCTCCTCATCGTTGGTAGATGTAGATCACACCCGCCATACAACAACAACAACAACATGCATTTTAAGGCCATGTTCCCTGCTAGAGCGGGGGTTAGCCTTGCGGTCCCCATGACAATCTTCTCCATTTTGCCCTATTTTCTGCATCTCTCCTTGTTAACCCCCTTGCCCGCATTTCTTCTTCCACCATCTTTAGCCAAGTCTTTCTCGGTCTTCCCCGTCCTCTACTTCCTTCTACATTAACTTCCATCACTCTTCTCAACCAGTCACTTTCATCCTTCCTCAATACATGACCAAACCATCTCAACCTGTTCCTCTTCACAGCATCAATCACAGGCAATATTCCCATCATCTTTCGCAATTCATCATTTGTCTTCCTCTCTCTCTCAACGATACTCCGCACATCCATCGAACCATTCGCATTTCCACCCTTTCCAGCCTTCGTTGCTGCTCTACGTTCATTACCCATGTCTCGCTCCCATAAATCATAACACTTCTCACACATGCAGCATACACCTTTCCCTTCAGCTTCAGCGACACTCTCCTCCTCATCAGCACGCCACTCAGTTCCCGAAACTTCTTCCATGCACATCTCACTCGAGCAACCGTTGCCGAGTCTGATCCACCTTCTCCATTCAGCATGTCTCCGAGGTAGCAAAATGTTTTCACACCTTCCAGCTTCACGCCGTCTCCAAGATCCAACTCAACATTTCCTCCATCTGCAGCTCCCTCTGTGCACACCTTACATTTGAATGTAGCTGCCACACTGGTTAATGACCCTCTCAGACCACTACATTTTTGATGAACCCACTCAGCACACATTGTACATTGAATGGAGTTCACTCCGACACCCTTCCTGCACAAAGCACACGGCCACTTCCCAGTTCTTTCCACCTCACCACATGCTTTACCACTTGCCATCACCTTTGTCTTTCCGATATTCACCTTCAGACCTTTTGTCTCCATACATTCCTTCCACTTGTTCATCTTTTCCTTCAGTCCATCCATACTTTCCGCAATCAACACCAGATCATCTGCACACAACAACTCCCACGGTAAACCCTCCTTTACGGTCTGAGCCAGCACCTCCATCACAGCTACAAATAGTAGTGGACTTAGTACCGACCCCTGATGCACTCCCACCTTCACCTCAAACTCACCACTGTTCCCGTCCTTCGTCCTTACAGCTGTGCGTGCTCTTTTGTACATTGCCATCACTACTCTGATCAACCATTCCTCCACTCCTAACTTCCTCAATGCCCATGTCAATACTTTGCGTGGAACCCTATCGAATGCCCGCATACCATCCCCCATACCCGCCATACGATGGCATAATTTGATGGAGACCGCTAATGTCCAAGGGACGGGGCGTGTGGCCTGTCTGCCAGGATCCAGATACAGGTGTGACAAGCTGAAAGGGAACTTCATCGGCAAAAATGGCGTGTGTAGCCTGGGTGCGTGTGACCGAGGACCGTGTGGCAAACAAACAGGGAACATCATCGCCAAAGACATGGTTGAAGTCAAATTTTACATTACTAGGGCATTGCCCGTACGTGGGTGCCCGTTCCTTGCCAAAAAAAAAAAAAAACGCTACCCGTACGCTCTACCCCGCCCGTACGCCCGTAAACAAAAAAAACAACGCTCTTCGCTTCCGCCCTTCGCTCTGACTGAATTGGGAGAAATAATGCGCATAAGAAATCGAATTACGTACCGTAATGGCGGTCAGCTCGTAACGCGCTCAGCTCCGCTCGTCTCACATCGGCCACGCCTACGCAACAAAGCGTTCTGTGATTGGCTGCCGGAAAGCGTGCTGCCGGACAGTCTTCACTGTCCGGAAGTTCGCAAATCGCAGTTACGATGAATCGTTTTAATTTAATCGCAGTTTGAATTCGTTTTAAAACATAGTTTAACGGCAACATAGTTTTCCAACGTGAAATAAATGAATACGCTGTCAAATGTGCCGTCCGAGGCAGAGTCTGATCGCCACGTTCGGCACACGTGATAGCTCGCTGCTCTCTGATTGGTTGAATCGTTTTTTGGACATAGCTCGGTAAGTAATTGTCCGATTAATATGAAACCTTGAAAAGGCACATCCTCGGGTCCCCAGCAATATACCTGGCAAGTTTAAAGTATATCGGACCCGTGGTTGTCGAGAAACAGCGGTCACAGACACACAGACACACAGACACACAGACACACAGAGATTACTGGAATTATAGATAGATGCGGAATTTCCGCAGTTACCTGCAGTTTTACATTATGCGGTTGAAGTCAAGTCAAATATTGCAACAATCCATTAATAATTCGTTATAAACATAGAGGAAATGAATATCACATTGAACTCGACCAATTATTTTGTTTTGGGTCAGCAGTTACATCTGACCAAGCACTAGTCAGTTTTGTACATGTTCCATTGACCTCTTCCTGGCCGTCACATTGCAGAAGGATGACTTAAAAAAGAAAAAGAGGATATACTGTACACTGTTAGGAAAAACAGGACACAAGATAAACAAGTTACAGTGGCGTTGGAATGAGGAGAGCCAAAATGGGAATGAAAACAATACCGGAGGGCTTGGAGTGAGGAGGAGGTCATAACTTCTGGATGGTTGGAGGTTAGAAATGAGGAAAAGGGAAGAGAAAGCAGGGATAATCTGAGGACGACGATTACAGCAGAGAATCTGAAACAGGGAAGAGGGGAAAGAGGGAAATACAAGAGAGAAAAATGTTTAACTTCAGTATTAACTTACTCTCAGTACTTCAGTGTTATTAACTTCAGTCTCGGGAGCAAGTGGGACTGCAGTCCACACGCGCCTCGTCTCCAGTCCTTGATAGGTTTCGTCGCTCTGCTTGCACCACCAGTCCTCTCTGCACTGCACCTCCATCCTGTCCTTACCTTCATCACCAGGGTAGTGGTTTGTGGGATCGCCATCAGCGGAACCAAGCGATCTACCTCAATATACATTGTTGTCTCGGATCTGGAATCTGTATATACCAGCGAGGGTCGTACCTGCTCACCTGTTGCTCGTCCTGTCTCTCTGATCATCGTACCTGCTCGTCTTTTCCTCGTCCTGCCTCCCTGATCATCGTACCTGCTCGTCTTTTCCTCGTCCTGCCTCCCTGATCATCGTACCTGCTCGTCTGTTCCTCGTACTGCCTCCCTGATCATCGTACCTGCTCGTCTTTTCCTCGTCCTGCCTCCCTGATCATCGTACCTGCTCGTCTGTTCCTCGTACTGCCTCCCTGATCATCGTACCTGCTCGTATTTTCCTCATACTGTCTCCCTGATCATCGTACCTCCTCGTCTGTTCCTCATACTACCTCCTTGATCATCGTACCTGCTCGTCTTTTCCCCATACTGCCTCCCTGATCATCGTACCTGCTCGTCTTTTCTTCATACTGCCTCCCTGATCATCGTACCTGCTCGTCTTTTCCTCGTCCTGCCTCCCTGATCATCGTACCTGCTCGTCTTTTCCTCATACTGCCTCCCTGATTATCGTACCTTCGTAATGATAATCCAGCGTGTTTCCAATGCAAGGCACGTTTGAGTAGGCCAAAACAAAATGGCGGCTTAAGAACCCAGTGAAGTGCAGTGGGACGGTTGGGGCATCGGGTTATGAGCACCTCATTAATTAATCTTCAAAAAGGGTGTTATAACACCCCCAAACACCCAGTTTTCATCCGAGGTTTTTTATCCTTTTTTAAAGAGACCTCCGTTTCCTTTGCGTGCCATAAAGAGATAACACCGCCAGTTTTGGGTAAATGCCTCGGAGTTAAAGCTCGGTCAGCCATCTGTCACCCAGGGGTCTTAACCCCGAGGACACGACAATATTGAATCAGGAAGCTGAGTGTCATGCTTTCCTTCTTACTCATTGGTCTTGGAATTTTTTTCTAGTCTTGCTCCTCCTGCCTTCTCACCTCTGCCAAGCTTATGCTCCTACAGGTCACACAAGTTGTCAGGAAAGCCTTTCCTCGTTTCCTTTACAAGTTTAACCTCAACACTCACCTCCGTTATTTCGTAGCCCTGTTTTCTCGACTGTGGAAATATATTCCCAAGTCACTTGTCTTCAGCACTTCCTGAAATCATTTCAAGTCTGCTACCCACTCCCATCTCATAGTCTCTCCCATTCCACTACCGAGATCCAAACTATGTTCACTGAGACTCTGTTCCCACCCTTCTCTTGGAATTCCTCTCCATGTACTTTGGTCATGCATCTTTTGGTTGTCATCTACTGTTTTCCCTTTGGTCCATTTTGTCTGTTGATTAATTACCCCTTTGTTTTCCTGCTCTTGCATGAGCCTCCACATCTGTATTAAAAAGTATATATATTCAATGATTCACCTTGATGAAGAAACCAACTGGATTGATCAAATCAAAACTCATCTGAACACTTGGATGCTACCACAGGTGAGGGTGTACATGCCTGTTTTGTTGTGCGTTTCACAGTCAAGCATCAAGTTCAACTATATTAGACTGCCAAAGTACAAGAACCTCTGTCAGTCACCCTCCCCAAATTTTGTCCACAATTCCCATTGCCCAAGCTAACTATCAACCCTTTTGTAATCTACATAAGAAGAATAAAACAAGAGGATAAATACCCTGAGAGGAAAGGCTGCTGCTGGATGCCAGGTGACCCACACAGAAGACTTGGTAACGTACACGATAGAGAAAGACTGAGCATAATCTAAAGAAATTTAAATCAAGGGGAGAAAGGGAAGCAAAGACAGAAGTCAGATTTTTTTTTTTACATAAAAGAGAAATTATCAGCTGTAAAAACACACAAACATGCAATGACAAAATGATGTCCAAAATGTATAAGCACAAGACTTAAGATAATGCCAGCTAAACATGTTTCCTTTTGAATAGAACCATAATTTGACATCCAAATCAGCTTTCCAGCACAAGTACAACCTGGTACAGTATATGATCCTCTGAGGTTTCCAGTGCCACGCAAAAGGTCAAAAGTTAAATGACCTCTATCTCAGGAAACAACTTTGGATGCTACAATTTGGACTGTTGGGGCGCTGTTATGGCAGGGTACAAAAACAACAAGGTTTCTATTGGTATAAACAATTATTAACAATAAATATTCCATTGGTATAAACAATTCTCCCAATTAGGACAGCGCCTGATCTTGCATCATGGGATACGGTACTATCCCATAAGGATGGAATGGAAAAAGATGGCCATCTATTCAAATGTGTACAAAATGATACACTTAAAAAATACTTGAGAGTGAAGTCATAAGCATTTAAAAGCTATACCTTTCATTCTCAAACGTTTTCAGAATTAACACGAATGAAAAATATGCCACAATACAACGTCAAATACAAAATCAAGAGATTGCAAAATCGCTGATTTGTTCATCCACAGAATTGTTGGCAAATGTCATCTGGTCGAGCACAATAATGGCTGAAGCAATTACAATGATTCCAATGGAAGGAAGTGACATTCTCTCTTGATTTCTCAACTAGAGAGTTGCTTATTGGAGCACATACCCGCAACTAACTACAAACTTGCTCATTAGAGCACAAATAGTCAAATATATACTTGGTTATTTGAGCACAAACCCTTAGGAGAGTCGATCATTAGAGCACAAATCCCCAAATAACTACAACCTTTATTATCAGAACACAATCCCTTTACTATAAACTGGCTCATTTGAGCACAACTACTCAACTACCAAAAAACCTGTTCATGAGAGGAAAACTCAACTAACAAGAAACTTGTTCATTAGAGGAAAACTCAACCAACAAGAAACTTGTTCATTGGAGGAAAACTCAACTAACAAGAAACTTGTTCATTAAAGGAAAACTCAACCAACAAGAAACTTGTTCATTGGAGGAAAACTCAACCAACAAGAAACTTGTTCATTGGAGGAACAGTCAACTAACAAGAAACTTGTTCATTGGAGGAAAACTCAACCAACAAGAAACTTGTTCATTGGAGGAAAACTCAACCAACAAGAAACTTGTTCATTGGAGGAACAGTCAACTAACAAGAAACTTGTTCATTGGAGGAAAACTCAACTAACAAGAAACTTGTTCATTGGAGGAACAGTCAACTAACAAGAAACTTGTTCATTGGAGGAACAGTCAACTAACAAGAAACTTGTTTATTAGAGGAACAGTCAACTAACAAGAAACTTGTTCATTGGAGGAACAGTCAACTAACAAGAAACTTGTTTATTAGAGGAACAGTCAACTAACAAGAAACTTGTTCATTGGAGGAAAACTCAACTAACAAGAAACTTGTTCATTGGAGGAACAGTCAACTAACAAGAAACTTGTTCATTGGAGGAAAACTCAACCAACAAGAAACTTGTTCATTGGAGGAACAGTCAACTAACAAGAAACTTGTTTATTAGAGCAGGATCTCCCCTCTCCCCACCCATTCCCCCTACTCAAAATTCCCCCAACATATTTATTAGAGCAGGCTCATTAGAGAATAACTCAGAAATTAACTAGAAAATTAGTACACAAACCCCCATCTAACATCTAACTTGCTCAAACGGTAAATGACGAACCCTTAGTTACAGTAAGATTTATGTCGTCATTTAAATTACAATGCATTGAAATTGACCTTTACTTGTGTGCCTGACCTTTGACCAAAGCAGACCAAAATACTAATGTTTCATCTTTGGTAAAGGCCAAATCCACCATGGTCTCTATTCCATCTCGTGAAACCCACCCATGTGTGGAGACAGCAGCCAACAACAGCAATTTGCATGCACACACACTAACACACTAACACACTAACACACACACACACACACACACACACACACACACACACACACACACACACACACACACACACACACACACACACACACACACACACACCTCAGTTTTTTTTTTTAAATTAACTTATTTAGTTTTGCAGAGAGCCTTGTGGCTTTGGAAACTGGATTCATGGAAAGCTGTCCAAGTCAGATGAGACAGTAGTATTTTGCTGTTTTGGGTTCTGCCGTTTTCTTGTGTTATCTGGCGATGTTCGGGAATTGAAGACGGCAAGTTAACAGGTTACCCGTCTGTTTTACAAGTCAATCCAAAATGGAATTCCAAACACGATTAAAGCAGTGTCCATTTTAACTCCATTCTAAACTCGTAAAAAGAGAAGCAACGCACCCAGTTCTCAGTAGTTACAGGAAAACTCGGCATGACATGGAGAAGCTCGATTAGGTGATATTTACCAGGAGAAGGCGAGCGCACAGATAAGCGGGCACTGCAGGAGCTTGAAGATGTCGGTGAAGTGGAGCACAAACGAAGAACGTATTCCATGTCTGGGATCAAATTCTCAAGTACAAAAGTAGATCCACCCGGGATATGAATGGGAGTCTACGGAGATGTGGAGCATGTAAGTAATAGTAAGAGTGGATAGAAAGAAAGAAACTAAATACCCCAAAAAATCGAGGTAAAAACAGACAGAAAAACAAAAGAGGAATTAAGTGTTAAACAACACCAACAGGCTGTACTTGCACGTTGAGACCGATTACTGTTCAGTATCATTGCACACAGATCACATTTAGAGTATAACAGCTAATGATGAAGTTTATGGTTAATTTGATTACTGTATTGTACTGTAATTTATTTTAAACTCTCCAAATTTAACATTTCTTCTGAAATATAATAATATTTATATACCCAAAACACCCCAAAAGACCTGGAAGACCCTAAAGACCCAAAATACCCCAAAGACCCTTAAATACCCTTTATACCCAAAAGACCCAAAAATACCTTGAATAACCAAAATGCCCCAAAGACCATTAAAGGCCCAGAAGAACCAAAAGACCCTTAAGACCTAAAAGCCCCTGAAGACACCAACAACAACACAACATGCATTTTAAGGCCATTTTCCCTGCTAGAGCGGGGGTTAGCCTTGCGGTTCCCCATGACAATCTTCTCAATTTTGCCCTATTTTCTGCATCTCTCCTTGTTAACCCCCTTGCCCGCATTTCTTCTTCCACCATCGTTAGCCAAGTCTTTCTCGGTCTTCCCCGTCCTCTACGTCCTTCGACATTCATTTCCATCACTCTTCTCAACCAGTCACTTTCATCCTTCCTCAACACATGACCAAACCATCTCAACCTGTTCCTCTTCACAGCATCAATCACAGGCTCTATTCCCATCATCTTTCGCAATTCATCATTTGTCTTCCTCTCTCTCAACGATACTCCGCACATCCACCGAACCATTCGCATTTCCACCCTTTCCAGCCTTCGTTGCTGCTCTACGTTCATGACCCATGTCTCGCTCCCATAAATCATAACACTTCTCACACATGCAGCATACACCTTTCCCTGCAGCTTCAACGACACTCCCCTCCTCATCAGCATGCCACTCAGTTCCCGAAACTTCTTCCATGCACATCTCACTCGAGCAACCGTTGCCGAGTCTGATCCACCTTCTCCATTCAGCATGTCTCTGAGGTAGCAAAATGTTTTCACACCTTCCAGCTTCATGCCGTCTCCAAGATCCAACTCAACATTTCCTCCATCTGCAGCTCCCTCTGTGCACACCTCACATTTGAATGTAGCTGCCACACTGGTTAATGACCCTCTCAGACCACTACATTTTTGATGAACCAACTCAGCGCACATTGTACATTGAATGGAGTTCACTCCGACACCCTTCCTGCACACAGCACATGGCCACTTCCAAGTTATTTCCACCTCACCACATGTTTTACCACTTGCCATCACCTTCGTCTTTCCTATATTCACCGTCAGACCTTTTGTCTCCATACATTCCTTCCACTTGTTCATCTTTTCCTTCAGTCCATCCATACTTTCCGCAATCAACACCAGATAATCTGCATACAACAACTCCCACGGTAAACCCTCCTTCACGTTCTGAGCCAGCACCTCCATCACAGCTAAGCACCTCCATCACAGAAGTGACAAATAGTAGTGGACTTAGTACCGACCCCTGATGCACTCCCACCTTCACCTCAAACTCACCACTGTTCCCGTCCTTCGTCCTTACAGCTGTGCGCGCTCTTTTGTAAATTGCATCACTACTCTGATCAACCATTCCTCCACTCCTAACTTCCTCAATGCCCATGTCAATACTTCGCGTGGAACCCTATCGAATGCTTTCTCCAGATCAACAAACCCAAGAAACAACTTCTTCCTCTTCTCCATGTACTTCTCCTGCAACTGCCTCACAATAAAAAGCGCGTCTGTCGTTCCTCTTCCTGGCATAAATCCAAACTGCATTTCGTCGATCTTCACTTTCTTCCTTATCCTCCTCTCCAACACCCTTTCCAATACCTTCATTCCATGCTCCAATAATTTTATCGCTCGGTACGAGCCACACTCCCGAGGGTCACCTTTCCCCTTGTATAGAGGGACGAGGGTACTCAGTTCCCAATCCACTGGAATGCGGCCTTCTTTCACCGCCAGATTACAGATCTGTCATTCTCTTCACACCCCAACTTCCTGCTGCCTTCAACATATCTCCCACAACTCCCGTCGGCCCTCCTGCTTTTCTACTCTTCATTGCTTTTATGGCTTCCTCAACTTCCTTCTCAGTTATCTTCTCTGCCGGTCCTAAAACTGGGTTACTCTCTATGTTGCCATCCCATTCATTCTCTGTATTCAACAGCATTTCCATACATCTTTTCCATCTTCCTTTAATTCCATCTGGGTCCACAACGATTTGTCCCACTTCATCCTTCAAACAACTCACTCCCATCACATCACACCTCTCTTTCGCGATCTGCTTTGCAATCCTGAATACCGCTCTCTGACCCTCTTCCGAATCCAAGCGTTCTCCTAACATTTTCCTACATGCCTCCTGCGCCTTTGCTACCTCTTTCTTTGCAGCCTTCTTGGCTGCCTTATAACTTTCATGCTCTGCTTTTTCTGCTCCCGTACCCTTCGCCTTCTGCCACTCCTTGAACTTCTTCCTCTTCTCGTCAATCCTCTTTCCAACTTCATCATCCCACCACCATGTTTCCAAGTGCCTCGGTGGTCCTTTTATCCATCCACATACCTCACCAACGGCTCCCAACAGACTATCTTTCATTGACATCCAACCACTTTCAAGCTCAACCGCATCATCCTCTGCCCTACTCAGCCTCTCTTTTAATGCCTCCCTTACTGTCACCTCTTTCAACCTCCACACCTTCATTCTCGGTTGGTACTTCACCCGCCGAGCTCTCCTCGCACCTTTCACCCTGATGTCGCAGACAACCAAGTGGTGCTGTGAAACAGCCTCCTCCCCCGGGATCACCTTTGTGTCCCGGAGGTGCCCCCTATCTCGCCTACGCACCATCAGGTAGTCAACGGTTGTCATCGACCCACCTGACGTGTATGTAACAAGCTTATTATCCCCTTTCTGGAACTGAGTATTACAAATCAACAAATCAGCTCCATCAGCAAACTCCAAAATCCTTTCACCTTCTCCATTTCTCACACCATATCCGTAACCCCCATGAACTCCCTCAAAACCGTCCATACTCCTTCCCACATGTCCATTTAGGTCTCCTCTGAAGACACCGAAGACCCAAAATACCCCAAAGACTCCAAAGACCCTGAAGACCCAAAACACCCCAAAGACCTAAAATATCCTTAAAGGCCCAGACGATCCAAACGACTCTGAAGACCCAAATGGCCCTGAAGACCCAAAACATAATGAAGACCCAATAGACCCTGAAGACCCAAAAATACCCCAAAGCCCCAAAAGACACCAAAGACCCAAAAGACCTGGAAGACCCAAAAGACCCTGAAGACCTAAAATACCCCAAAGACCCTTTATACCCAAAAGACCCTTAAATACCCTGAACAACCAAAATGCCCCAAAGACCCTTAAAGACCCAGAGGAACCAAAAGACCCTTAAGACCTAAAAGCCCCTGAAGACACCAAAGACCCAAAAGACCCCAAAGACCCAAAACACCCCAAAGACACAAAATATCCTTAAAGGCCCAGACGATCCAAACGACTCTGAAAACCCAAATGGCCCTGAAGACCCAAAATACAATGAAGACCAAAAAGACCCTGAAGATCCAAAAGACACCGAAATGGTCAAAGATGCCTATCCCTCTGAAACGATGTGTGGTGAGGCGCACGGACCGAGTCACGCTAGTCATAATAATAACTGAAAGTGGAGAAAATATTGACATGGTGAATGAAAATGAATTAAATCAGTGACAAGATTGAGCATTTACTTATGATGGCCGTTTGGTCATGTGAGAAATTGAGCCAATCGCGGTATGTGGGGAAATTGGCAGCACAATGCACTGGTCATCACCTGACTTTTGACTGTCAACGAAAGCATTATGAATGACTTTGAAATGATACGATGACGGTGGGCAAAACTGCCTTGAACCATTATGTGCAAATCACACACGAAGAAAAACGGTTTTGGCTTCGGCATTGACTCAACAAAACTAGAGCACAGTCTCGCCTCACGCACTCATTCTGAACAAATTTCACCATTGTTAACTGAACACGCTATGATTTATCATTGGGTCGCCACTCCTCTCCGTCCCTCTGCTGGCCGTTGGGGAATTCACCCTCTTCCACCCGTCACCCTCTTCGTCAACTAGACTCTCATCTACCAGATGTGCAGAGCCATCTGCCATTTAAACCGCATGGCTGCGGACCGTTACCCTGGTAAGGGGAGCTGACAGGTACTACACCTTGCCCACAGGTGACCCGGGGTTATGCAAGGCAGGGGCATCCATCTCCCTGAGGTATCAGAAGACACCCGCATACCCAATGATTATAGCCTACTGCTATTCTGGCCCATATACCTGTATCATCCATGCACCCTATTACGTCACATACATTGCCATTATTCATAGCTTTATTGATTAATTATTGATTAATTATTAGGATATGTAACGACCACTTTTGTGCACATGAAAGCTAAATTGCTTAAATTAAGATGAATATGAAAAACAATTCAAACTATATTCCCCATGGCATATTGTCGTGTCCCCGGGGTTAAGACCCCAAGAGGACGAATGACCGAAACGAGCTTTAACTCCGAGGCGTATACCCAACTTGGCGGTAGTGACACGCGCGGAAGGTTTGAGGCCTTATCTGATCGGAACACACGCAGGGGATAATCCGAACCCACAAACACAAAGACAAACCAGGACAAGAAAAGTAAAATTCAACAAATAATGATTTAATGAAAATAAATGCAAACAATTTAAATGAATGTGAGGAAAAACTAAAACTCCGAGTTTGAGGATCCTCCACGCCGACTCATACACAGACAATGGAATGATAAGATAAAATAAATCATGGCCTTTTGTAGAGTGCCGGCACTTGTCTTTCTCAATGAGGTTGTGGAATGAAATGGCGGTTCAAGGTGGCCTGGAACCGCTCCAACAATGGCGCGTAGTCGCTCTCCGCAGTGCCACGTACGTGAGGCAATCCGGGCGGCACTCCTCCTTCGCTCCCCACTCGGTCCGAAGCGCCAAGAGCCCCATGAATGTCGCCGCCACCTTCTTCTCACGGTCAAACCGGCCACGAAGGCTAACACTGCTCTTCCTCAGCACCAGCGCAACGAACCAGAACAGCCACAGCCAAGCAACCCGTAGCACAAATCAAACCGTCCGCCATGTAGCCAGAACGAGACGACCAAGAGACCAAGATGGCGAGACGCGTCCCTTTCTCCTTCAGCTCTCAAATCCTCCACGCTGACGTCACACTCTCTCCAATCACCGAGCTCTACTCAATCATCCCATCGCGCCTCCATCAATCATGAAGGCCGGGGCGTGGCCTCCTCGTCACGAGTCGTCGGGGCGGCGTCCATTCTCCATTCAGGAATGTTCGGATGACGTCGAAGGCCATGCGGGAGGGCTTGCATGCCGATCGGCAAATGTGCTGTGTGTTGGTTATCCCTGGCAGTGTTGAGTGAATGAGTCCATTTACAGTGCGATCATTGTAGTTGTAATGGCAGCCCTTTTTGATACAATAACAAGGAAGGGAAAAATCACCGGGCAATTACACACTCGGGTTTATCCTTTAGCCCTACCTAATTAGCATAGCTCCACCCCTCGTATGGAGACACATATACGATCTTATCCGGACATTTGACACACGTTAGAAACATTGAGGTGGGTTCTTCTTCTTCTTCGCGACTCTCGGAGCATGCTAATTTATACGATTCTGAACTTTCTTTAAGGTATTTCTTCATTTGCCCTCCACAAAACCTAACAATATGTATGAAGTTTTGCATCAATCTCTTAAACAGTTCTGGAGAGGAAGATTTTTTAATGCTTTTATTTTCAATCCAATATGGACACCAGACCACGTGACCGATGACGTCATAAATTTAATAACATTGGATTGTAGATCAGATATATGAAGTTTCAGATTTTTCGGATAAGGATTTTGATTCAACAAATTATGGCTGGAGTACCATTTCACTGATAATGTCATCGTTTTCACCCTATATACCGCATGGGGAGTTGATGACCTATGCCAAGTTTCAATTTTTCTCGTTGAGCGGTTGCAGAGAAAAGAAATGTCCAAATTTTTTTCTTTTAATCATAAATGCCTGGCATACCATGTGACCTTTGACATCAAAGTTATCGGCACGCCCACGACCTATCTGATTGATTGTGAACACAACTTCACGAGGCCCCGTACGACTCCAAGTGGCCCCAAAATGTTGTGTAAACGAGCCTACAGCCTATAGTCTAGTAGGAAGACTAGGTCCCCCTGCACCCCCCGGAGATATACTTCTAATCAGTGTTTCTAGATTGGAAAAAATGTGTAGAAAATGACTAGCTATGGCCCCAAGCTGAAAAAATGTCCCACATACCATTTTTATGCAAATTACTGCTGCAAATTTTATGCAAAATTATGCAAATTTTATGCAAATTTTTGATGAGGAGTAGAGTTGAGGGGTCTTTGAGGGCTTCATCGAGGTGCTCTCGGTTGCAAGACTGGGTCATTCTGAGAAGCACAGCAGGGTCAGAGATCATGATGTTCTCCTCCTCAGTGAATCTCTCCATCAACAGCCTCTCCATTGCCTCACACACTGTTTTGAGGCAAAAGAGGGACTTTGCGTAGGCCTTTCCACTGAGAACACCTTTGAGAGATCCACTTGTTACTAGTTGTGCCTCAAAGAGAATCTCTGCATATCCAGAACCACGCATCTTGTGTCCAGTGAGCATCCCGATGTAGTTCATGGATGTGTGGAAGGGTCCAATCGTTACTACATGACTAGCAAATTCATTTGGCCAGCGCCAGATGATGGGAAGGGCTTTCATGCAGACACCCAGATCAAATGTATTCAGGACCCATCTCTGACCCACCTCAGCAGTTGCTGCCTCGGAACGCTTCAGTAGCTCACGAACAACTGCGTTGTCTGTGATCGGTTGGTGGATAGGCGTGCAGTAGTCGACTGTTGATTTGCTGGGTGGGGGAGAACCAGTTGCAGAGGTGAAACCCCCTAGCCCAGGCACAGGCTGCAGGCCATTGCCATGCCATGCAGGCACCAGGCACAGACCGATCACAGACAACGCAGTTGTTCGTGAGCTACTGAAGCGTTCCGAGGCAGCAACTGCTGAGGTGGGTCAGAGATGGGTCCTGAATACATTTGATCTGGGTGTCTGCATGAAAGCCCTTCCCATCATCTGGCGCTGGCCAAATGAATTTGCTAGTCATGTAGTAACGATTGGACCCTTCCACACATCCATGAACTACATCGGGATGCTCACTGGACACAAGATGCGTGGTTCTGGATATGCAGAGATTCTCTTTGAGGCACAACTAGTAACAAGTGGATCTCTCAAAGGTGTTCTCAGTGGAAAGGCCTACGCAAAGTCCCTCTTTTGCCTCAAAACAGTGTGTGAGGCAATGGAGAGGCTGTTGATGGAGAGATTCACTGAGGAGGAGAACATCATGATCTCTGACCCTGCTGTGCTTCTCAGAATGACCCAGTCTTGCAACCGAGAGCACCTCGATGAAGCCCTCAAAGACCCCTCAACTCTACTCCTCATCAAAAATTTGCATAAAATTTGCATAATTTTGCATAAAATTTGCAGCAGTAATTTGCATAAAAATGGTATGTGGGACATTTTTTCAGCTTGGGGCCATAGCTAGTCATTTTCTACACATTTTTTCCAATCTAGAAACACTGATTAGAAGTATATCTCCGGGGGGTGCAGGGGGACCTAGTCTTCCTACTAGACTACTAGGATTTGAGAGTTATGAAAAAAAAAAAAACCAAGGGATTTTGTGCTGCCTTGGTTTGAATCTAACCTGCTCAATATTTCCCTCCTTGTTGACATACAAACGGTAGCTGTGAGTAGACCCTGAAGTTGGAGGTTTCCATGAGAGCTGAAGGGATGAAAGAGGAGAGTTGAGAAAAACGGGTTCTGCTTTCAACTCTCTGGGATGAAATGAACCTAGGGGAAAAAAGAGAGAGAGAGAGAGATGATGAAATTTTAATTTGAACAACAGAACTTTAGAAAAGGCACAGGAATTTGAAACAGCTCCTCACTGGTGGTTTAAGGTCCAAGTAGGTCTTTTCTGTGTATCCCAATTAACATCTCCCCGAATGGTATTCCATGCTAACCGCCATTGTTTGGGTAACACAACACCGATTTTGAACAGCTAAATATCATGTGCCACTAAATTGATCATAATGTCGCATTTGAAGTTTCAGAAGTTTACCGCTGGATCCGGACCTGAACCAAATCTAATCGGCTTGTTCTTGTCACCTGACCAACTTATCCACATAGTTTTGTCATAACTCATCCACGACTTTTTGAAATATCGTGCTTAATGTCGTTTTTGGCCCCATCCCTCAATGGTGAAAAATCACTTCAAAAATATATAATTTCTCATATCCGGATACGGATCTTCACCAAAATTGAATCGATGTGTCTAACACCCCCGACCAGTCCATGAGGTTTTGTCTGAACCCGTCCATAACTTTTTGAGATATCATGCTATATATCGGTTTTAGCCCCCTCTCTCTGATGGTGAAGAATTACTTTGAAAACATAAAAATTCACAGATCTGGATCCGGATCTTCACCAAAATCGAACAAATTCACCCTTGTCAGACACCCAACCTTTCCACCAAATTTCGTCCAAATCCGTCCACAACGTTTTGAGATAAAACTGTTCATAAACAAACAGACACATGGGTCAAAACATCATCTCCATCCAGTTTTGGTGTTGGAGGTAACTAGAGTTCATAGAACACCTTATCCCACGCAGTCTTGAGAATGAGGATGTGGGAAGGGTCTTTGAAACTCTTGCTTTGTGTTTCCGAGCACAATCTGTATTTCCTATGAGCCGCCATTTTGTCTCAATCTCGATATTCCCCAACGCCGAGAGAGTGTGGCAAATTTGATTGGTCGAGATGGCGTAAAATGATGCAATATTTTGTCCAAGTACTGCAAAACTGGAGGCTTTTGGAAGTGCCAACAAGGCGATTTGTGGTCTCTATTGTCCAAGTATATCGCTGAATTCAAATAAAATAAAGGTTATAGAGGTTGTAGAAAAAAAAATTTTTGGAAGTTTACCGCCGTTGCTGCAGCATCTTATACACCACCTTATTTAACGCGTTACATTAGTTATTCGTGCCTGTTGTTTGTGTCCTTTATAATGTGCCTAAAAACAGTAGGTTTCCTGTTTGGAATGATTTTCACTTTTATTTGACTCCCAGACAGGCAGACAGGAAAAAAAATTACCTTACTCTTGTGTGCGCATGATCGCTCAGGACGAGTCTCCGCACAATTTGTCAAATTCAGAGAAAAAGTACTGCTGATGTGCAGGTTCATGTTCCGATTCTTGTTTTGATTCATGTTCCGATTCTTGTTTTGATTCATGTTCCGATTCTTGTTTTGATTCATGTTCCGATTCTTGTTTTGATTCGTGTTCCGATTCTTGTTTTGATTCGTGTTCCGATTCTTGTTTTGATTCGTGTTCCGATTCTTGTTTTGATTCGTGTTCCGATTCTTGTTTGGATTCGTGTTCCGATTCTTGTTTTGATTCGTGCTCCGATTCTTGTTTTGATTCATGTTCCGATTCTTGTTTTGATTCATGTTCCGATTCTTGTTTTGATTCATGTTCCGATTCTTGTTTTGATTCATGTTCCGATTCTTGTTTTGATTCATGTTCCGATTATTGTTTTGATTCATGTTCCGATTCTTGTTTTGATTCATGTTCCGATTCTTGTTTTGATTCATGTTCGGATTCTTGTTTTGATTCATGTTCGGATTCTTGTTTTGATTCATGTTCCGATTCTTGTTTTGATTCATGTTCCGATTCTTGTTTTGAATCATGTTCCGATTCTTGTTTTGATTCATGTTCCGATTCTTGTTTTGATTCATGTTCCGAATCTTGTTTTGATTCATGTTCCGATTCTTGTTTTGATTCATGTTCCGATTCTTGTTTTGATTCATGTTCCAATTCTTGTTTTGATTCATGTTCGGATTCTTGTTTTGATTCATGTTCGGATTCTTGTTTTGATTCATGTTCCGATTCTTGTTTTGATTCATGTTCCGATTCTTGTTTTGATTCATGTTCCGATTCATGCTGTAGAGTTTTCAAAATGTAAAATTAAATTTAAATTCAGTTGTTCCTTGATGATAGACCGACCTTTGTCGACAGACAGACAGTCACACAAAGTAAAGCAATTGCTTCACTCGGCTCTCTGCTTCACTTGTGGGGTAATGAAATCCGAGGAAATGGCGGCAGTCTGTGGGACCAGGACGTTATAGTCAGGTTCATGATGCTTTTTCGTTCAAAATTTTTGGAGATTAGCAAAACTATACATTTTTGGAATATTCAGAGCATGAGAGATCCAAAAATTAATGTTGGCATTTGCGTAGACACCTTTGCGAAAATGACACTCAGGACAGTGATGAAGATCTATAAAAGCATATTCCTGAACGGTATATAGACCTATTAGATCCTGTGTATAGGACTTATAGTTCAATCTGATAGTAACAAGGCTGCTTTCTTGCTTTATAAACCCATACCTATAACTTCAAAGGACTTGCAATATCATGTATTATGTAATACAGTTATGGGTGGGGGCAGAGTGAGATCACTTCCGCTTAGTAACGGCGTCACGTGCCCTAGAACGATGAAAACAATCACGCCACGTGCTTGCAGTGTGTGTGCTTTGTGTTTGCAGACTTGCGCAGGAAAATGCTAGATTTTGTGTTGTTGCAACGGTTTAACTTACGACTTTCGTCACATACTACTGGCCACTTATATCAGCATGTCTTACAACTATTTTGACAATCTTCCAAGCGAAGCTAAAGAGAGATACGAGACCAAATTATCGGCAATTGGCCTTGCAATTTGTCCGTACCGGTTACCGGCAAGTGCGTGGATCAACGACCCGACAGCCTGGCCGGATGTTCAGTTCGTGGATGTGTACATGTACCTCACGAGCACACCAGGTATGAAAGTACATCCGGGTACTTTCACCCTCTGACACCTGACAACCGAACGGCCGATGAAAGCAAACACGCGTAGCAATGCGTGCATACATGTGTATACATGCGCGATACACAAAACAGTTACTTACTAATATTTTCAGTAGCTGTGATGTAATGAAAATACTAACTGAAGTTAAAAGTAATAGTTTATATTTAAACTAATAGTAATACCCAGCCATGCAAGTGCAATGGGCGTGCAGCTTACAGCAACAGCTATACAACTTATATACAGCAACAACGTTATATAGCTTACAGCAATAGGCTTATAAGTCACTGAAGGCCCATCGATACTTCACTGCTGGCTTCGTGCAGACAGCACATCATGTCAAGTCTGCAACAGGGTTGATTATCTTGAAAGCTGATGTACGTCCATCACAGCGGGCTAATGACCCTTCACATCGCCCATGGCTAGCCACAAACAGTGACGGAGTAGTGCAAGCTGCCCACTGCACTTGCATGGCTGGGTAAGTTTAAATATAAACGATTACTTTTAACTTCAGTTAGTAGCCGGCGAAGCCGGTGTTGTGAATGAACGCGTACGTATTATGTTGAAAAGCCAGATTTTGCTGGATCCCTTGAGAATTTCGAAGCTTTGACGCACCAAGTCGCTCAATGGAGGCCGCCATCTTGCGGATGCGGAAGTATGCATAACAAATTTGAAAAAGTTCCATAGGAGTTTGTTTCACCCGTCTTTGCTTGATTCACCATCTTATGCACCTCTAATTTGTAATTAAAATACTTTAAGACCAACCTCGTTCCCCGGGCCCGCACGGGCCTGGTTATCTTAAACGAAAATCGTCACCAAACACCGGAACCAATGAGATTCGAGCATTTGAAAAAATATTTCAAAAACCAAATCACTCAATGGAGGCCGCCATCTTCCGGATGCGGAAGTATGCATTAAAAAATTGCGAAAAAGTTAAATAGGAGTTTGTTTCACCCGTCTTTGTTTGATTCAGAATCTTATGCACCTCTAATTTGTAATTAAAATACTTTAAGACCAACCTCGTTCCCCAGGCCCACACGGGCCCTGGTTATCTTCAACGAAAATCGTCACCAATTACCGGAACCAATGAGATTCGAGCATTTGAAAAAATATTTCAAAAAGCTTTTTACCACATTTCGGACGCTGAAAACGGCGTCAAATATTCTAAAATTGACGAAGAATTATTTTTAGCCGCGTCGCAGACGCTGCTCATAGAGTGCCCTCTGCTGTTGTTCTTGTTCTTGTTCTTCTTGTTCTTGTTGTTCTTGCAGAGAAGACAAAACCTCAAAGCTCCACCAATTCTGGGAACCATAGCTCCACCCATTGTGGGAGAGGCTTCATATAAACAAATATCCACCATTTTATTAACTCGCATAGCTTTGAGGCCTGTTTTGTAGGCCCGTGGTGTCTTGCTCTCTCACACAGTTTTCTTTCAAATCAAATTCGATATATCATTTCATTTTTCACAGTCGCTAACATAGTTTTAGACTCGGTTGAAAAAAAACGTGAAGAAAATCCGATGAAAGTTGCCCTTTATAGAACGAAATGAATTCTCAAAGGCCTGTAACTTCAAGTCCATTGAGATTTTTTTTTTTTTTAATCGCGGCATGGTCAGTCATACACCGCCCGAAATAACAGACGGGAAAATGCCGAGATATATTGTTTTTTTTTTTAAATCGCGGCATGGTCAGTCATACACCGCCTGAAATAACAGACGGGAAAATGCCGAGATATATTAAAAATTCGTCCATTTGATGACAATCGTCACGATGAAATATTTAATTTATACGTCGTCACAATAATGTGGAGAGAGGAGCATAGCTTCGTTCACGTGTTGCCACACACGGGAAATTGCCGAGATATATATTTTTTAAATCGCGGCATGGTCAGTCATACACCGCCTGAAATAACAGACGGGAAAATGCCGAGATATATTTAAAATTCGTCGCCACACACGGGAAATTGCCGAGATATATTTTCACTTTGCACAAAAATAACATCAAGTAATCGAATCAATAGGAATGTCCTGTGCCTATAACATCGACGTTATAGGCACAGCTGCATCTAGGCATTGTGTAACATCGACGCGGCTTTTGTTTTATATAAAACTTTTTGTACTTGTTTAGAAATCTCGCGGCCGTAGGGGATAGTTTTTCATGGCCGGAAATATCCGAAGTTGAGACGGAATTCACCGAATTAATCAAGAAGGAAATTTTATAAATTTTAATCTCATCCAGAATGCAAATGTGTCATTTTGAACGAGGTACGGTACCTACTACACCTACCTACTACCAACTACCTAACCCACTGATGCCATCGTGATGGGTAAAATAGTGGCAAGAGGCTTTGGCTTCGCCGGCTCATTGCGGCTTTGCAGTCGGGTACTAGTATTTTCATTACATCACAGCTACTGAAAATATAAGTAAGTAACTTGTGTGTATCGCGCATGTATACACATGTACGCACGCATTGCTACGCATGTTTGCTTTCATCGGCCGTTCGGTTGTCAGGTGTCAGAGGGTGAAAGGATGTACTTTCATACCTGGTGTGCTCGTGAGGTACATGTACACATCCGCGAACTGAACATCCGGCCAGGCTGTCAGGTCGTTGATCCACGCACTTGCCGGTAACCGGTACGGACAAATTGCAAGGCCAATTGCCGATAATTTGGTCTCGTATCTCTCTTTTGCCGTATCCAATTGCCGTATCTCTCTTCGCTTGGAAGATTGTCAAAATAGTTGTAAGACATGCTGATATAAGTGGCCAGTAGTATGTGACGAAAGTCGTAAGTTAAATCGTTGCAACAACACAAAATCTAGCACTTTTCTGCGCAAGTCTGCAAACACAAAACACACACACTGCACGCGCGCAGCGTGATTGTTTTTATCGCTCTAGGGCACGTGACGCCGTTACTAAGCGGAAGTTATCTCATCTCCGCCCCCACCCATATAAAAAATATAAAGACGATGGTTTTCAATTACCTTTGTTTGTTGCTTTTCTTTATAGTGGGGGGGCCAATGTAGCAGATTGAAATGCCCGGTGAAATTGCTTGTTAATTTTTGGACACTGGTTGGGCTGTCTTTAGGGATGATATAAGTTCTAGAAAAAATATGTCTCCAATTGTTTCAAGTTCTTTATGGCGGCCATTTTGGATTTTCAAAATGGCGGATGTCGAAAACGTAAAATTCCATTATCTTGGCTTCTAAATGACCTAGAGTTTCGATTCTGGTGTCCAGTTGTACATTTTTGGGGATAGAGAATTGAATGAAACCTTCTTTAATAACCTACAAGGGATAAAAATAGGTTTTTATGGCACAGCCGAACCAGTGTCCAAAATCTAACTTAATGCACATCTATCTTAATTGTTATTTGTTATTTGTATGTTCCAGATTCGTGACCCTGAGCTATGATGGAGCCAAAAAGCAAGAAAACCAAGAAAGAAACTGATTTCACACTTTGCATTCAGTGCCAGGATCCCCAAGGTGCACTAGTGACTGAGCCAGCACTGGGCTCATATGCAAAGTTTCTCCAGTTCATCCAGGAGAGGGCACGATATGGTGATGCCGACTTCAAACAGATCAGCGAACGATTAAGCTGTTTCACTGCCACTGACTTGAGGAACAATAAAGCAAAGTGGCACCGGGCATGTTATGGATCTACATGCAACACTGCTCACCTGGAGCGTGCTAGAGTTCGCCACCAGAAAGCCTGCGAACATGGCGACACCCAGCATCTTCATAAGAGGTGTGGACGTCCTTCTTCTGCACCTGCCGCTGCAAGTACCTCAGGTTCTACGCAAGACGAGACTCTTCGCTTCACACGTTCATCATCAACTCCATTCAACAGAGACCTTTGTTTCTTCTGTCAAGAGGTCACTAAGGAAAGTGTACATGTTGTATGCACGTTCAACGCAGGTAAACAGCTGAAGAAAGCTGTTGAAGAAGGCAGCAACCACAAGTGGAAAGTTCAGCTGAGTGCTGCCATCAGTGCACATGATGCTCATGCGATCGACGTCAAGTATCATCTCCCATGCTGGGTGCAGAATGTCCAACGTGCTCCCAAGAGTGGGACATCAAGTGATGACAAAGAACACATACTGCAAGAAACTAATGTTATCAAAATAGCCGCAGACATTGAGTTTGTCAGCCTTGTTCGCTCTCTACTCCAAGCTGGTGAAATTCTCAACATGTCTGACCTGAAGTCGGTTTACTCCAGGATTCTTGACAATAATGGTGTGCACAATGTCCCATCACCTACTACCCAAGGCATGAAGGAGAAAATCAACTCTCACATTGATGACGTTCACTTCATGAAACCAAAACGTCGAAACGAGTCAGACTGTGTATTCTCCACTGCCGTGCGTGATGCAGCTGTCGAAGATGCAATGACGAAGACAAATGAAAAAAACATCGAACAACTGTTTGAGAGTGCCTCTGTTCTCCGCAGTACCATTGCTTGTCAGAACAAGCACCCATGGCAATTTGAAGGAGAAATGAACACTGATGATGCTGAAAAGCATGTACCCAAAGTACTCTATGCTTTCCTCCGCTGGCTACTGGAAGGACCAGCCACGAGCATTGAGCCAGAGACTATGCGCTCAGCCACTATTCATCGAGATGTTATAACCATCAGTCAGAACATCATGTACGGCTACAAGTCAAAACGCCAAGTCACGTACAAGCCCAAAGAGCCAGATGCACCATTCCGCCATCGCTTAGAATGGCCACAGCAGCTTGCCGTTGCCATTGTAGTCCATCAGTCCACCAGAAACAAGAAGCTTCTGGATTTCCTGCATGGGTTCGGTCTGTCTGTTGATTATAGTCGGATCTTGCGGTTGGAGACACAGCTGGCCAACTCAGTCATAGAGTCTACGACAGAACAGGGTGTATACTTTCCAAGAACCATGCGCATAGGGACGTTTGTCTTCTTTGCAGTGGACAACAGTGACTTCAATGAAGACACACCTGATGGGAAGCGGACACTCCATGCTACAGCCTGGGCACTCTACCAACGACGGGAACATGCACCCTCCACAGATGAACATAGAACACTGACACTACATGACCGAAAGGCCAGACACCGCTCACTCAAGGTTCTGACTGCTCCAGACTTTGTTCCTTGCCAAGCACCAAACAAACAATCTGCCACAGGTACCACGTATAGCTTCAAGACACGGTCAAACCCAGATGTCACCAAGCCGTACTCTGCGACGGACACAGTGTGGCTACTTTCACGCACAATCATGCGAACAGCTGAAGCTGAGGACGTACAAGACGACATCATCCCACCAGATGACCAGCTGCAAGCTGCAGAACCCCAGCATGCTGACCCTGTTGGGTCACTCGTCCACGATCCAAAACAACCACCTGGCAGTAGGATCAAGCATCACGATATCCCAACTTGGACAGCCTACAACTCACTGCTCTCCTCTTCGAAGCCTCTGACAGAGGTCAACGCCCTGCCATTGGTAGCAGCACCAGCCCATGAATGGCAAACACTGATAACAGTCTTGAAACAGACACAGCAAATCAACTGCATGGTCATGGGTCCCGATAGGAAGACAGTGATCACCTTAGACATGGCCCTGTATGAGCGAGCCAAACAGCTGGAGATGACCAGAGATGACTGCAAAGGCAAGTGGGTACTGCGACTAGGGGAGATGCACACTGTGATGGCTGCACTGAGGGCTGCTGGGAATGCCATAGAGGACAGTGGTCTTGACGAGGCTTGGTCTGAGGCTGATATCTATGGCCCAACAACGACCAGACAAATACTGGAAGCCAAGCACATGAAGAGGGCTTTGGAGGCCCACATCACCACTGTCCAAGCCCTCTTCGACCTCTATGTGGACGAATTCTTCCAAGAGCATCCCCATCTGAGGGGCCCATGTACCCAGTCAGCACAACAGGTTGCCCAGAGCTGTCATCTACACAACCGAGAGGAGATGACAAGCGCGCAGAACAACATGCTAGCTGTCCTCGAGTCAAACGAAGTCCTGGAGGCCATGGCAAAGTTTGATGAGAGGAAAGAAGCCAAGAGTCCACTGTTCAAGTTTGTGCGACGCTACATGCGGATGATAATGCTGATATACACATTCATCCGTGCCACCCGTGATGGACAATTTGAGCTTCACCTGTCTTCACTGGATGAGATGTGCATATACTTCTTTGCACATGACAAACAGAAATATGCCAGGCTGACTCCCCGGTACCTTGCAGAGATGAAGGCCCTGAAGATGACAGATCCAGGGATCTACCAAGAGTTCATGGATGGGAACTTCAGTGTCCATAAGAATGAAATCCCCTTCTGTGCTGTAGGTGTGGACCATGCACTGGAGCACATCAACAGGATCATGAAGGTGACAGGGGGTATTGTGGGCATTACCCAGAATGCCAGTGCCCGCGAAAGGTTCTTTCTGACAGCACCAGAGCTGAGTAGGCTTGCTGAAGAAGCCCGTCAGATGGCTGGCTCACAATCAGCTACACGCAAGGAGCACCACGACCTATCAACCACAGTCTGGGCTCGGCAGGAAGACAGCATTCGTCGACTGAAGAATGTGATCAGAGAGTCCATGAATCCCATGACGCATGAGGGTGAAGACCTGACGACTATCATCACCAAGGTGGTGATGCCAGCTGAAGTACAGAAGGATGTCTGCAACCAAGATGAGATTGGTCAGAAAGCGTATAACACGTTTGTTGCAGAGCGCATCAACACAAATGAAATCAACCTTTGGGCCAGAATGGGAAAGGTCAAACTGAAGATGTGGAAGAGTGCCAGGAAAGCTGTGAAGCACAAACTGGCAGACAAGGTTGTAGAGCTGAAAGACGACAGGTCACTGTTTGCGCGCATGCTGATCGTGGCCCGCTCACGACCAGAGATCAACTTGAAGGATGCCATAGGTCAATATGAATTCACCGCGCTTCCACGAACCCTCTTTGCAATGGCTGGGACACTACTACCATGCACAGACAAAAGCAAGCTCATGGGCATCCTAGAAGATCTACCCAAGAAGTCAACTGGCACTGGTCAGCAGCCAGACGACGACAATCCTGAACATACTCCACCCCCTCCCAAGAAGGTGACTGTCATAGACGGCATGGCATTAGTGCAAGCAATGGGTAAGCCACAATGGGTCAAAACATGTGCCCAGTGGGCTGGCCATTTCAATGCAACACTGGACTGCAAGACCAACGGGTATGATGAAGTCCACCTCGTGTTTGACCGATATGATCTGCCAAATTCACTGAAAGAGGCCACACGGGAGAGGCGCCAAGGTGGCAAGCCGCCCACTGCTTACCACGTTCAAGACAGCACCCCGATTGGGAAACTGACAGCAAAACAGTTCCTGTCGCACACCAACACCAAAGATGAGCTAACTGTCTATCTGGCAAAGAAAGCTCTGTGTCACTTTGAGGGGACTACCAAGGTCTTCATCGTCACTTCAAGGCAGGATGTCTTCTCCAACTGCATGGATGTACAGCATCTCCGTAGCTCCCAGGAGGAGGCTGATACGAGGATCTTTCTTCACAGTCTAGATGCCGTCCGAAGAGGTGCAACACAGCTGTACATTCAGTCACCTGATACTGATGTATTCATCCTAGCACTCCACCGGTACCATGAACTATGCAAAGACACATACTTCATCACGGGTGTGGGGAACAAGAAGAGGCAAATCTCACTGGAACCAATAGTACATGAACTTGGTGTCAGGAAGGCTGCAGCCCTACCAGGATTCCATGCATTCACGGGAGCAGACCAGACTGGTCGGTTTGCCGGCAAGGGAAAGCTCACATGTTGGCAAGCCCTCAATAGGTGCTCTGTTGAGGTGGTATCTGCGTTTCATGACCTTGGGGCCTCTGAGGAGCTGAGAGCTGACACAGAAAGTGACATTGAGGCATTTGTATGCCAGCTGTATGAGCCTCGTACTACAGTTGTGGATGTGGGCAAGCTGAGGTGGAGACTGTTTACCAAGAAACAGCTAGAGGCACAGAAGCTGCCACCAACACGGGGAGCTTTACATGAAGCCATTGCTCGTGCACATTTCCAGGCCATGGTGTGGCATCAGGCTGATGTACCGGACCCCCAGCTTCCACAACCAACAGAACATGGATGGAGAGCAGAAGGAGATCAGCTGGTGCCCATCACAACCAAGGACCCTCCAGCCCCAGCTGCCATCACACATCTAATCAAATGTAACTGCAAGAAGACCCAATGCATGTCTCACTGCTCATGCAGGTCTCAGCATCTCAACTGTTCTGAGATGTGTATGTGTGGGGCAGATGAAGAGGTGTGTGGTAACACGGGTCAGGAGCGCCCCATGGGAATCGATAACACTGATGATGAGGAGGATGGAGATCCTTCAATGTAACAATGAACACTGCCAACTAAAAATATTGCACAAAGACATTATAAGTGTACATTTGAACACTAAAGTCCAGCCTTTATGTGATTTAGAAGTGAAAATGATGGAAAAAAATATATATATGTGTTGGCATAAGTGCGTGAAAATCCAAGATGGCTGCCATAAGAACCCTTTTGATCATATGTAGGTGTATAAATGTGTGTTTATTGGATTAAGTATCCGCAAATATGTACATTTGGACACCAAAATTAACACTCTAGGTCATTTAGAAGCCAAGATAATGACAATTTCGGTTTTCAACAAACGCCATTTTGATAATCCAAAATGGCCGCTATAAAGAACTTGAAAAAAATGGAGACATATTTTTTCTACAACTTCTATCATCCCTAAAGACAACCCAACCAGTGTCCACAAATTAACATTTGAATTCAACGGGAAAACATTGGCCCCCCCACTAATAATCCTGAGCACTATTTTGAGGCCTTTATTGGATTCCTTGACCCAGAACACATAGGATTAGCATATTTAATTAAGTTTCGAGGTTGACTAGAAGCCAGGCGCAAAATATGTATTTTATGGCGGCCATTTTGAAAATCCAAAATCTGTGTCTGTGCAAATGCCAACATTGATTTTCCGATTCTCTGATGATTCCAAAAATGTATAGGTTTGCTAATCTCCCAAAATTTTGAACGAAATTATATTTGTTAACATAGTCAACCTGACTATTAGCAAGATGACTGCAATGTTGAGGCTCCAATGACGATGAGGTTTAGGTTGTCACTGTTATGCGAGACAACACTCTTGTTGATTCGTGCTTGGTTAAGGTTATAAATTAAGCGGATTACGTCAGGTGACCAAAACCATGCTCAGAAGGCACCATCATGGCATTGAGGATTCAAACATTAGGCCTACATTTCTTGAGGAGACAACAGCACCTCAGGTGCTGAACCTAGTCCCTCCACAAGGGCCTATTTCCTTCCCCCTTTGCAATGTTCCCTTATGTCAGGTTTCTCTCAAAACATGCTACACATATGACCTTAACATCACTATGCCTCTCAGCAATGAACATCCACAATAAATGAACACAGATTTAGGTGCAAAAGCAGAACCACCACAATGAGTCACAAACATCCTTTCTTTAAACCTATCCTTCATGACCAACAACAAAGGCAGATCAATTTACAAAGAAACAGGTATTTGCAAGATGCACCGTTGAGGCTCATATCCGCACATACATGGGGGAAAATGTCCATATTAATTTGAACATGCCGGAAACACCCACCGAGGAAAAAAATGAATGCAAAAAATTGTATCGCCATCACCTTTTAGTACATTACCAACAATGTACATAAACGAAGCCTTCCTCCCCTCATGTACAACACCCACCTCCCAAAGGTCCTTCCAACTGAACGGGAGAGGAGATCATGCCATCACCTTCCGAGGTAACGGCTCTCACTCGAACGACGTACGAGTGTGTCATGGAAAGGGACGACAAAGTGGTCGTAAGAGCGACCAAAACATCCTGTTTCTCCCATGATGAAATCGGGAGATCTGCATCATCTGTCCAGTAGACTTTATATCCGACCAGACGACCGGCGGGGTCCGGGGGCGCTTGCCAGCTGACCAAGGCTTTACCCGCCGTTAGCATATGGGCCTAAAATGTCGAAGAAAAGAAAAGGAAAGGAAGGAGCGAGTCATGGGGGAAGAGAAAAATATGAAGGGGGAAGAGGGAAGAGAAAAAGATGAAGGGGGAAGAGGGAGCAAAAGGCTGTGAGGAACGGAGGCAGAATAATGCAAAACAGACGTTGTGTAAACGATACCAAAGGCACATATAGTATCCTTATTATAATTCATGGACCGCGCGTGTGTGTGTGTGTGTGTGTGTGTTTGTGTGTGTGTATTTGTGTGTGTGTGTGTGTGTGTGTATTTGTGTGTGTGTGTGTGTGTGTGTGTGTGTGTGTGTGTGTATTTGTGTGTGTGTATGTGTGTGTGTGTGTGTATTTGTGTGTGTGTGTATTTGTGTGTGTGTGTGTGTGTGTATTTGTGGGTGTGTGTGTGTGTTTGTGTGTATTTGTGTGTGTGTGTGTGTGTTTGTGTGTATGTGTGTGTGTGTGTGTGTATTTGTGTGTGTGTATTTGTGTGTGTGTATTTGTGTGTGTGTTTGTGTGTGTGTGTGTTTGTGTGTGTGTGTGTGTGTGTGTGTGTGTGTGTGTGTGTATTTGTGTGTGTGTATTTGTGTGTGTGTTTGTGTGTATGTGTGTGTGTGTATTTGTGTGTGTATGTTTGTGTGTGTGTTTGTGTGTGTGTTTGTGTATGTATGTATGTGTTTGTGTGTGTGTATGTGTGTGTATGTGTATGTGTATGTTTGTGTGTGTGTTTGTGTGTGTGTGTGTATGTGTGTATGTGTGTGTGTGTGTGTGTGTGTGTGTGTGTGTGTGTGTGTGTGTGTGTGTGTGTGTCATGTTACGCCTCCTACAGTTCTGGTCCAATTACATCCAGACTTGCTGCATAGGATCACCATGACCCGAAGTAGTGTATAATAGGGGTGTTCTTATATTTGCCGGTAGTGTAAGGGAGGGGGGAAGGAGAAGCAAATTATCTATGTAAATCAAAGGGAGGCGCAGAGCGCCCCTCCCTTTATATGGGATGTTTCTATGTTTGCAGCTTCTACATGGAGACTGAAAATACCTTTCTCAGCGTCTACTGGACGAAATCGGCTGCAAATTTCAGAGGTTCAAGTTTTGTACGTTGAGGTAATATGTTCCAAATTTGAGAATTCATGTTTTGTGTTCGTTGAAGTAATATGTTCCGGTGTGTACCCCGGTTTAGAATCGGTACACCGTATCCCTGCGTGTCGTAAGAGGCGACTAAAAGGGTTGGCGTCAGGAAGGAAAGGGAAGGGCATCCTGCCATTAAAAAAACATTGCCTCAAAAAGACAACCATGACAAATACAACTAAATATGGGCAGGATACAGCCCGAAGTACCCCGTTGGGGACCCCACTCCCTCTCATCAAAACTCAAGGTGGGGAACCCGATCGAAGCAAGGGTGGAAATCGCTCCATTTATGACGACGAAACGTCTGATGCCCGAAGTGGAGATCGGTTTCTGAGGTTTGGGACATGGAATGTAGGGACAATGACAGGGAGATCAGGAGAAGTGGTGGAAGTATTGGTCAGAAGAAGAGTGGACATATGTTGTGTGCAAGACACGAGATGGAAGGGAAGTGGTGTGAGAATGGTGAAGGGTAGGCAGGGACAGCAATACAAGTTTGTGTGGCAAGGGTGCCCGGAAGGCGTGCATGGCGTTGGTGTCCTGTTTTCTGAGGAGTTTGTAGACAGTGTGGTGAGTGTGACTGGAGTGAGTGATAGGTTGATGATGGTGAAAATGATGATTGGAAAGCTCTTGGTGAACGTCATCTCGGGATATGCTCCGCAGGTTGGTCAGAGCGATGAAGAGAAGGACAAGTTCTGGTGTGCAATAGAGAAGCTGATGGAAAACGTGAAAGATGAGGAAGTTGTTGTGGTAGGAGGAGACCTAAATGGACATGTGGGAAGGAGTATGGACGGTTTTGAGGGAGTTCATGGGGGTTACGGATATGGTGTGAGAAATGGAGAAGGTGAAAGGATTTTGGAGTTTGCTGATGGAGCCGATTTGTTGATTTGTAATACTCAGTTCCAGAAAGAGGATAATAAGCTTGTTACATACACATCAGGTGGGTCGACGACAACCGTTGACGACCTGATGGTGCGCAGGCGAGATAGGGGGCACCTCCGGGGCACAAAGGTGATCCCGGGAGAGGAGGCTGTTTCACAGCACCACTTGGTTGTCTGTGACATAAGGGTGAAAGGTGCGAGGAGAGCTCGGCGGGTGAAGTACCAACCGAGAATGAAGGTGTGGAGGTTGAAAGAGGTCATAGTAAGGGAGGCATTAAAAGAGAGGCTGAGTAGGGTAGAGGATGATGTGGTTAGCTTGAAAGTGGTTGGATGTCAATGAAAGCTAGTCTGTTGGGAGCCGTTGGTGAGGTATGTGGATGGACAAAAGGACCACCGAGGCACTCGGAAACATGGTGGTGGGATGATAAAGTTGGAAAGAGGATTGACGAGAAGAGGAAGAAGTTCAAGGAGTGGCAGAATGCGAAGGGTACGGGGGCAGAAAAAGCAGAGCATGAAAGTTATAAGGCAGCCAAGAAGGCTGCAAATAAAGAGGTAGCAAAGGCGCAGGAGGCATGCAGGAAAATGTACGGAGAACGCTTGGATTCGGAAGAGGGTCAGAGAGCAGTATTCAGGATTGCAAAGCAGATAGCGAAAGAGAGGTGTGATGTGATGGGGGTGAGTTGCTTGAAGGATGAAGTGGGACAAATCGTTGTGGACCCAGATGGAATTAAAGGAAGATGGAAGAGATATATGGAAATGCTGTTGAATGCAGAGAATGAATGGGATGGCAACATGGAGAGTAACCCAGTTTTAGGATGGGCAGAGAAGATAACTGAGAAGGAAGTTGAGGAAGCGATAAAAGCAATGAAGAGTAGAAAAGCGGGAGGGCCGACGGGAGTTGTGGGAGATATGTTGAAGGCAGCAGGAAGTTGGGGTGTGAAGAGAATGACAGAGATCTGTAATCTGGTGGTGAAAGAAGGCCGCATTCCAGTGGATTGGGAACTGAGTACCCTCGTCCCTCTATACAAGGGGTAAGGTGACCCTCTGGACTGTGGCTTATATCGAGCGATAAAGTTACTGGAGCATGGAATGAAGGTATTGGAAAGGGTGTTGGAGAGGAGGATAAGGAAGAAAGTGAAGATTGACGAAATGCAGTTTGGATTTATGCCAGGAATAGGAACGACAGACGTGCTTTTTATTGTAAGGCAGTTGCAGGAGATGTCCATGGAGAAGAGGAAGAAGTTGTTTCTTGGATTTGTTGATCTGCAGAAAGCATTTTATAGGGTTCCATGCGAAGTAGTGACATGGGCATTGAGGAAGTTAGGAGTGGACGAATAGTTGATCAGAGTAGTGATGTAAATGTACAAAAGAGCAAGCACAGCTGTAAGGACGAAGGACGGGAACAGTGGTGAGTTTGAGGTGAAGGTGGGAGTGCATCAGGGGTCGGTACTAAGTCCACTACTATTTGTAGCTATGATGGAGGTGCTGGCTCAGAACGTAAAGGAGGGTTTACCGTGGGAGTTGTTGTATGCAGATGATCTGGTGTTGATTGCGGAAAGTATGGATGGACTGAAGGAAAAGATGAACAAGTGGAAGGAATGTATGGAGACAAAAGGTCTGAAGGTGAATATCAGAAAGACGAAGGTGATGGCAAGTGGTAAAACATGTGGTGAGGTGGAAAGAACTGGGAAGTGGCCGTGTGCTGTGTGCAGGAAGGGTGTCGGAGTGAACTCCATTCAATGTACAATGTGCGCTGAGTGGGTTCATCAAAAATGTAGTGGTCTGAGAGGGTCATTAACCAGTGTGGCAGCAACATTCAAATGTTAGGTGTGCCAGAGGGAGCTGCAAGGTGTGAAAACATTTTGCTACCTCGGAGACATGCTGAATGGAGAAGGTGGATCAGACTCGGCAACGGCTGCTCGAGTGAGATGTGCATGGAAGAAGTTTCGGGAACTGAGTGGCGTGCTGACGAGGAGAGGAGTGTCGTTGAAGCTGAAGGGAAAGGTGTATGCTGCATGTGTGAGAAGTGTTTTGATTTATGGGAGCGAGACATGGGTAATGAATGTAGAGCAGCAACGAAGGCTGGAAAGGGTGGAAATGCGAATGGTTCAGTGGATGTGTGGAGTATCGTTGAGAGAGAGGAAGACAAATGATGAATTGCAAAAGATGATGGGAATAGAGCCTGTGATTGATGCTGTGAAGAGAAACAGGTTGAGATGGTTTGGTCATGTGTTGAGGAAGGATGAAAGTGACTGGTTGAGAAGAGTGATGGAAATGAATGTAGAAGGAAGTAGAGGATGGGGAAGACCGAGAAAGACTTGGCTAAAGGTGGTGGAAGAGGAAATGCGGGCAAGGGGGTTAACAAGGGGAGATGCAGAAAATACGGCAAAATGGAGAAGATTGTCATGGGGACCGTAAGGCTAACCCCCGCTCTAGCAGGGAAAATGGCCTTAAAATGCGTGTTATTGTTGTTGTTGAAGTAATATGTTCCAAATTTCAGAAGATTATGCTTTGTACGTTGAGGTAATATGTTCCAAATTTCAGAAGATCATGCTTTGTACGTTGAGGTAATATGTTCCAAATTTCAGAAGTTAATGCTTTATACGTTGAAGTAATATGTTCCAAATTTCAGAAGTGAATGTTTTGTACGTTGAAGTAATATGTTCCAAATTTCAGCAACGTCTGTTTACGCATTCTTGAGTTATATTTGGTAATCCCTCGAAATCACGTTGGTGTCTGTCCGTCCGTCCGTTCGTCCGCCCAAAATGTGTTGGTGCTCATATCTCAACGACTATACATTGAAACTAACTTAAACTTGGAATATACATCGGCCAACTCAAACGGCACACAGTAGAGAGCATACCTCCGCCTGGTTGGCCATATCACTCAATGGTGAATAATCAAAATTTCGTCAAAAAAAAATAATTCTGATATCGGAATCCATATTCAGATCTTCACCAAAATCGAATCTCTTTGTACTTGTCACACACCAAACATCTCCACCAAGTTTCGTCCAAATCCATCCATAACTTTTTGAGATATCCCACAATGTATCGTTTTTGGCCCTCTCTCCCAATGGTGAAGAATCACTTAAAAAATTAAATAATTCTCATATCCGAATCCATATTCAGATCTGCACCAAAATCGAATATATTTGTCCTTGTCAGACACCCAACCGATCCACTACGTGTCGTCCAAATCTGTCCACAACTTTTTGAGATATCCTGCAATGTATCGTTTTTGGCCCTATCTCCCAAAAATTTCTAGTAGACGGATCCGAAACCGGATCTTCACCAAAATCTAAAAATTTCGTCCTTGTCACATACGCTACATCTCTTTCAAATTTAGTCCGAATCCGTCCACAACTTTTTGAGATATTTTGTTCACAAACAAACAGGCAGGGGTGAAAACATAACATCCATCCACCTTTGGTGGTGGAGGTAAAAAGTCGAGTTAATGGATTTTGAAACAAATTCCACCGAAGTGCTATAGTTTTTGCTTTAAAATCAAGTATATAAAAATATATACACACTTCATAACTCTTCAAAATGTTATTACACAAATCGAATGTGCTGGTCCAATTGCCTAATGGATAAAGGATCAGACTCCCAAGCTGGGGAATGTGAGTTCAAATCCTGTCTGGGTGGAATATTTTTTCCCCTTACCTTTCCAAGTCTTTTATATCGTCTTGAATAAAGTCTTGTACGGTGAACAAATGCATTTTGTTCGTATTTAAAATGTATCTTGTGAAAAATGGCAGGGGCATAGAAAGGGCCCCTTTATATAAGGGTAATGGTAATTGTCATGGTTTCCTTTTGAGTGTTGAGGTTTGGTCATGTGTTGAGGAAGGACGAAAGTGACTGGTTGAGAAGAGTGATGGAAATGAATGTAGAAGGAAGTAGAGGACGGGGAAGACCGAGAAAGACTTGGCTAAAGATGGTGGAAGAAGGAATGTGGGCAATGGGGTTAACAAGGAGAGATGCAGAAAACAGGGCAAAATGGAGAAGATGGTCATGGGGCCCGCAAGGCTAACCCCCGCTCTAGCAGGGAAAATGACCTTAAAATGTCTGTTATATATAAGGGGATGTGCCATGTGGCAAAGTATAGAAAAGAAGGGGCATTCCAGAGCTTGTAGAAAATACCAGACAATACAAAATAAGGGGCATTCAAAAAAATGCCGTGTGCATGCTGCACTACCCTTGTGTTCTGAGGAGGAAGGAAGTAATGCTCTAGAAAAGTTCATATAAAGGGGCGCCCTACATCTGGCAAATAAAATACATTGACTTCTTCATGCAGGTGGATGAATCAAATTGCCGCCCTTCCAAAACCTTGATCTTTTCTACCCCCGTTAATTCACCCCAGATCCACTTTTCTGAAATACCGACTTCTTTCCTGGAAGTCCTAGCAATGTCCATGTGTTTTATACCTCACCCGCCCCTCCCCACCCCGTTTCCCATTCCCATGCCTCCTCCCCCCAAGCCCTCTCCCTCCCACAGATCTCTCGATGTCCCTGCTCTCAAATGTTGTACTTGTGTGCTTCCCCCTCTCTCCCCATCTTGTCTCCCGCTCCCTTTATTATATGTTTTATGTGTCAGCTTCTTTTTTTTTTTGTCTTTTGTCTTTTTGTCCTTTTGTCTCAATTTGTCTTTTTGTGATTAATGTTAGCTCTTACACGAGCCTCGATCTTGTGTACAAAAAAAAAAAAAAAAACGGAATGGGATTCACCTTCAAATGTCTTGGTGGAGAGGCAAACGCTCTCTCTCCTGTATGAGCATTCACACTGAGGCTTGGCGGTCCCAACCCAACAGCATTCTTTGCTCTCACTCTGAACTCGTAAAACGAAGAGGGGGACAGTCCCCCGATTGTGTATCGACTTGTTGGGACGGGCTCCAGCTAGGAAGAAAAATGAAAAGGTGGACTCGAACAAACCAACCTAACAATGTTAAAGTACTACCTGACCATTAACAATCATCATCAATTAATATACAAATCTACATTAGCACTCACACAGTACACATGAAGGCTGTTCCAGTGTTCCTATTTATCTTTAATTACGGTACAAAAACCCTTTATAATAACTTTTGCTTTCAGTGTACAAAAAACCAGCAGTTATTTAATATTTTAGAAACATGAAAAGGAACTTGAGAACACGAGTCATATTAATTTGCCTTAATACACCACAAGCTGTACATGTGCAGATATGTGCTCTGTCCCCATGTTTAGCCGCTTATGTAAGACAAGACAAACAAAATGTACAACGGTACAATGTACAGTGTGGTCTACAAGTCGCATTACCCCCAACAAATTCCTCGCACCTCCTTCCTTCCATCTTCCCCTCCTTCTCTCTTATCATCAAATCCACATTTCACATTGGAATTGGGGCATCATCAAATCCACATTTCACATTGGAATTGGGTCATCATCAAATCCACATTTCACATTGGAATTGGGTCATCATCAAATCCACATTTCACATTGGAATTGGGTCATCATCAAATCCACATCAAATCCACATTGGAATTGGGGCATCATCAAATCAAATCCACATCAAATCCACATTGGAATTGCAGCATCATCAAATCCACATTTCACATTGGAATTGGGGCATCATCAAATCCACATTTCACATTGGAATTGGAGCATCATCAAATCCACATTTCACATTGGAATTGCAGCATCATCAAATCCACAATTCACATTGGAATTGGTGCATCATCAAATCCACATTTCACATTGGAATTGGGGCATCATCAAATCCACATTTCACATTGGAATTGGGTCATCATCAAATCCACAATTCACATTGGAATTGGTGCATCATCAAATCCACATTTCACATTGGAATTGGGGCATCATCAAATCCACATTTCACATTGGAATTGGGTCATCATCAAATCCACATCAAATCCACATTGGAATTGGGGCATCATCAAATCAAATCCACATTGGAATTGGGGCATCATCAAATCAAATCCACATCAAATCCACATTGGAATTGCAGCATCATCAAATCCACATTTCACATTGGAATTGGGGCATCATCAAATCCACATTTCACATTGGAATTGCAGCATCATCAAATCCACAATTCACATTGGAATTGGGGCATCATCAAATCCACATTTCACATTGGAATTGGGGCATCATCAAATCCACATTTCACATTGGAATTGGGGCATCATCAAATCCACATTTCACATTGGAATTGCAGCATCATCAAATCCACAATTCACATTGGAATTGGAGCATCATCAAATCTATATTTCACATTGGAATTGGGGCATCATCAAATCTAATCCACATCAAATCCACATTGGAATTGCAGCATCATCAAATCCACATTTCACATTGGAATTGGGGCATAATCAAATCCATATTTCACATTGGAATTTCAGCATCATCAAATCCACATTTCACATTGGAATTGGAGCGTCATCAAATCCACATATCACATTGGAATTGGGGCATCATCAAATCTATATTTCACATTGGAATTGGGGCATCATCAAATCCATATTTCACATTGGAATTGGGGCATCATCAAATCTATATTTCACATTGGAATTGGGGCATCATCAAATCTATATTTCACATTGGAATTGGGGCATCATCAAATCCATATTTCACATTGGAATTGGGGCATAATCAAATCCATATTTCATATTGGAATTGGGGCATCATCAAATCTATATTTCACATTGGAATTGGGGCATCAACAAACCCACAATTCACATTGGAATTGGGGCATCATCAAATCTATATTTCACATTGGAATTGGGGCATCATCAAATCCATATTTCACATTGGAATTGGGGCATAATCAAATCCATATTTCATATTGGAATTGGGGCATCATCAAATCTATATTTCACATTGGAATTGGGGCATCAACAAACCCACAATTCACATTGGAATTGGGGCATCATCAAATCTATATTTCACATTGGAATTGGGGCATCATCAAATCTATATTTCACATTGGAATTGGGGCATAATCAAATCCATATTTCACATTGGAATTGGTGCATAATCAAATCCATATTTCACATTGGAATTGGGGCATAATCAAATCCATATTTCACATTGGAATTGGGGCATCATCAAATCTATATTTCACATTGGAATTGGGGCATCATCAAATCCACATTTCACATTGGAATTGGGGCATAATCAAATCCATATTTCACATTGGAATTGGTGCATAATCAAATCCATATTTCACATTGGAATTGGGGCATAATCAAATCCATATTTCACATTGGATTTGGGGCATCATCAAATCTATATTTCACATTGGAATTGGGGCATAATCAAATCCATATTTCACATTGGAATTGGTGCATAATCAAATCCATATTTCACATTGGAATTGGGGCATAATCAAATCCATATTTCACATTGGAATTGGGGCATCATCAAATCTATATTTCACATTGGAATTGGGGCATAATCAAATCTATATTTCACATTGGAATTGGGGCATAATCAAATTCAGATTTCACATTGGAATTGGGGCATAATCAAATCCATATTTCACATTGGAATTGGGCCATAATCAAATCCATATTTCACATTGGAATTGGGGCATAATCAAATCCATATTTCACATTGGAATTGGGGCATAATCAAACCCATATTTCACATTGGAATTGGGGCATCATCAAATCCATATTTCACATTGGAATTGGGGCATAATGAAATCCACATATCACATTGGAATTGGGGCATCATCAAATCCACATTTCACATTGGAATTGGGGCATAATCAAATCCATATTTCACATTGGAATTGGGGCATAATCAAATCCATATTTCACATTGGAATTGGGGCATAATCAAACCCATATTTCACATTGGAATTGGGGCATCATCAAATCTATATTTCACATTGGAATTGGGGCATAATGAAATCCACATATCACATTGGAATTGGGGCATCATCAAATCCATATTTCACATTGAAATTGGGGCATCATCAAATCCACATTTCACATTGGAATTGGATCATCAAATCCACATTTCACATTGGAATTGGGGCATCATCAAATCCACATTTCACATTGGAATTGGGGCATCATCAACTCCACAATTCACATTGGAATTGGGGCATCATCAAATCCATATTTCACATTGGAATTGGGGCATCATCAAATCCATATTTCACATTGGAATTGGGGCATCATCAAATCCATATTTCACATTGGAATTGGGGCATCATCAAATCCACAATTCACATTGGAATTGGGGCATCATCAAATCCATATTTCACATTGGAATTGGGGCATCATCAAATCCACAATTCACATTGGAATTGGGGCATCATCAAATCCACATTTCACATTGGAATTGGGGCATCATCAAATCCACATTTCACATTGGAATTGGGGCATAATCAAATCCACATATCACATTGGAATTGGGGCATCGTCAAATCCATATTTCACATTGGAATTGGGGCATCATCAAATCCACATATCACATTGGAATTGGGGCATCGTCAAATCCATATTTCACATTGGAATTGGGGCATCATCAAATCGACATTTCACATTGGAATTGGGGCATCATCAAATCGACATTTCACATTGGAATTGGATCATCGAATCCACATTTCACATTGGAATTGGGGCATCATCAAATCCACATTTGACATTGGAATTGCATCGTCATCAAATCCACATATCACATTGGAATTGGGGCATCATCAAATCCACATATCACATTGGAATTGGGGCATAATCAAAGCCACATTTCACATTGGAATTGGGGCATCATCAAATCCACATATCACATTGGAATTGGGGCATCATCAAATCCACATTTTACATTGGAATTGGAGCATCATCAAATCCACATTTCACATTGGAATTGCAGCATCATCAAATCCACATTTCACATTGGAATTGGGGCATCATCAAATCCACATTTCCCATTGGAATTGGGGCATCATCAAATCCACATTTCCCATTGAAATTGGGGCATCATCAAATCCACATTTCCCATTGGAATTGGGGCATCATCAAATCCACATTGGAATTGGGGTATCATCAAATCCACATTTCACATTGGAATTGGGGCACATCAAATCCACATTTCACATTGGAATTGGGGCATCATCAAATCCACATTTCACATTGGAATTGGGGCATCATCAAATCCACATTTCCCATTGGAATTGGGGCATCATCAAATCCACATTTCACATTGGAATTGGGGCATCATCAAATCCACATTTCACATTGGAATTGGGGCATCATCAAATCCACATTTCACATTGGAATTGGGGCATCATCAAATCCACATTTCACATTGGAATTGGGGCATCATCAAATCCACATTTCACATTGGAATTGGGGCATCATCAAATCCACGTTTCACATTGGAATTGGGGCATCATCAAATCCACATTTCCCATTGGAATTGGGGCATCATCAAATCCACATTTCCCATTGGAATTGGGGCATCATCAAATCCACATTTCCCATTGGAATTGGGGCATCATCAAATCCACATTTCCCATTGGAATTGGGGTATCATCAAATCCACATTTCACATTGGAATTGGGGCATCATCAAATCCACATTTCACATTGGAATTGGGGCATCATCAAATCCACATTTCACATTGGAATTGGGGCATCATCAAATCCATATTTCACATTGGAATTGGGGCATCATCAAATCCACATTTCCCATTGGAATTGGGGCATCATCAAATCCACATTTCACATTGGAATTGGAGCATCATCAAATCCACGTTTCACATTGGAATTGGGGTATCATCAAATCCACATTTCACATTGGAATTGGGGCATCATCAAATCCACATTTCACATTGGAATTGGAGCATCATCAAATCCACATTTCACATTGGAATTGGAGCATCATCAAATCCACATTTCACATTGGAATTGAGGCATCATCAAATCCACGTTTCACATTGGAATTGGGGCATCATCAAATCCACGTTTCACATTGGAATTGGGGTATCATCAAATCCACATTTCACATTGGAATTGGGGCATCATCAAATCCACATTTCACATTGGAATTGGAGCATCATCAAATCCACATTTCACATTGGAATTGGAGCATCATCAAATCCACATTTCACATTGGAATTGGAGCATCATCAAATCCATATTTCACATTGGAATTGGAGCATCATCAAATCCACATTTCACATTGGAATTGGGGCATCATCAAATCCACATTTCACATTGGAATTGGAGCATCATCAAATCCACATTTCACATTGGAATTGGAGCGTCATCAAATCCACGTTTCACATTGGAATTGGGGTATCATCAAATCCACATTTCACATTGGAATTGGGGCATCATCAAATCCACATTTCACATTGGAATTGGAGCATCATCAAATCCACATTTCACATTGGAATTGGAGCATCATCAAATCCACATTTCACATTGGAATTGGAGCATCATCAAATCCATATTTCACATTGGAATTGGAGCATCATCAAATCCACATTTCACATTGGAATTGGAGCGTCATCAAATCCACATTTCACATTGGAATTGGAGCATCATCAAATCCACATTTCACATTGGAATTGGAGCATCATCAAATCCACGTTTCACATTGGAATTGGGGCATCATCAAATCCACATTTCACATTGGAATTGGAGCATCATCAAATCCACATTTCACATTGGAATTGGGGCATCATCAAATCCACATATCACATTGGAATTGGGGCATCATCAAATCCACATTTCACATTGGAATTGGGGCATCATCAAATCCACATTTCACATTGGAATTGGAGCATCATCAAATCCACATTTCACATTGGAATTGGAGCGTCATCAAATCCATATTTCACATTGGAATTGGGGCATCATCAAATCCACATTTCACATTGGAATTGGGGCATCATCAAATCCACATTTCACATTGGAATTGGGGCATCATCAAATCCACATTTCACATTGGAATTGGAGCATCATCAAATCCACATTTCACATTGGAATTGGAGCATCATCAAATCCACGTTTCACATTGGAATTGGAGCATCATCAAATCCACATTTCACATTGGAATTGGGGTATCATCAAATCCACGTTTCACATTGGAATTGGAGCATCATCAAATCCACATTTCACATTGGAATTGGAGCGTCATCAAATCCACATTTCACATTGGAATTGGGGTATCATCAAATCCACGTTTCACATTGGAATTGGAGCATCATCAAATCCACATTTCACATTGGAATTGGAGCATCATCAAATCCACATTTCACATTGGAATTGGTGCATCATCAAATCCACGTTTCACATTGGAATTGGGGCATCATCAAATCCACATTTCACATTGGAATTGGAGCATCATCAAATCCACATTTCACATTGGAATTGGAGCGTCATCAAATCCACATTTCACATTGGAATTGGTGCATCATCAAATCCACGTTTCACATTGGAATTGGGGCATCATCAAATCCACATTTCACATTGGAATTGGAGCATCATCAAATCCACATTTCACATTGGAATTGGAGCGTCATCAAATCCACATTTCACATTGGAATTGGAGCGTCATCAAATCCACATTTCACATTGGAATTGGAGCGTCATCAAATCCACATTTCACATTGGAATTGGAGCATCATCAAATCCACATTTCACATTGGAATTGGAGCATCATCAAATCCACGTTTCACATTGGAATTGGGGCATCATCAAATCCACGTTTCACATTGGAATTGGAGCATCATAAAATCCACATTTCACATTGGAATTGGAGCATCATCAAATCCACATTTCACATTGGAATTGGAGCATCATCAAATCCACATTTCACATTGGAATTGGAGCGTCATCAAATCCACATTTCACATTGGAATTGGAGCATCATCAAATCCACATTTCACATTGGAATTGGAGCATCATCAAATCCACATTTCACATTGGAATTGGAGCGTCATCAAATCCACATTTCACATTGGAATTGGAGCATCATCAAATCCACATTTCACATTGGAATTGGAGCATCATCAAATCCACGTTTCACATTGGAATTGGGGCATCATCAAATCCACATTTCACATTGGAATTGGGGCATCATCAAATCCACATTTCACATTGGAATTGGGGCATCATCAAATCCACGTTTCACATTGGAATTGGGGCATCATCAAATCCACATTTCACATTGGAATTGGGGCATCATCAAATCCACGTTTCATATTGGAATTGGAGCATCATCAAATCCACGTTTCACATTGGAATTGGAGCATCATCAAATCCACCTTTCACATTGGAATTGAGGCATCATCAATTCCACATTTCACATTGGAATTGTGGCATCATCAAATCCACATTTCACATTGGAATTGGGGCATCATCAAATCCACATTTCACATTGGAATTGGGGCATCATCAAATCCACATTTCACATTGGAATTGAGGCATCATCAAATCCACATTTCACATTGGAATTGGCGCGTCATCCTCCACACTTGACGTCATTCATCCCCATATGATCTCAATATTTATTGGTCTCTATTTTTTGATGGACTGGTACCATGGACTGGTACTCGCTGGTACCATGACTTCTTACTGTGGGAATACCTGAAAGTGTCCAATTACAACAGGATGGCATACCCACGCATTTTGCGTTGCATGTCTGGAACTATCTCAATGAAACGTTCCCTTAACAACTGATTGGACGCAGATCACCAACATCACTAGCTCCTCCACCATGGCCACCACGTAGTTCAGATCTAACTACTCCAGACAACTCGTTGTGGGGCTTCATCAAGGAGAAATTGTCGACAAACCAGTATCGGACGATTGAACAATTGCGCGATGCAGTCATGGCCTCCATCGCACCGGTGACTCCACAAATGCTACACAAGATGTGTAAGAGGACTTGGCGATTAATTTGGTGATGCAAGGACAATGATTGAGCACATACAGACACAATGATTAATTATTGCAAGTTCAGTGGTCTAATTAATCAAGGGAGACGCAAAGCTCCCCTCCCTTTATATAAGGGATCGTTTCTCTGTATGGACCTTTAACATGGGGACTGAAAATACCTTTCTCAGCTTCTACTGGACGAAATCGGCTGCAAATATCAGGAGTAAATGCTTTGTACGTCGAGGTAATATGTTCCAAATAGTTTTTGCTTTAAAATACATATATATATATATAATTATTTATTTATATATATATATATATAGTTACGGTCCGCGGATAAGGATGTTGTTTGCCGAGCGGAGGCACCGCGGCCGAACAGTTACCCCGATTAACCCTTCCCGAACGTTGGCTGGATCGCGCCACAGATATTCAATATGGAAAAGACAAAAGCGACACGGATGTGAAGAAGAAGAAGAAGACGAAAAAAAGGTTGAAAATACTACTAAATTTATTCCTACTACATACAGGCTCAAAAAAACCAAGGAGAAGGAAAGCTAATAAAATAATATACAGAAGGTATTAGAGACACAGTGAAAATTACTAGCTTAACTATACAAGCTTAACTTATTCCCTGGACAGAACAAACAGAACAAACTCACATACACGGGGAATTGCAGAGTGGATTGGCTGGAAGGAGGTGTGTGGCTGGAGGGGGAGGACGGCACGGAGCTGGCTGGAGCTTGATCCCGCACGGGACGTCGGGCTGGACCTCGACGGCCGCTGATGCCACCGATCCTGTCGTGTGCGCGGGATCACGGGTCGGAGCTGCTTGGTGGAGCCGACGCGCTGGTGGGGGGTCTGGCGTGACGGGTTCTCTCCTCTCTCTTTCTTGGTCCAACCACTCTTTCTCTCTCTCTTGGCCCAATCACTCCTCACCACCGACAACTCGATGCAACCACTCGACGCAACCACTGACCACCACTGACGACCAACTAACGACCAACTCTGACCAAAACCACACAACTCAGCTCTTTGCAACTTCTTGCGCGCGCGCCTTTATAGCGCCTCCGGCGATTAAGCCGCCGGCTTTCAGGACACGCCCATCGGTGTGCTCACCTCGGCCCTGGTTGGTCGCGTGACCCTCTGGCTCCGCCCTTGATGACGACGGGCGGGCACGCCTTTCTTCCCCGACCCGAGCACATGTTCAATGGCGGCTTTGGGGCGAAAACAACCCACAGCTGTAACAAACTGGCCAACTGCCCAGTGCAGTTGGCAATGGAGACTTGGAGGGGATGTAATTGGCAGATTGAGGCTTGGCCATGACGAAAGGGGAAATGGAGGTTTTTGGGAATGGGAATGAAGAATGAAGGGAATCTATCTTTTTCACTTGGTGCAATGGAGTGTCATTTTAATGGAAGACAAGGCCTTACCCTAAAACACATAATAAGGATATAAACTACTGAACAGGGATATTATAGTGTCCTTCAATGTATGCTTTATGGAATTAACTACCGGGACGCCCTTTTGACCTTTATACACACTGGAGCAAGGAGGGCTCAGAATAAAGCAATAATAATAATACACACAATAAAAAAACACAATCCTCATTTCCGCAACACTGCACCCTCCTCCTCTTAGGCACGTCCCGGGCCTATAACTTTAATTTAGTGTGACACGTAGGTGTAGTTCCCTCTAATTTTAACCTGACCCTGAGTGTGACAGTCTTAAAACATAAATACAGATGTCCCGCTGCTCCATTGCACCCTACCTAACAGACTCACGCCCACAGCTAACCGAATTGCGGAATGGTCTCCAAACTATGCACTGACGGTGGGGAGCATTATTTACACTGACGTTACTTTTATTTACAAGACGCAACCCAGGACCTGTGATTGTTCTTTCTGGGGGGGAGACAGTCTGCTCTGCATCGACGCACCATGAAAGCACCCAAAACGCACCAAAGCACCCTCAAGCATCAATCGGTGCACAGTCATCACTGTTCATCAATAAAAATAAATCAACAACCCCTAACCCTGCAGGTGGTCTCTTGCTCTTCGGCTCCCTCTGCTGGCTATTATTATTTCTTCCTGATGTTGTCATCTTCCTTTGCTGGTGGCCTATTTGTAATAAAACTTGCACCCAACGTGTCCATTTGTATTTATTTATGGCCCACAGGGGCCGACTATGTATGGTTCACCTGTGGGGCATCGGTGCCCTGTGGCCAAGGTCCGCCAGCAAGATTTCGGGCCCTCATGGCCGGTTCCAGCAGAGGGGCCATGCCCCAACCCATGGGGTCCATAAGTGGTGCTCGGCCACAGACATGTGGTCCATAATGTGGTGCATCGATGCAGACAGCTGGTTCTGGGAGTTCCGGGACCACAATGGCGGACACACGCCACGCTCCTCTCGGCGCCCAGTGGCGCTCAGGTCCTCATGTGGGAGACAAAGGGGGGAAGACAGATGAGCGAGGGGTAAGGTCACAAGGGTACACATCAACAAAGGCAATGCAAGGCAAAGTGCGTACGGAGAGCGAAGTGAGAAAGCTCGTCCCTACCGCACGTCACCTACACTACCCTTGCCCTTACCCCATATGTACAAAATCTACACATTTACAAATTCGTCGCTAATGTCACGTCTTCCCCATATCTCTTCTACACCAAATTCGTTCCCACAATCCCTCTATCCAAAATTTGCCATCACCAAATTCATCATCAATCCTCATAAGGAGGAAGAGATGGAACAACAAAGCACAATGTCACACCCACGTCATGATGCGTCTCACAATCCAAACATTTGCATCAATAAAAATAATAAAAACAACCTGGCATGGTGTGGAGTTACGTCATCTCAGGTGAGTGCATGTAGATGGTGCGAGGAGACTTCAATCCTAACTATCCTCTAAATGACTTTAACACACTTTACACTACCCGGGGTCTCTCCCTGCCGATCCATTGGCCAACTTACACGATGGGTTCTAAAAACCAATTCCCATTGACCAAACTGTGGTGCTTCTCAATTTGGGGTCTCACTCCCCCGATTCATCTCCCGGTGCCCTTGCACAATTTCTGGGCTGTGACGTGTAGCTCTCCCAGCAGGTCTACCCACCTGCACACCTCCACCACTGTAGTTGCCACCCGAGCTTACCTGCTCCTTACCTAACCTATCTAACTGGGGAAGGCCCCTCCTGGCTCTGTCACCCCTCGGTGCCCTCTGGCACTGGGATACCCGGGTCCGTCCTCCGGATCCTCGGGCCCCATCCACAACAACTCTACCGGCTCCCAGAGCCCACCTGCGGCCTCACCTGGCCGACATCCTCACAGTGGTGGAGTGCCCAAACCAACTACACACACTAACAGGCTACACGCCCAGCCATTTCCACAACACTAATGCACCCATCCATATTCCATTCTTTCACCCGCACCACAGATGCCAATATCCAACCACAATTTACCTATACCCTCTACCTAACACTTACACTACCCACCCCGGGTATTCGTGATGGGGGGTCCATCCTTCCCCCATTCACACCTTCGCACCATCCACTCCACTCCATAGTTTCCACCATACTCACTCCACGACCATCCATTCCAATACTCCATATATTCCACACTCCACGTATTTCACACAACCATTCTCCATACACCTGTTGTTGCACACCTGTGCAATCTTACCTGGTGCCACCTGCACCCTCCTTCCTTCCTGGACCATTTGGTCAACACAACGCACATCACCATCACTCACTCAAACACTGCTCCATACACCTGTTCAGTTGCACACCTGTGCAATCACACCTTTTAACCATACACACGGCATCATCTCATCTACCTACTCCCATCTGAAACTCGCGCTTCCCAGTCGTCCCTTTAAACTATTGCGCTCCCTCGTCATTATCATCCACTCTAATCTACCTGCGTCCCCACTACAGGTATCATTGTCACTAACTAATCTTAACGTTACCTATTGTCAATCTCTAGGGCCCTACACATTATCCAAACCCTCCCGGGCTAGTTTTCACTGCCATAAACCCCATAAATCTAGTGCTCCTTTGCCCCCGCTGTGAGAGATGGCAGAGTTGCCATCCCACCACATCGGGCATCTCTCACTATAAATTTTGCACATCAAATTTCAACCCATCAAAAATTTGCCAATCACTCTGCCAATCCTTTGCCAATCATCAAATTTCGCTTTTTTCTAATTTCGGGGCCAAACCACTATCCTCGTCACACGTCTACTCACTAGTGCCTCTCGGTGCGCCAATTCACTGCCAAAGCTCGGCTTCGTACAGCCGAGCAATGAATGCGGGTTCTTTGGTGCCGGCGGCTGGATACGTCCCGCATTCGGTGCAGGGACGGGGGCTTACCCGGGCCGAGATCCCACGCACCACCTCGGCACAGAGCCGTCCAATGGCCCGATCTCGACCTGCCGGAACGCCTCAGCAAAAAGGGGTCGCCATGACGACCCTTCCTATCGGGCTGCCCGCTCCGCCTCGTGGAGCACGGACGCGGCCGTTCCGAGCGAGGCCCAGCATGGATCGCGTACGGCGGTTCTTTCGAAACCGCCGTGGTTCGGATCCCCGCTGGTCCTCGCGGCATGCGAAGCTGCTCGGCGCGCACCGAGGGCCCGATCCGGCTATACGTCGCTCTAACCGCTAACCCGGTTACCGTCGATGCTTTACCTGCATGCTCACACGCATACGCTACCCCTTTCATCCTCACCGAGCTCGGTGCTCCAACGCCGCCCGTACACCCCGCATACTTCGTCATTGCACTCGTTCTTTCGCTCACAGACTTGGTCACACACCTGACCACTGCACACCTTTGCACACACTCGTCGTTCGCACACCTCACCAACACACCTCTTCGCGCCCCCTCCTCGGTCACCGCCTCTGTGACAATCACAGGTGTGCTCTCACTTGCACACCCAACCACGTGCCTCACGACCAACTCAAGTGTGCATTCCCACACACGCTCTACCATTCCAGGTGTGCATCCTTCCATTCCAGGTGTACATCCTCTCTCACCTGTCACAACCAACTCACGCTCCGTGTCACTCTCACTATTTTCACCACCACTCTTGACAGCGCAATCACCCTTACTCTCGACAGCGCACTCTTTCCTCATGCACCTGTCCGTTACACACCTTTCTCGCGCACCCTCTTGCGCACCCTCTCCCGTTACACCCTCTGTAACACTCACCACAGGTGTGCATCCTCCCTTACTCTTGACAGCGCACTCTTTCCCCATGCACCCGTCCGTTACACACCTTTCTCGCGCATCCTCTTGCGCACACTCTCTCGTTACACCCTCTGTAACACTCACCACAGGTGTACATTCTCCCTTACTTTTGACAGCGCACTCTTTTCTCATGCACCCGTCCGTTACACACCTTTCTCGCGCATCCTCTTGCGCACACTCTCTCGTTACTTCCTCCGTAACACTCACCACAGGTGTACACTCTCTCGTTACATCCTCTGTAACACTCACCACAGGTGTACACTCTCTCGTTACATCCTCTGTAACACTCCCCACTCCGCGCTTCCATGTGCCCCCTCGCACACGCGCTACGACCAACTCACTCTCGACAGCACACTCACTCCTTGGCGCGCACTTTTTCCTCACACACCCCAGAGTCGGACATTCTCACACACCTCCTCCTTCGCACACCGTACCTGTCGCACACTTCACCAACGGCCTCTCACTAACACCCGGATCCAAATCAACCCCCAAGCCGACTGAAGCTCCCCTCACATCATATACATTTCCTCGTATATCGCCACTCACCTTTGCACCTCGTCTCCGCACCTCCTTCACCACCTGCAAACTCTTTATTTGGTTAGTGAGCACATCATCACGATTTGAACACAGACCTTGCACATACTCCATCACTTCCTCCCTTATCTCCTTTTTAGTTTCCCTCCGTCTCTTCTTAATTTCACTCACCTCCTCTTCCACTTCCTCTAATTTTTCCTTTACCTCCTTCATTTCCCGGTGCGTCTCCTCTATCTCGTCCTCTAAGGCTACCTTGACCGTTTCTATGTGCGTCCTCACCTCCCGGTCCTTCGTCTCCATTACTTCCGTCACCTCGTCCAACCTCGTTGTCAGTCCCTCACGTACCATCTGACATTGCCTCTGTGTCGCTATCAAGTCATTTTTAATGTCGTTTTGTGTCGCTTTTAACCCTCCTAGTGTCGAGATCATGCCTTTGGTTGTGCCTTATGTAATTGTGGTTTGCATTTAATAGTGGTTGCTTTGTGAAAAGGATTAAGCTTACTATGTTCCCTCTTGCTTTGAACTCTGCTTTATTGTCCAACTGTGCCAAGGAATGTAGAAAGATAGTGAAACTGCTTGCTCTGTTAGACCCCCTCGTGAAAACGCGTCTTTCTGTCCTTGACCAAAGGCCAGCATGGAAGATAAGTTTTGAGAATGTCACTGTGGTCTTTCTCCCGCATCTTTCCCTTTGCTCATGCCAAAGAAGATAGGGTCTCGGTGGGAGATATCTGGCCCGTTTTCCTTTGTCCGCGCTCATTTTTCAGCGGAGATTTTTTGTATAATTTTGTGTATATAAAGAAACTCTGGGTTGCCAATTTTCTAGGAGTGTATGGGGCCATGCTGTTCAATTGTGAATGGTATGACTCTTACACCCTCCACAGCGCTGTGATATTGGTTCATCAATAAATCTTGTTATCCCAGGAACTCAAGGTGTGGAACATGGTTCGATTCTCATCACTAGTACCGCAGTGTTCCTTTGAACCTGCTCCACTAACTCCGTCTGTCCCACCGTCAGCTGTTCCACCTCCTCCGTCAGGTCCTCTATGCCCCCTTGTAACTTTGCCGTCCCATTTCTCACCTCTTTTTCCATACGCTTCTCGCCTCGCTTTACCTCCTCGCGTACCCACAAGACCTCCTCACTTACACCTCGTCGTATCTCCTCTTTCATCTCCTCCATCTCTTTTGTAGATGCCACTCTCATCTGTCCTAATTCATCCCTCTGAGCATCCAATTTGGCTTCTACCCCGATTTTCACCTCCTCTATCTGCTCTCCCATTTGTTTAATTTCTCGGGCGGATTGCTCCCCTATTTCCCGCAATTTCTCTTCCATTCTATCTTCTAGCCCCCTCAACCCATTTTTCACCCCCTCTATCTGATTCTCCTGGGCAGCCATTCTATTTTCCACCCCCGTTAACCCATGTTTCACCCCTTCTATCCCATTGTCTAACCCCTCAAATTTCTTGTCTAACCCCTCAAATTTCTTGTCTAACCCCTTAAAATTATTGTCTAACCCCTCAAATTTCTTGTCTAACCCCTTAAAATTATTGTCTAACCCCTCACTGGTACCCCTCGCTTCATCCCCCATTGCCCCCATTTGGCCCTCTAATCGCTCACTATTAGCCCTCGCTTCGTCCCTTATTTGCTCACCCTGAGCCTCCATCTTATCATTTAGCTTCTCCATGCTTGCCGCAAGTTGAATCAGAAAGAGGTTCATGTCTATCGGCGCCGTGGGCTCGGCCGCCGCGGCTACGTGCGCAGCGCAATTTGGTGCCGCCGTAACCACGTGCGCGAGAGCGCCATTTTGCGCGCCATTGCCATTGCGCGCGAGATTGCGAGCATTTGCGCATTTGCGCGCAATTTGCATTGCGCGCATTTGCGCGCGAGAGCGCCATTGCCAATGTTCTCCTCCTCTCTTTCCTCCACATACATTTCCCCGAGGTCCTGGGTCGATTCTACCCCGTCTATCTCTCCCACCGACATCCCGTCGCCTTGACCAGCCATGGCACGATTTCAAAATTCGGGTTTTGTAAAACAAAAGCAATTTCGGTAGTTTGTAATTTTGAGCGCGTTAAGCACTTCAGGTCCGAATCCAACACTTCTGACACCAATTGTTACGGTCCGCGGATAAGGATGTTGTTTACCGAGCGGAGGCACCGCAGCCGAACAGTTACCCCGATTAACCCTTCCCGAACGTTGGCTGGATCGCGCCACAGATATTCAATATGGAAAAGACAAAAGCGACACGGATGTGAAGAAGAAGAAGAAGATGAAAAAAAGGTTGAAAATACTACTAAATTTATTCCTACTATATACAGGCTCAAAAAAACCAAGGAGAAGGAAAGATAATAAAATAATATACAGAAGGTATTAGAGACACAGTGAAAATTACTAGCTTAACTATACAAGCTTAACTTATTCCCTGGACAGAACAAACAGAACAAACTCACGTACACGGGGAATTGCAGAGTGGATTGGCTGGAAGGAGGTGTGTGGCTGGAGGGGGAGGACGGCACGGAGCTGGCTGGAGCTTGATCCCACACGGGACGTCGGGCTGGACCTCGACGGCCACTGATGCCACCGATCCTGTCGTGTGCGCGGGATCACGGGTCGGAGCTGCTTGGTGGAGCCGACGCGCTGGTGGGGGGTCTGGCGTGACGGGTTCTCTCCTCTCTCTTTCTTGGTCCAACCACTCTTTCTCTCTCTCTTGGCCCAATCACTCCTCACCACCGACAACTCGACGCAACCAACGCAACCACTCGACGCAACCACTGACCACCACTGACGACCAACTCTGACCAAAACCACACAACTCAGCTCTTTGCAACTTCTTGCGCGCGCGCGCCTTTATAGCGCCTCCGGCGATTAAGCCGCCGGCTTTCAGGACACGCCCATCGGTGTGTGCTCACCTCGGCCCTGGTTGGTCACGCGACCCTCTGGCTCCGCCCTTGATGACGACGGGCGGGCACGCCTTTCTTCCCCGACCCGAGCACATGTTCAATGGCGGCTTTGGGGCGAAAACAACCCACAGCTGTAACAAACTGGCCAACTGCCCAGTGCAGTTGGCAATGGAGACTTGGAGGGGATGTAATTGGCAGATTGAGGCTTGGCCATGACGAAAGGGGAAATGGAGGTTTTTGGGAATGGGAATGAAGAATGAAGGGAATCTATCTTTTTCACTTGGTGCAATGGAGTGTCATTTTAATGGAAGACAAGGCCTTACCCTAAAACACATAATAAGGATATAAACTACTGAACAGGGATATTATAGTGTCCTTCAATGTATGCTTTATGGAATTAACTACCGGGACGCCCTTTTGACCTTTATACACACTGGAGCAAGGAGGGCTCAGAATAAAGCAATAATAATAATACACACAATAAAAAAACACAATCCTCATTTCCGCAACAATATATATATGTAGATATATATATATTGTTACGGTTCTCTATGCCGGCCTTCTTCCCCTTACCATGGGGGGATTAATCGCCTTGTCTTTACTGGGCCTGGCGGAACCGAGACTTAAGTCCCTCGCTGACACACGAGGAGTAGGGTTTCGGGACTACTGCTCGCTCGTACCTAATTCCCCGCGCTGCCCTGGGAGCGAGGAAACAAGCCTCGCACGAACCACGTGTGGTTTGAGTACGCCGAGCGGATTGCGTACACATGGTCCGTGCAGTTACTTACATATTGGAACCCGATTGGAGCGATCTTATTCGTGCCACGCTTAGTCAAATGGAGAAATCACAGAAACGGTCGAACCAGGAAGAAAGGAAGAACAAATGGGTTTAATTATTCCCACACGTATATACAGGTTCAAGGATGAAGAGACACAGAGCAATCCTTAAGCAGTCTTAACTTATCCCTTGGACAACGGGCCCGTCTCACACTCACACAGGGAATTGCAGCTGGGCAGGTGTTCCCCACGCGTCCAGAGATGGTCCCCGTCCGGCTCTCCACGGCCCCGGCACGTCCCGCGAAGATGGTGGCAGGCGAAGGCAGGGACTCGTGGCGTGTCTCTCGTACAGCAGATGATGGGGCGGAACGGTAGAGGGCGGACTTTAGTGCGGCTGGCGGTTACTCAGCCTTGCTCACTCGCGCGTCTGAAAATGCGCTGTAGTCGTTCTAAGCGCATCTGGCTGCGCCCGCGTATATGTAGCGGCCAACTCCTCTTCTTCTATACACTCCGAGCTGGTTAGCGCGCGCGTTCTCATGCAAGTTCATCAAGTTCATCAGCTTTCACCGCTTATCAAGTTCTTTCGCCAATCCTTTTGCCGCAAGTCCTGCGTTCCTCTGCGAATCCTGGCGTGCGAGTCCTTCTCATCAAGTGTTCCCGCGCTAGTCCTCTCTCTTTCTCTCACGCAGCAAGTCCTGTCAAGGGCTTTCGCGCAGCGGTTTTATAGCTACGCCCCTGAACCTTCTGGAACTCACCCGAACCTTCTCACCACGCCCTCTGACGCCACGCCGCCGCCACCAACTCTGAGCTCTGATTGGCGGCTCGTGCTTACCGTCATCGCTTCTGCCGCTCCGCCTCGACTCCGCCCCGACCTTCCTAGGCCTGCCTCATGTTAACTCGCCCAATGATCAACCAATGCTTAACAAACTGGATCGAGGCTAGGGTGGCTGGAAAATCGGTGGCAAGTAGGGCCTATTCTCCTGGCTCCTACTCAACGCAGAACTAACGAAGGAAAAGGACTAAGCTTACAAATACTAAGACATAACTATACTATCGTGAGGCTACATGTTGCTTGTGTGACTAACTATGGGGGACAGACTTTAATCTTTATTAAACTCACTTGACAGACTCAAAACCGCAACAATATATATATATATATATGTACATATATATATATATATAATTTTTTTTATAAACAGGAATTAATTTCCTGCGAGGGGCTAAGTGTGAAAAATTCTGAATCAATACGGCACTCGAACCACAGACCTCCATTGATTATGTGTCAACAGCCGTAATCTCCTCAGAATTTTCCACTCTTAACACTACGAGCTTTATAATGGCCGATGTCTTACATGCCTCCTAGGCAGACCCAGATAGACCCGTGCCTGCTAGACACTCATACATACATATTCTTGGGTAAAATGCCAGGGGCATAGAGAAAAGGCCCCTTTATATAAGGGTATGTGCCACGTGGCAAAGTATAGAAAAGAGGAACGTTCCATAGCTTGAAGAAAATGCCAAAAATACAAAATAAGGAGCATTCAAAAAATCTGAAGGAGAAGATGAACAAGTGGAAGGAATGTATTCAGGTCTGAAGGTGAATATCGGAAAAAAGAAGGTGATGGCAAGTGATAAAGCATGTGGTGAGGTGGAAAGAACTGGGAAGTGGCCGTGTGCTGTGTGCAGGAAGAGTGTCGGAGTGAATTCCATTCAATGTACAATGTGCGCTGAGTGGGTTCATCAAAAATGTAGTGGTCTGAGAGGGTCATTAACCAGTGTGGCAGCTACATTCAAGTGTAACGTGTGCACAGAAGGAGCTGCAGATGGAGGAAATGTTGAGTTGGATCTTGGAGACGGCGTCAAGCTGGAAGGTGTGAAAACATGTTGCTACCTAGGAGACATTTTGAATGGAGAAGGTGGATCAGACTCGGCAATGGTTGCTAGAGTGAGATGTGCATGGAAAAGTTTCGGGAACTGAGTGGCGTGCTGACGAGGAGGGGAGTATGCTGCATGTGTGAGAAGTGTTATGATTTATGGGAGCGAGACATGGGTAATGAACGGAGTGCAGCAACAAAGGCTGGAAAGGGTGGAAATGCTAATGGTTCGGTGGATGTGCGGAGTATCGTTGAGAGAGAGGAAGACAAATGATGAATTGTGAAAGATGATGGGAATCGAGCCTGTGATGGATGCTGTGAAGAGAAACAGGTTGAGATGGTTTGGTCATGTATTGAGGAAGGATGAACGTGACTGGTTGAGAAGAGTGATGGAAATGAATGTAGAAGGATGTAGATTCGTAGAGGACGGGGAAGACCGAGAAAGACGTGGCTAAAGGTGGTCGAAGAAGAAATGCGGGCAAGGGGGTTAACAAGGGGAGATGCAGAAAATAGGGCAAAATGGAGAAGATTGTCATGGGGCCCGCAAGGCTAACCCCCGCTCCAGCAGGGAAAATGGCCTTAAAACGATCATTCATTCATTCATTCATTCATTCACTGAGTGAGTATAATCAAGTGCAGTCCCCCTCCCCAATTCCCCGTTCCCCCATTTCTCCCTCTCCTTCCCCTCCTTAATTCCCCTTCCCCCAATTTTTCCTTCCACCAAAAGTAGAAGGAGAATGGGGTGTCTTGAATGCGCCGACTGACAGCAAACAAACCCAGTGAGTGAGAATGAGCATTAGCGAATGTCTGTTGAACATCTTGAAATCTTGAGGATGGGAAGGAATTGGAGGATAAAATCGAATTGAAAATCCAGCGAGTCAATAATTAACCTTAATTTTCTCCATTGACTTCAATGTTAAATTTTAGTGTGCTTCAGAACCCCCATTCTCCTAATACTACTTTTATGTTTACAGAAAACAAAATTAAGCCTGAAAAGAAAAGAACACTGCAGTCAAACATGGAGGAGGTTCAGTGATGTTTTGGGGTTGCTGTGCTGCCTCTGACATTGGGTACCTTGAATGTGTGCATGGCATCATGAAAACAGGAGATTACCGAGGCATTTGGGAGCGCAATGTTGAACCCAGTGTCAGAAAGCTGGGTCTCCGTCGAAGGTCATGGGTCTCGCAGCAGGACAATGACCCCAAACACACTTCAAAAAGCACCCAGGAATCGTTCAAGATAAAACCCTGGACTGTTCTGAAGTTGCCAGCAATGAGCCCAGATCTAAATCCCATTGAACACCTGAGGGGAGATCTGAAAACAGCAGTTGGGAGAAGGTACCCTTCAAATCTGGGAGAACTGGAGCAGTTTGCACAGGAAGAGTGGGACAAACTGCCAGTAGAGACGTGTAGGAAGCTCATTCATGGCCACAGGAAGTGATTGACTGCAGTTATTTTGTCCAAAGGCTGTGCTACCAAATAGTAAGTCTGGGGTGTCAATAATTTTTTCAATACCATTTATTTAGATTTTTTAAATTTAAAATGATATATGAAGTTCTGAATCAAAAACAAAGGTTCTGTAACATTAACAGTGAAATAAAGAATTGTGGAGACCCAATACTTTTGTCAATTTCATCTTATTTTTAGAGAAAATTGTGAGTTATTTGAAAAAAGTACAAGGGTGCCAATATTTTTGGCCAAGACTGTACCATGTACTCCTCCCTGCCCTACCCTCACCCACCCTCTCCCCCACCCCCTCCCCACCCAGCCCTTTCCCTTCCACAGATCTACCACTGTCCCTGTTCTCTGCTGTTGTTGTGCTTCCCTCTCTCTCCCCCTCTTGTCTCCTGTTCCCTTTATTATGGTTTATGTTTCGTTTTTGTGTTTAATGTGTTCGCTCTTACACGAGCCTGGACTCTGTATAAAAAGAAAAATAAATGTATCGACTTTGACAGTATCCAGATACGACATGTGTGATGGGTCAAATGTCCTCTTCCAGCGTCCAAAGTTCCTTCTACGTTGTCAATTGTATGCTAAGCCTTGCGAATTACATTTCAAGCTTTTTAAACAAGTGGAACTATCTCGAGAATTGACTGTGGGAAATTAAAAAGGACTTTTTCAAAATCGATTTTCTTTCAAACCGCTCTCTTGCCAAAGAAAGAAAAATTGATCTGGTAGCTATTCCATCGACCACATAATTTACATGGATGGCAACAGAGAAACACCACACCTAGGCTAATGTGATTCATTCATTAATCAGTCATTGTACAAAGAACACAGATTTCACTGATTGGTAAGGATACACATTTCACTGATTGGTAAGGATGTAGCTTTCACCGATCATTAAAGATGCAGCTTTCACCGATATGTAAGGATGCAGCTTTCACCGATCATTAAAGATGCAGCTTTCACCGATCATTAAAGATGCAGCTTTCACCGATCATTAAAGATACAGCTTTCACCGATAGGTAAGGATGCAGCTTTCACCGATCATTAAAGATGCAGCTTTCCCCGATAGGTAAGGATGTAGCTTTCACCGATCATTAAAGATGCAGCTTTCACCGATCATTAAAGATGCAGCTTTCACCGATCATTAAAGATGCAGCTTTCACCGATCATTAAAGATGCAGCTTTCACCGATAGGTAAGGATGCAGCTTTCACCGATCATTAAAGATGCAGCTTTCCCCGATAGGTAAGGATGTAGCTTTCACCGATCATTAAAGATGCAGCTTTCACCGATAGGTACGGATGCAGCCTTCACCAATCATTAAAGATGCAGCTTTCACCGATAGGTACGGATGCAGCCTTCACCAATCATTAAAGACGCAGCTTTCACCGATAGGTACGGATGCAGCCTTCACCAATCATTAAAGACGCAGCTTTCACCGATAGGTAAGGATCTAGCTTTCACCAATAGGTAAGGATGCAGCTCCACAGATCAGTATGCATACATCATTCACAGATTGGTAAGGAATACAGAGTTCACTGATCAGTAAGGATACAGCTTTCACCGATAGGTAAGCAATACAGCTTTCACTGATCCGTAAGGAGACACGGCTTTCACCGATAGGTAAGTAATACAGCTTTCACTGATCAGTAAGGATACACGGCTTTCACCGATAGGTAAGTAATACAGCTTTCACTGATCAGTAAGGATACAGCTTTCACCGATAGGTAAGCAATACAGCTTTCACTGATCCGTAAGGAGACACGGCTTTCACCGATAGGTAAGTAATACAGCTTTCACTGATCAGTAAGGATACACGGCTTTCACCGATAGGTAAGTAATACAGCTTTCACTGATCAGTAAGGATACAGCTTTCACCGATCAGTAAGGAATACAGCTTTCACCGATCGTTAAGGACACAGCTTTCACTGATAGATAACGAATACTACTTTCCCCGATCTGTAAGAAATACTGCTTTCACCGATTGGTAAGGATACTGCTTTCACCAGTCAGTAAGGATACTGCTTTCATCAGTCGTTAAGGATACAGCTTTCACCGATCGATAACGAATACTGCTTTCCGCCGATCAGTAAGGAATACTGCTTTCACCAATTGGTAAGGATACTGCTTTCACCAGTCGGTAAGGATACTGCTTTCACCAATCATTAAGGATACAGCTTTCACCGATCAATAACGAATACTGCTTTCCCCGATCAGTAGGAATACTGCTTTCACCGATTGGTAAGGATACTGTTTTCACCAGTCAGTAAGGATACTGCCTTCACCAGTCGGTAAGGAAACAGCTTTTACTGATCGAGAAGGATACAACTTTCACTGATCGGTAAGGAATAAAGCCTTCACTGATCTGTAAGGAATAAAACTTTCACCAATCAGTAAGGACACAGCTTCCACTGATCGGTAAGCAATACAGACTTCACTGATCTGTAAGGAATAAAACTTTCACTGATCATTAAGGATGCAGGTTTCACCAATCAGTAAGGATACAGCTTTCACCGATCGGTAAGGAATACAGCTTTCACCGATCAGTAAGAAATACAGCTTTCACTGATCGGTAAGGATACAGCATTCACCGATAGGTAAACAATACAGCTTTCACTGATCCGTAAGGAGACATGGCTTTAACCAATAGGTAAGCAATAAAGCTTTCACTGATCCGTAAGGAGACACGGCTTTCACCAATAGGTAAGCAATACAGCTTTCATTGATCAGTAAGGATACATGGCTTTCACTGATAGGTAAGTAATACAGCTTTCACTGATCAGTAAGGATACAGCTTTCACCAATCAGTAAGGAATACAGCTTTCACTGATCGTTAAGCATACAGCTTTCACCGATCGTTAAGCACACAGCTTTCACCGATCGGTAAGGAATACATCTTTCACTGATCGGTAAGGATACAGCTTTCACTGATAGGTAAGCAATACAGCTTTCACTGATCCGTAAGGATACACGGCTTTCACCGATAGGTAAGTAATACAGCTTTCACTGGTCAGTAAGGAATACAGCTTTCACCGATCGTTAAGCATACAGCTTTCACCGATCGTTAAGCATACAGCTTTCACCGATCGTTAAGCATACAGCTTTTTCTGATCAGTAGGATACAGCTTTCACCGATCGTTAAGCATACAGTTTTCACCGATCGTTAAGCATACAGTTTTCACCGATAGTTAAGCATACAGCTTTCACCGATCGGTAAGGAATACAGCTTTCACTGATCGGTAAGGAATACAGCTTTCATGGATCGGTAAGGAATACAGTTGTTGTTGTTGTTTTTGTTTTTTTTGTGTTTTTTTTGGTATACAAGATCGGGGCTCGTTTCATCAATCGGTACCAATACAGGTGTTTTTTAAAAAGAATTTTGTTCGCCACAATGCCAAAGGCCACTCAAGGTGGGGGTATACAAAGGAAAGTATAGATATTAAACAGAAAGAAGAAATCTACTTACATTCCTCTTGTAGTACTGAGTTAGGGTTAGGATTGAGGTGGAAGTAGGATGCAAATTACGAGGAAACAAACTGGAACAGTACCTCATAGTTTTACTCATCGGGACAGACAGAGCGTATGGATTGAAAGAAACTGCCAAATGTGTAGGGTGATTTAATCACCATATACATTTGGCAGTTTTCGAAAGAAAAGGCTCAAAGAAGCTTACAGACCAAGAGGTTCCAGAGATGATGCAAACTCCTGTCCCATCACTTTGGCAGCTTGTTCCTAGATTCTGTCAAGGACAGACAGGTGACAAACTGGAGCTCCAGCCTAAATATGACAATGATACTCCATGACTGGTCATGCAGTGAGTGGCCTTGTATAGGTAGAGCATATCAGCTGGAGAAAGGTATCGCCGAGCACGAAACAAACAGCCAAGGCACTGGGACGCTCTTTTAGCTATACCAGAGATGCACTTTTCCCACATGAGGTTTGAGCTGATATACAATCCAAACAAATGGATAACAGGAAGTTCCTGCAAAGGTGAATTATCCATAGACAGGGTTGGAAAACAGTGATTTTGATCAGGACACAGACAACAGGTCAGTGTTATTTTGGTTGAAAGTAACGAGCCAGTCTGTTCCCCAGTTTATCACACTCTCCAGGTCCTGATTGAGAGTAGCATTGACCTGGACACGGGATAGAGGAGACAAGGTTCCTTCATATGTATTTTACAGAGTTTAATCACCTGTGAAAGTGGCTAACTGTGAAACATACAGACAGGTCATTGATATAGACAAAGAACAATGTCGGACCCAACGCAAAACAATACAATCAGACACGTCATTGATATAGACCAAGAACAATGTAGGACCCAACACAAGACAATACAATCAGACAGGTCATTGATAGATAACAAGAACAATGTAGGACCCAACACAAGACAATACAATCAGACAGGTCATTGATAGAGAACAAGAACAATGTAGGACCCAACACAAAACAATACAATCAGACAGGTCATTGATAGATAACAAGAACAATGTAGGACCCAACACAAGACAATACAATCAGACAGGTCATTGATAGAGAACAAGAACAATGTAGGACCCAACACAAAACAATACAATCAGACAGGTCATTGATAGATAACAAGAACAATGTAGGACCCAACACAAAACAATACAATCAGACAGGTCATTGATAGAGAACAAGAACAATGTAGGACCCAACACAAGACAATACAATCAGACAGGTCATTGATAGAGAACAAGAACAATGTAGGACCCAACACAAGACAATACAATCAGACAGGTCATTGATAGAGATCAAGAACAATGTAGGACCCAACACAAGACAATACAATCAGACAGGTCATTGATAGAGAACAAGAACAATGTAGAACCCAACACAAGACAATACAATCAGACAGGTCATTGATAGAGAACAAGAACAATGTAGGACCCAACACAAGACAATACAATCAGACAGGTCATTGATATAGAACAAGAACAATGTAGGACCCAACACAAGACAATACAATCAGACAGGTCATTGATATAGAACAAGAACAATGTAGGACCAAACACAAGACAATACAATCAGACAGGTCATTGATAGAGAACAAGAACTATGTAGGACCCAACACAAAACAATACAATCAGAAAGGTCATTGATAGAGAACAAGAACAATGTCGGACCCAACACAAGACAATACAATCAGACAGGTCATTGATATAGAACAAGAACAATGTCGGACCCAACACAAAACAATACAATCAGACAGGTCATTGATATAGAACAAGAACAATGTAGGACCCAACACAAGACAATACAATCAGACAGGTCATTGATATAGAACAAGAACAATGTAGGACCCAACACAAAACAATACAATCAGACAGGTCATTTCATCAGAAATCAGACAGGTCAAGATGCATTTCATCACACGACATGTGTGATGGGTCAAATGTCCTCTTCCAGCGTCCAAAGTTCCTTCTACGTTGTCAATTGTATGCTAAGCCTTGCGAATTACATTTCAAGCTTTTTAAACAAGTGGAACTATCTCGAGAATTGACTGTGGGAAATTAAAAAGGACTTTTTCAAAATCGATTTTCTTTCAAACCGCTCTCTTGCCAAAGAAAGAAAAATTGATCTGGTAGCTATTCCATCGACCACATAATTTACATGGATGGCAACAGAGAAACACCACACCTAGGCTAATGTGATTCATTCATTAATCAGTCATTGTACAAAGAACACAGATTTCACTGATTGGTAAGGATACACATTTCACTGATTGGTAAGGATGTAGCTTTCACCGATCATTAAAGATGCAGCTTTCACCGATATGTAAGGATGCAGCTTTCACCGATCATTAAAGATGCAGCTTTCACCGATCATTAAAGATGCAGCTTTCACCGATCATTAAAGATACAGCTTTCACCGATAGGTAAGGATGCAGCTTTCACCGATCATTAAAGATGCAGCTTTCCCCGATAGGTAAGGATGTAGCTTTCACCGATCATTAAAGATGCAGCTTTCACCGATCATTAAAGATGCAGCTTTCACCGATCATTAAAGATGCAGCTTTCACCGATCATTAAAGATGCAGCTTTCACCGATAGGTAAGGATGCAGCTTTCACCGATCATTAAAGATGCAGCTTTCCCCGATAGGTAAGGATGTAGCTTTCACCGATCATTAAAGATGCAGCTTTCACCGATAGGTACGGATGCAGCCTTCACCAATCATTAAAGACGCAGCTTTCACCGATAGGTACGGATGCAGCCTTCACCAATCATTAAAGACGCAGCTTTCACCGATAGGTAAGGATCTAGCTTTCACCAATAGGTAAGGATGCAGCTCCACAGATCGGTATGCATACATCATTCACAGATTGGTAAGGAATACAGAGTTCACTGATCAGTAAGGATACAGCTTTCACCGATAGGTAAGCAATACAGCTTTCACTGATCCGTAAGGAGACACGGCTTTCACCGATAGGTAAGTAATACAGCTTTCACTGATCAGTAAGGATACACGGCTTTCACCGATAGGTAAGTAATACAGCTTTCACTGATCAGTAAGGATACAGCTTTCACCGATAGGTAAGCAATACAGCTTTCACTGATCCGTAAGGAGACACGGCTTTCACCGATAGGTAAGTAATACAGCTTTCACTGATCAGTAAGGATACACGGCTTTCACCGATAGGTAAGTAATACAGCTTTCACTGATCAGTAAGGATACAGCTTTCACCGATCAGTAAGGAATACAGCTTTCACCGATCGTTAAGGACACAGCTTTCACTGATAGATAACGAATACTACTTTCCCCGATCTGTAAGAAATACTGCTTTCACCGATTGGTAAGGATACTGCTTTCACCAGTCAGTAAGGATACTGCTTTCACCAGTCGTTAAGGATACAGCTTTCACCGATCGATAACGAATACTGCTTTCCGCCGATCAGTAAGGAATACTGCTTTCACCAATTGGTAAGGATACTGCTTTCACCAGTCGGTAAGGATACTGCTTTCACCAATCATTAAGGATACAGCTTTCACCGATCAATAACGAATACTGCTTTCCCCGATCAGTAGGAATACTGCTTTCACCGATTGGTAAGGATACTGTTTTCACCAGTCAGTAAGGATACTGCCTTCACCAGTCGGTAAGGAAACAGCTTTTACTGATCGAGAAGGATACAACTTTCACTGATCGGTAAGGAATAAAGCCTTCACTGATCTGTAAGGAATAAAACTTTCACCAATCAGTAAGGACACAGCTTCCACTGATCGGTAAGCAATACAGCCTTCACTGATCTGTAAGGAATAAAACTTTCACTGATCATTAAGGATGCAGGTTTCACCAATCAGTAAGGATACAGCTTTCACCGATCGGTAAGGAATACAGCTTTCACCGATCAGTAAGAAATACAGCTTTCACTGATCGGTAAGGATACAGCATTCACCGATAGGTAAACAATACAGCTTTCACTGATCCGTAAGGAGACATGGCTTTAACCAATAGGTAAGCAATAAAGCTTTCACTGATCCGTAAGGAGACACGGCTTTCACCAATAGGTAAGCAATACAGCTTTCATTGATCAGTAAGGATACATGGCTTTCACTGATAGGTAAGTAATACAGCTTTCACTGATCAGTAAGGATACAGCTTTCACCAATCAGTAAGGAATACAGCTTTCACTGATCGTTAAGCATACAGCTTTCACCGATCGTTAAGCACACAGCTTTCACCGATCGGTAAGGAATACATCTTTCACTGATCGGTAAGGATACAGCTTTCACTGATAGGTAAGCAATACAGCTTTCACTGATCCGTAAGGATACACGGCTTTCACCGATAGGTAAGTAATACAGCTTTCACTGGTCAGTAAGGAATACAGCTTTCACCGATCGTTAAGCATACAGCTTTCACCGATCGTTAAGCATACAGCTTTCACCGATCGTTAAGCATACAGCTTTTTCTGATCAGTAGGATACAGCTTTCACCGATCGTTAAGCATACAGTTTTCACCGATCGTTAAGCATACAGTTTTCACCGATAGTTAAGCATACAGCTTTCACCGATCGGTAAGGAATACAGCTTTCACTGATCGGTAAGGAATACAGCTTTCATGGATCGGTAAGGAATACAGTTGTTGTTGTTTTTTTTTTTTTTTGTGTTTTTTTTGGTATACAAGATCGGGGCTCGTTTCATCAATCGGTACCAATACAGGTGTTTTTTAAAAGGAATTTTGTTCGCCACAATGCCAAAGGCCACTCAAGGTGGGGGTATACAAAGGAAAGTATAGATATTAAACAGAAAGAAGAAATCTACTTACATTCCTCTTGTAGTACTGAGTTAGGGTTAGGATTGAGGTGGAAGTAGGATGCAAATTACGAGGAAACAAACTGGAACAGTACCTCATAGTTTTACTCATCGGGACAGACAGAGCGTATGGATTGAAAGAAACTGCCAAATGTGTAGGGTGATTTAATCACCATATACATTTGGCAGTTTTCGAAAGAAAAGGCTCAAAGAAGCTTACAGACCAAGAGGTTCCAGAGATGATGCAAACTCCTGTCCCATCACTTTGGCAGCTTGTTCCTAGATTCTGTCAAGGACAGACAGGTGACAAACTGGAGCTCCAGCCTAAATATGACAATGATACTCCATGACTGGTCATGCAGTGAGTGGCCTTGTATAGGTAGAGCATATCAGCTGGAGAAAGGTATCGCCGAGCACGAAACAAACAGCCAAGGCACTGGGACGCTCTTTTAGCTATACCAGAGATGCACTTTTCCCACATGAGGTTTGAGCTGATATACAATCCAAACAAATGGATAACAGGAAGTTCCTGCAAAGGTGAATTATCCATAGACAGGGTTGGAAAACAGTGATTTTGATCAGGACACAGACAACAGGTCAGTGTTATTTTGGTTGAAAGTAACGAGCCAGTCTGTTCCCCAGTTTATCACACTCTCCAGGTCCTGATTGAGAGTAGCATTGACCTGGACACGGGATAGAGGAGACAAGGTTCCTTCATATGTATTTTACAGAGTTTAATCACCTGTGAAAGTGGCTAACTGTGAAACATACAGACAGGTCATTGATATAGACAAAGAACAATGTCGGACCCAACGCAAAACAATACAATCAGACACGTCATTGATATAGACCAAGAACAATGTAGGACCCAACACAAGACAATACAATCAGACAGGTCATTGATAGATAACAAGAACAATGTAGGACCCAACACAAGACAATACAATCAGACAGGTCATTGATAGAGAACAAGAACAATGTAGGACCCAACACAAAACAATACAATCAGACAGGTCATTGATAGATAACAAGAACAATGTAGGACCCAACACAAGACAATACAATCAGACAGGTCATTGATAGAGAACAAGAACAATGTAGGACCCAACACAAAACAATACAATCAGACAGGTCATTGATAGAGAACAAGAACAATGTAGGACCCAACACAAAACAATACAATCAGACAGGTCATTGATAGATAACAAGAACAATGTAGGACCCAACACAAAACAATACAATCAGACAGGTCATTGATAGAGAACAAGAACAATGTAGGACCCAACACAAGACAATACAATCAGACAGGTCATTGATAGAGAACAAGAACAATGTAGGACCCAACACAAGACAATACAATCAGACAGGTCATTGATAGAGATCAAGAACAATGTAGGACCCAACACAAGACAATACAATCAGACAGGTCATTGATAGAGAACAAGAACAATGTAGAACCCAACACAAGACAATACAATCAGACAGGTCATTGATAGAGAACAAGAACAATGTAGGACCCAACACAAGACAATACAATCAGACAGGTCATTGATATAGAACAAGAACAATGTAGGACCCAACACAAGACAATACAATCAGACAGGTCATTGATATAGAACAAGAACAATGTAGGACCAAACACAAGACAATACAATCAGACAGGTCATTGATAGAGAACAAGAACTATGTAGGACCCAACACAAAACAATACAATCAGAAAGGTCATTGATAGAGAACAAGAACAATGTCGGACCCAACACAAGACAATACAATCAGACAGGTCATTGATATAGAACAAGAACAATGTCGGACCCAACACAAAACAATACAATCAGACAGGTCATTGATATAGAACAAGAACAATGTAGGACCCAACACAAGACAATACAATCAGACAGGTCATTGATATAGAACAAGAACAATGTAGGACCCAACACAAAACAATACAATCAGACAGGTCATTGATATAGAACAAGAACAATGTAGGACCCAACACAAGACAATACAATCAGACAGGTCATTGATATAGAACAAGAACAATGTCGGACCCAACACAAGACAATACAATCAGACAGGTCATTGATATAGAACAAGAACAATGTAGGACCCAACACAAAACAATACAATCAGACAGGTCATTGATATAGAACAAGAACAATGTAGGACCCAACACAAGACAATACAATCAGACAGGTCATTGATATAGCACAAGAACAATGTCGGACCCAACACAAGACAATACAATCAGACAGGTCATTGATAGAGAACAAGAACAATGTAGGACCCAACACAAGACAATACAATCAGACAGGTCATTGATATAGAACAAGAACAATGTAGGACCCAACACAAGACAATACAATCAGACAGGTCATTGATAGAGAACAAGAACAATGTAGGACCCAACACAAGACAATACAATCAGACAGGTCATTGATAGAGAACAAGAACAATGCAGGACCCAACACAAGACAATACAATCAGACAGGTCATTGACATAGAACAAGAACAATGTCGGACCCAACACAAGACAATACAATCAGACAGGTCATTGATAGAGAACAAGAACAATGCAGGACCCAACACAAGACAATACAATCAGACAGGTCATTGATAGAGAACAAGAACAATGTAGGACCCAACACAAAACAATACAATCAGACAGGTCATTGATATAGAACAAGAACAATGTCGGACCCAACACAAGACAATACAATCAGACAGGTCATTGATAGAGAACAAGAACAATGCAGGACCCAACACAAGACAATACAATCAGACAGGTCATTGATAGAGAACAAGAACAATGCAGGACCCAACACAAGACAATACAATCAGACAGGTCATTGATAGAGAACAAGAACAATGTCGGACCCAACACAAGACAATACAATCAGACAGGTCATTGATAGAGAACAAGAACAATGCAGGACCCAACACAAGACAATACAATCAGACAGGTCATTGATAGAGAACAAGAACAATGTCGGACCCAACACAAGACAATACAATCAGACAGGTCATTGATGTAGTCCAAGAACAATGTAGGACCCAACGCAGAGCCCGAAGGAACACCAAGAGTAACACTATGGGAAAGATGGCTGTATCTCATGTTTCACCTATCAGAAAGAATACAGCTTTCACTCGTAAATAAGAAAAAGATTAAGTGTAGAAAAAACAACAACAAAGACCTATGCACAGTTTAGCCAATTAGATCTGAGTGTGACAAACAAATATCTCCTGCATGCTCCATGTTCACTTAAAGCAATGGCACTTGTCATTTTTAAATCTTTGTAATCTCTATAATGAATGAAGTACCTGGATGAATGGTTCGTTGCCATGGCGATACTCAATATTGAAGCTAGTGATTGACTCAGGGTGTGACCAGCTCAGAGTAACACTTGTGGCAGTGGTTTCTGTTACTTGGGGGGCAGAGGGGGCATCTGGGAGATCTGGATGGTGAGAAACAAAATAGGAAATAGAGGGAGAGGATAAAAAAAGGTATTATTTGTAACCAAACAAAAGAGGTGATGTGGAACCAATATGCATATGAAGGAGAATTTAACTACAAGGTAACATACTATCAGGCCCTCATGGTGTACTTTTGCTCACCAAAGGTTGTAGTACTACATGCATATTTATATACAAGTAAAACCTGTCTACCTTTACACCTGCTGCAGCCTATTAACTCCATGCAGTCACATGATGCTGGAATCCTGGGTTCAATATCATATACTGCACAATGCTTATTTGTACATTATTAGCCCCCATTGGACTTGATCCAAAATGGGGGGGCTTATGGATTGGGTCTCGTCCGTCAGTCCCATCCATCCATCCATCTGTCCGCAACCATATCTCAGAGATGTATGCACCGATTTTGTTCATACTTGGCAGAAAGACAATACATGATGGTATACATAAGCACATCATTTTGTTTCGTGATTCGATCAAATATGGCCGACTGGCGGCCATTTTAGTTGGAAAAAAACCCGATGTTGAACACGTACGTCCTCATCCATTTCTCGGACATACATTTACCGATGTTGTTCAAACATGGGATACAGATAATGAATGATGGCTTACATATGCACATCACTTTATTTCGAGATCAGAATCAAGACGGCCGACTGGCGGCCATTTTGTTACTTAAACGTGTCCCAAACAATTTCTCGGACATGCATTTACCGATGTTGTTCAAACATGGGATACAGATAATGAATGATGGCTTACATATACACATCACTTTATTTCGAGATCAGATCCAAGATGGCCGACTGGCGGCCATTTTGTTACTTAAACGTGTCCCAAACAATTTCTCGGACATGCATTTACCGATGTTGTTCAAACATGGGATACAGATAATGAATGATGGCTTACATAAGCACATCACTTTATTTCGAGATCAGATCCAATATGGCCGACTGGCGGCCATTTTGTTACTTAAACGTGTCCCAAACAATTTCCTGGACATGCATGGACCGATTTTGTTCAAACTTGGCAGAAGCACAGTACGTAACGGCATACACGTACACCTCACTTTATTTTGCAATCTGATTAAAGATGGCCGACTGGTAGACTGGCGGCCCTTTTAGCTGTAAAAAAAAATCCGATATTGAAAACATCCACAACCATTTCTCAGACATGCATTTACCGATCTTGTTCACATCTGGCACACAGATAATAATGAATGATTGATTACATATGCACGTCATTTTGTCTCGAAGTCAGATCCAAGATGGCCGACTGTTGGACATTTTGTTACTTCAATTTTTCCCAACCATTTCTCGGACATGCATGGACCGATTTTGTTCAAACTTGGCACAAAGAAAAACATGAGAGTATACATATGCAGAAGATTTTGTTTTGTAATCTGACCAAAGATGGCCAACCGGAGGCCTTTAACTCCATACAGCAAAATTATGAATACAATGGAGGCTATGATATTTTATGTCTTTTTCTCCATGTTTACTAAATGTCTTGCTATTCATGTAAAAGTAAAAGTCATCTTCCAATGTATTTTTCCTGCATGAAATAATGCATACATGCTCCTCCATGACCTGGTAGATACAATGCCTTCAAGAAAGTATTCACACCCCTAGACTTTTGTTTTCACATTTTGTTGTTATTGCCTGAATTTAAAATAGATTAAATTCAGATGTTTTTTGTCACTGATCTACACATAATACCCCATAATGTCAAAGTGGAATTTCTTTTAATGACCCCCCCCCCCCAAAAAAAATGAAGTACAGAAAATATCAAATTTACATAAGTATTCATCCCCTGAGTCAATACTTCATAGAAGCAAATTTGGCAGTGCTTACAGCTTCAAGTCTTCTTGGATATGTCTATCAGCTTTGCACATCTAGATTTGGGGAGTTCCTCCCATTCTTCCTTGCAGATTTGCTCAAGCTCTGTCTAGTTGGATGGGGAGCGTCGGTGAACTGCAATCTTCAAGTCTTTCCACAGATTCTCAATGGGATTAAAGTGTGAGCTTTGGCTGGGCCACTTATGGACTTTCACATTCTTGTTCTGAAGCCATTCCAGTGGTGCTTTGGCCGTATGCTTGGGGGTCATTGTCCTGTTGGAACGTAAATCGCTGCATTCTATGGTCTTTTGCACTCTGAAGTAGGTTCTCCCCAAGGTTTTCCCTTTATTTGGTTCCATTCATTGTTCCCTCTATCCTTACAAGTCTCTCAGTTCCTACCGCTGAAAAGCATCCCCATAGCATGATATTGCCACCACCATGCTCCACAGTAGGGATGGTGTTAGATGGGTAATGAGCTATGCTAGGTTTCCACCAGATGTAGTGCTTTATATTCAGGCCAAAGTGTTCAATTTTCGTTTCATCAGACCACAAATCTTTTGCCTCAGGCTCTGAGTCTTTCACGTGCCTTTTTACAAACCCCAGGTGTGCTGTCGTGTCCATTTTTCTCAGGAGTGGCTTCCATCTGGTCACTATCCCATAAAGCCGAGATTTGTAAAGGCTGCAGAGACTGTTTTCCTTTCGGCAGGTCCTCCCATCTCAGCCAAGGAACTCTGTAGTTCTGTCAGAGTGGTCATTGCGTTATTGGTCACCTCCCTGACCAGTTGCTCAGTTTGGTCATACAGCCAGCTCTAGGAGGTGTCTGGGTAGTTCCATATTCCATCCATTTCCTAATGATGGAGCTCACTGTGCTCTTGGGAACTTTCAACACTCTAGAAATTGTTTAAAACCCTTCCCCAGATCTATGCCTCCTCATAATTCTATCACGGAGTTCTACGGACAGTTCCTTGGACTTTATAGTAGAGTTTCTGCTCTGACATGCTCTGTCAACCATGGGGCCTTATATTGAAAGGTGTGTTTCTTTATAAAATAATGCCCAATCAATTGAATTGGCCACAGGTGGACTCCAATCAAGTTGTAGAGACGTCTCAAGGATGATCAAAGGAAATTGGATGCACCTGAGCTCAATTTTGAGTGTCATAGCAAAGGGGTTGAATACTTATTGACAAGATATTTCAGCTTTTCTTTTTCAATTATTTTGTAAAAATTGTAAAAAATAAATTCCACTTTGACATTATGGGGTATTATGTGTAGATCAGTGACAAAAATTCTCAATTTAATCCATTTTAAATTCCAGATGTAACACAACCTTTTTGTGAAAAAAATGGAGGTGTGAATACTTTCTGAAGACACTGTACATGGTGATCAGGCCATAACATACAGACCTCAACCACAACTTTAAAGGAATTAATCCTCCACACATTCTTTATGCTGAAAGAAACGCTGTTTCATCCCACCTGTAGTCGTGTGTCGTGTCCTTCAAGCCCTGACTCATTGAATGTTGGAGCTATGCAATCGGCTCACTTGACAAACTTTAATTCAAGCATCAAAGAAGGATCCTTAATTCCTCCACAATTTGAATAAATCTCTTTTGCCAAAGATGTTGTTTTACTATTATTAACCATTAAAACAGACACAGCATTGTCCAGGACTGGTTTTTTGTTTTGTTTTGTTTTTTTCTATACTTTGTCAAGCTCATGAAGCAGCCAGTACACTTAACGGATCAGAAAGTAATAGACAAAAACAGAATGCAAGACACAAAACAGGACGAAAAAGGAACAGTAGAGACGCACCCACATGGAACAGTTTAGACGCACATAAAAGGAAGAGTAGAGCCGCACGTAAAAGGACCAGTAGAGACACACACAAAAGGAACAGGAGAGACGCACGTAAAAGGAACAAGAGAGACGCACGTAAAATGAACAGGAGAGACGCACGTAAAAGGAATAGCACAGACGCATGTAAAAGGAACAGGAGAGATGCACATAAAAGGAACAGTAGAGACGCATGCAAAAGGAACAGTAGAGACGCGCATAAAACGAACAGTAGAGACGCACATAAAGGGAACAGTAAAGACGCACATAAAGGGAACAGTAAAGACGCACATAAAAGGAACAGTACAGATGCACATAAAAGGAACAGTATAGACGCACATAAAGGGAACAGTACAGACGCACGTAAAAGGAACAAGAGAGACGCACGTAAAATGAACAGGAGAGACGCACGTAAAAGGAATAGCACAGACGCATGTAAAAGGAACAGGAGAGATGCACATAAAACGAACAGTAGAGACGCACATAAAGGGAACAGTAAAGACGCACATAAAGGGAACAGTAAAGACGCACATAAAAGGAACAGTACAGATGCACATAAAAGGAACAGTATAGACGCACATAAAGGGAACAGTACAGACGCACATAAAAGGAACAGTAGAGACGCACGTAAAAGGAACAGCACAGACGCACGTAAAAGGAACAGGAGAGATGCACATAAAAGGAACAGTACAGATGCATGCAAAAGAAACAGTGGAGACGCACATAAAAGGAACAGTAGATACGCACGTAAAAGGAATATTAGAGACGCACACAAAAGGAACAGTAGAGATGCACGTAAAAGGAACAAGCGAGACGCACATAAAAGGAGCAGTCGAGATGCATGCAAAAGGAACAGCACAGATGCACGTAAAATGAACAGTAAAGACACACATAAAAGGAGCAGTAGAGACGCACATAAAAGGAACAGTAAAGATGCATATAAAAGGAGCAGTAGAGATATGCATATAAAAGGAGCAGTAGAGACGCGCATAAAAGTAGTAGAGACGCACATAAAAGGAACAGTAAAGACGCACATAAAAGGAACAGTAAAGATGCACGTAAAAGGATCAGTAAAGACGCATGTAAAAGTAACAGTAGGGATGCACATAAAAGGAACAGTAAAGATGCACGTAAAAGGAACAGTGAAGACGCACATAAAAGGAACAGTAGGGACGCACATAAAAGGAACAGTCGAGACGCACATAAAAGGAGCAGTGGAGACGCATATAAAAGGAGCAGTGGAGACGCACATAAAAGGAGGAGTAGAGACGCATATGAAAGGAACAGTAAAGACGCACATAAAAGGAACAGTAAAGATGCACGTAAAAGGAACGAACAGAAAAGACGCACATAAAAGGAACAGTAAAGACGCACGTAAAAGGAACAGTAAAGACGCATGTAAAAGGAACAGTCGGGACGCACATAAAAGGAACAGTCGAGACGCACATAAAAGGAGCAGTGGAGACGCACATAAAAGGAACAGTGAAGACGCATAAAAAAGGAGCAGTGGAGACGCACATAAAAGGAGGAGTAGAGACGCATATGAAAGGAACAGTAAAGACGCACATCAAAGGAACAGTAAAGATGCACATAAAAGGAACAGTAAAGACGCACATAAAAGGAACAGTAAGGACGCACATAAAAGGAACAGTAAAGATGCACGTAAAAGGAACAGTAAGGACACACGTAAAAGGAACAGAAGGGATGCACATAAATGGAACAGTAGAGACGCACATAAAAGGAGCAGTGGAGACGCACATAAAAGGAACAGTAAAGATGCACGTAAAGAGAACAGTAAAGACGCACGTAAAAGGAACAGTAAGGACACACGTAAAAGGAACAGAAGGGATGCACATAAATGGAACAGTAGAGACACACATAAAAGGAGCAGTGGAGACGCACATAAAAGGAACAGTAAAGATGCACGTAAAGGGAACAGTAAAGACGCACGTAAAAGGAACAGTAAGGACACACGTAAAAGGAACAGTAGAGACGCACATAAATGGAACAGTAGAGACACACATAAAAGGAGCAGTGGAGACGCACATAAAAGGAACAGTAAAGATGCACGTAAAGGGAACAGTAAAGACGCACGTAAAAGGAACAGTAAAGACGCACGTAAAAGGAACAGTAGAGTTCTCTCCACTCTTCTCTCCTTGGCTTCTAGCAGATTGTACACCACCACCTATCATCCTCTATTCCTACCACGATATTTTCTACCACCATGAACCCAACTTATAGCAACCCTCTTATTTGCAGGTTACTGTGTTTCCTCCACTACTCTCCTGTTTTATTGTTCATTAATTTCCTTTATCATAATCATTGACATCATTCAAATTGATCTTTGTAGCGCCGTTGGGCCCCATGATGATAATTTTAATGGATGAATTTGACACGGTACATTTATGCAGTACCGCATTCAAAGTTTATTTAAAAGGAAAGAAAAATGTGAAATGGGAATTTATTTTTATTGACAAAAGGGTAAATAATGTCTAGGGCTAGCTGGGTCATTACGGCATTCAGTCTAGCATTAAACGCAGCAATTGATGGTACGAGAACCACATCAGAAGGGACGACATTCCACAGATTCACAATTCCATGGGAAAAGGCTGATGAGCGGAACTTCTTCTTTCTTTCTTTTTGTATACAAGATCGAGGCTTGTGTAAGAGCTAACAGTAATCACAAAAAGGCAAACTGACACATTAAACATAAGATAAAGGGAGCGGGAGACAAGATTTGGGAGAGAGAGGGAAGCACACAAGCACAACAGAGAACAGGAACATCGGGAGACCTGTGGGAAGGAGGGGGCTTTGGGGGAGGAGGCGTGGGAAAGGGGGCGGGGGTGGGTGAGTTATAAAACACATTGACATTGCTAGGACTTCCAGGACAGAAGTCGGAATTTCAAAAAAGTGGATCTGGGGTGAATTCGCGGGGGTAGAAAATATCAAGGTTTTGGATGGGGGAAGATAAGAGATGGTGGTGAACAGCTGTTTTAAAGACCTGGAGGGAGGAGTGGGATTGAAGAGAGTGAGGGAGTTTGTTCCAGAGGCGGGAGAAAAGGGAAATGAAGGAGTGAAGGTGAGCAGAGAGTCTTGATTTTGGCAGTTTAACCATAAGAGGGTTGCTGGCATCTTGTGCGACCTGGAGGAATATTTGGGGGACAGCACAGAGAGAGCTGGAGGAGCAAGGCCGGAGAGGAGTCGGTAGAAGACAGAAAGACCACCAACCTGCCCGCGGTGAGTGAGTGAAAGGCCCTCGGAGTTAGCTTCATCGTGGGAGATTCCAATGATTCTGAAAGCTTTGGTTTCAACAGCGTGAAGTCGATGTCGGTGTGAGGCAAGAGCACCGGCCCAGAGGGGAGAACAGTATTGCATTGAGCTGCGGATGAAAGCCTTGTATGTGGTGAGGAGCTCAGGTGTGCCAAGGAAGGACTTCGCACGATGGAGGATGCCCAGTTGGCGACTGGCTTTGGAGGCCAACTTGGAAATGTGGTTTTCCCAGGAAAGATCATGGCAGATAGTGAGACCCAAAAGCTTGAGTGACCTTTGCACTCACCGTTTGAAGATTTTCTGAGGGTGTCCACGCCGGGCATTATCTTGAAGAAGGATGAAAAACCGATTTCGGTCGTCAAGGTTTTCATAACTCCACACAATCTTAAACACCTCAATAAGATCTCCTCGAAGGCACCGGCTGCATGGACAAGAGGTTTAGGCGGGAAAGCCTGCCGTGGTACACAAGGGCACGGAGTCCGACACCATCAGGGTCGCGAGCCATTAGACACGTTCGATTTTGACGGTGTTGCATTGGAGGCTAGAGGACCATGCTTGGACACAGTATTGAAGTAGATGTCGGACGATGGCCGAATAGGCAGGGATAAACACTTGTGGAGCAAGAAGAGCGAAGGCACGTTTAATGATAAATAACATCTGCCGGGCCATTTGCACAACCGCATCACATTGAGCCGATGTGTTCAAGGAGGTATCAAATGGAAACCCCAGGTCCCAAACTTGGGCTACAAATCATGTAGGGATAAAATCGGTACATCGTCCCTACCCAAGTACAGGTGTTGGTATTTGTAATTCTTAGCTGCAGTTCTCAGAGTGCTCTCTATACAGAGATGGAGTTCAGGTCTCTGCATAGTCAGGGGCCTCCCTTGTGTTACAAATAAGTTTCACCTCATCAGCAGAGAGCAGGCATTGGCTAACAAGGTGGTCAGGCAGGTCATTCATGTAGATTATGAAAAGGAGGCGATCAATTACAGAGCTTTGAGGGACACCGCTCGGTGCAGGTGCCCTTTCAGAGAGGACACTCTCAACACAGACCCTAAACTGCCGAGAAGTTAGGAACACAACAAACCACTCCTTGACATTTCCTGCGATTCCATAGCTCAAGAGTTTGTTGAAGGCGATTGTTGTTGGCCGAGTCAAAAGCTTTGCTGATGTCTAGTTAGCAAATGTTGACCGAGGACTCCTCATCTAGGGTTACTATCTACAAAGTGGTGAGGAGATCGGTGAGTCAGGATCTCCCTTTGACGAAGCGATGCTGAGAATTGCAGAGAATGGAGGAGTTTGTCAAGTAGCCGTTGATTGCCAACTTCACAAGTCTCGCCAGGACCTTGCACACTGCACTCGTCAGGCTGATGGGCCGGTAATTCGTCACCTCGTCCTTAGACCCTTACTTGTGGATCGGTATATAATGACAGCAACCCGCCAATCAGGAATGGTTCCACTAATTCACTTTTCGTTGAAAAAAAAAAAAGGAGTGCTGGGTGACTACTAATCAGGTGTCGATACCCATCGGGGCATGACAGGGCACCTGACACCATGGTAGGAGTGAGCATCAGCTGTCCTCTGTATCACTGCTCAAATAGAGGGTCTGTGAGATGGAAATCATGTTGATACCCATTTTGTAAGAATATTCAGAAGGCATTGGCGGATTTGACGGGTGTAGCTGTAATGCCAGAGTCTGTACGGATACAACAGGGGTACTTCTTTGTGGGTGTGGGTATATCGGTGTTGACAAGTAGAGGCTGGCATTCAATGTCAGGAGGCAGTGTAGGCGAGATGGTGGTGGCAAGGTCTTTCTCGGCAGTACTGTATATGAGATTGCAGCTCTGAGGAATAGGGTAGCAGTGTTTATGCTCTTTGAACTGGTTTTACCTGCATCAGCTTTGGGGTGTCAGGAAATATACCAACCCAATGTAGATGGGATCGGCTGAGCATGTATGATTGTCATCATGGGATATCTGGCTCCGTGGGTCCTTGGGTATCAGTATCAAATTGGACCACCATCGGGCGGAGGGCCCAATTCTCCAACGAGCAACTAATCTGATGGAATCTGACAAGTCAAGGGCTTTGATCCCTTAAAGTGCCCTTAAAGATGATCCCCGGTACACCAATGTTTGCTGACATCTCATGCAATCTCCTCCTTTGCCCATCTACCTCTGCCAGTTCAGGGAGGTTGGTAAAACTAAGTTTCTGATAACGGGTCAGGAAGGCAGAGCAACATTCCACTACAATTTGCATTGCGGGGCCATATCCGTGAGCACCACGATGTCTTCGCTCACCTTCGACAAGGTTGATGAAAAGGTCGACCATTCAGATTCGATGTTTGAAAGTCAAAGATCAAGTGTGTCAAACTTTGTGCTAGTGGATGTAAAAATTTCAAGTCAGGTCATTCTTTTGGGACTGCCAGTGGTAACATGTAACCCAGTGCTACCTGTCGCACAGTCGGGTTGTCGGTGACTAAACCGACACCCATCACTGGCTTTGCTTGTGGGGAGGGTGACTGACATGTGAGTGTCTGCACATATGTGTGTATGTGCATGTACGTTGTTGTTACTGGCCGCTATCTCCACACGTGGGTGGGTTTCAGGAGATGGAACGGAGACCTACCAGGTCTCAAAGTATCCACCTCCGTGACAAAGTATCGTTGGTTGTTATCGTCATATGCGGGTTTTAGGAGGAGGGAGGAAGTTCCCCCAGAACTCAAAATCTCCACCTCCTTTTTCGGGTTAAGGATCATTATTCATGAACCAGATTGTGAAACTTCATTCTCAACGCTTCATTCCAAAAGCTCTTTTTAGAATTCTCACTGAACATCTGACAGCCTCGACTTGCAGCTCGTTTGTAGTGATGTTCCCCGGAATGATGTTAAGTGCTCATTCAGGGTTTTCTTGATCATCCCTGTTGCTCTGACTATCACTGGTACAACTTCAGCTTTCTTCAATTTCCAAGACCTTCTGACCTCATTTTTCAGACCCTTGTATTTGAGCATTTTCTTGGTTTCTGAAGCATTTAGTTCAAAGTCATTGAGAACCGAAACCTCGATCAACAGAGCTGTCTCGTCATCAGAGCGTGTGCGCGTGTGCATGTCAGCTCCATTACGAGCTTTAGACCATTATCAAAAGAATGTTCATCACGCAAGGTATCATGTGTGGCTTGGGAGGTCTTACAGCCAGCCAGCTGGGTTTTAAAGAATACCTGCTCTCGTCAATTTGACACATATTAAGTGGAACCAGAACTGGCATTTAGAATACGATATTCCACTCATACGAACTGTTTTTTAACAGACAATACGAACAGACGTTGGAATAGGGTTTAACAAAAGAGTTAAGTTGACCAAAAAACAACATGTCAGCATGCCCGGTCGATGTAAAGATTGGTGGAAGAGACGAGCACAGGAGGGTGGCCTCTAGGTAATCTGTGACGAGTAATCCGGAACGAACGGAACCTCGCCTAGAGGCCTCACGTAAGGAGGGAAGTTGTCCAATGATTTGCGGCCCAGCCCGTAAATATATAAAATAAGTCTCAAAGATTTGGTCATCTATCAGATTTCGTGACACAAAATGAATAACTCAAGTTGGAAACACCTGTTTGACAGGTGTGGGAATAAGCTATGCTTGTGTTCCACTGTGTCCCAACTGCACCATTGTCATAATGTTGCCTTTTTTACCCCATGTCACCTTGCACTTCCATGAGCTTACAATTTGCATTAAAAAGTTTCACATGTCGTATGACAACAGCATAAACTAGAACGGCACTCGGTAGAGCACACACCTCCCTCCGCCAGGTGAACAGTTTACGTTTTGTATCCCACTGATAGGCCGGATCTGCATCCAGGTGTTAAAGCCTAATCAGCTTGTTATTGTCACCGACCCAACTCATCCAACCATGTTTTGTCATAACTCATCCACAATTCTTTGAGACATTGTGCTATATATTGTTTTGGCCCTATCTTTCAATGGTGAAGAATCACTTAAAAATTAAATAATTCCCATATCCGAATCCATATTCATATCTTCACCAAAATGGAATCAATTAGACCTCGTCACACACACAACCTGTCCACCAAGTTTCGTCCAAATCTGTCCATAACTTTTTGAGATATCCTGCTCACAGTCAAACAGACAGACAAACGGGATGAAAACATAGCTCCGTCCACCTTCAGTGGGGGAGGTAATAACCTATCCTTCACCAAATATCCCTGCTGCTCAGTCTAGTTTCCTTGCACGAATTTATTTTTCATTTCTCAGGTTCCTAATATATATGAATCCCAATACCTTTTCAAAAACCAAGACGACAACAAAAATGCCACAAAAAAGCAAACACGTACAGAACAAAAGGACAGTCCGAAGCTCATACATATAAAAATTAAGGGGCCACCAACTGGCACATCTGCCCATTGAGCAAGATCAGGTCCTACCAGGGGGCGGATCCAGGGGGGGGGGGGTGCAGGGGGTGCGCACCCCCCCCCCCCTTCGATCCAGGATGAGGGTGCAAGCGGTGCGAATCTGCTAAACTGTTGGACCAGGGAAAAACACATGAAACTGCAGAAACTTCCAAGAACGCATGAAATGCCGTTTCTGACGATCAATTATTAAGAATTTCCTGGGGGAAGACCCCCAGACCCCCCCCTTTTTTCCCCCCTCCCCAGCGCTATAGTTTCATGCACCCCCCCCCCCCCCCCCCCCCCCGCTGTCTTGAAATTCCTGGATCCGCCCCTGGGTCCTATGTATCGACCACCTCATGGTCTCCATCTGGGGTGGTGCTCAAACATCCGGACACAAGTCTTGCAGTTATGCTAGTTCATAGTGCCTTCATTATTTAATATTCATATTCCCAATTTTTCAACCAGTTTTTATGATGCTCTGACAGTAACAACAAAAACATCTCATTTGATGCATTGTGCTTAATATTTGAGCAAACTAAGAAGTACATAAGACGCAGACATACGATGAAAACAGAAGTGGCGAGTGTGCAGATAAATACAGATTTACACATACCTCTCACATCGACAAAAACTTCGGATTCAATTCTTCCCAGTGAAGAGATGGCAACGCAAGTGAGATTTAGTGAGTGATGGAGAGAAGACAGAATGAGAAGAGAGCGCCCAGGAGATGACGGTGAAAGTGTAGGTTGAAAATAGCCAAAGTCTGGAAATTTGGGTAAAGAAGCTGAAAGTCGAGAGCCACGAGGACTCGGAAAATGTGGAGGGAAGGTACTGGTGAAATGTGAACGATGAGAGCGCTGGGCACGGAATGGGAGCGATAAAGATCTAGAGGGATGGAGCTTTATTGGAAAGGAGTCAGAGGGTCGTGAGCTTAAGCGAGATGAGGACAATGAGTTCACGATACGTTTGCTTTGGAGATGGAAAGAAGGAGACGAACCAGAGACGATGGAATAGCGGGAAAGGGAATGTGAACGGAGCAGCTGAGACGAAAGAGCACCGGAAGCTGAGAACCAGGAAACAGATGGACTTGGATTACCAGTAGCTGAGCAAGAGAGATTCAAAGCACGGCCACGGAGATGAGGAATGAGAGAGGGTGGGGGAGATGGATAGAAAACAGGGGAAGAGCGACGAGCTGTGGATAGAAAGGAAGACAGACAGAAAGAGAGGGTCACTGAAACTATCATTTCCAGTATAAATATAACATTTTCATACAATTATTAACGACTCATTTGGTCATTCCATATCTCATTCTTTGCTGTATCCACAATTTCATTCAAGTCCGAATTACTAATCTAGCAAAAAATATTCTCCTGAGGTGGAAGAGTTACTCTACTAATGTATAAACCCGATAGAGAAGAGTACATACATGTTATTCCACTGTGATTCGGTGTGGTGACAGCAGTGGTATTTACAGGGCCTTCAGAAAATATTGTTACGTTTGTAGGGGGTAGGCAGTGATTCCCTTAGTTCAGGTAGATTTGCATAAATTAGCATGCTCCGATTGTCGTGAAGAAGAAGAACCACCATGTAATAAGTAGGGATCCGGTAGGTCGTGTGTTCGGATTAAGTGTTACGTGTGGCCATACGAATGGCTCTTGTGCTAATTAGCTCAGGGATTATGGGTAAAATTATCCCTTGTATGTCGTTACCTCTGTATCTATTCCTTTTTCTCTTTTGGCACCGCACCATAGACACAAAGGGCTAGAATTCCACATTTAAACACTCATCAATAATAAAAAAAACCTACCGGAAGTCATGCATTGAGCCCTACAGCTGACAACCCCGACTTGGGAGGCACAGATAATATGGGCAGGCCGAGGGCAGGCCGAGGCCATGCCCCGAGGAGCCGTGGTTGGTCAGGGTTCTTGATTGACAGGAGGACTGGTAAGAAGGGACTCGCTGATTGGCGAAGCACGGCCGATGACGAGAGAGCATGGGTGATAAAAGGACACGCAAGCAGACATTTTCTCCTCGCTTCTTCTCTTCTCTTCTCTTCACTGCTCTCTACTCTTTGCTTGGCTCTGCTCTCTGCGCCTGGTCTGAATCGCAGCAGTCGGCATTTGTCTCTCTTGTTCTGGACAATAAAGCAATAAAGCGAACGATCATGCTTGGATCACGGGCTCAAGGAAGCGATCGGACCGGCCGTGTTCGGAGACACCGCTGGTGGATGTGCAGAGGAAAAGGGCAGGCCGCGGACCGAGGGCTGCAGCTTCCCACCGGGGACGACGGGGACAGGCCCAGCTGGAGGAGCGACCTGCACACGGCCTGTTCGATTCACGCGGAAGGCCTGTTGCGTGCCGGCGGGCGCGGTCTAGTGAACGAGGGTGTGCGGAGGCCTAGCAACGCAGGAGCGAGCGGTTCCAGTCAAAGACCGGGCGGTTCACCTGTGGCCAATTCAATTGATTGGACATTATTTAGAAAGAAACACACCTTTCTATACAAGGTCCCACAATTGACAGTGCATGTCAGAACAGAAACTCGACCATGAAGTCCAAGGAACTGTCCGTAGAATACCGAGATAGAATTGTGAAGAGGCATAGATCTGGGGAAGGGTATAAAATAATTTCTAGAGTGTTGAAAGTTCCCAAGAGCACAGTGAGCTCCATCATTAGGAATTGGAAAGAATATGGAACTACCCAGACACTTCCTAGAGCTGGCCATCCAACCAAACTGAGCAACTGGGCAAGAAGGACCTTGATCAGGGAGGCGACCAAGAACCCAATGACCACTCAGAGAACTACAGAGTTCCTGCCGGAAGGACAGCAGTCTCTGCAGCACTTCATAAATCTGGCCTTTATGGGAGAGTGGCCAAAAGGAAGTCACTCCTGAGAAAAAGGCACATGACAGCACAACTGGAGTTTGCAAAAAGGCACGTGAAAGACAGAGAGTATGAGGCAAAAGATTCTGTCGTCTGATGAGACCAAAATGGAACACTTTGGCCAGAATGCAAAAACGTTACGTCTGGTGGAAACCAAGCACAGCTCATCACCCTTTTATCACCATCCCTACCATTGAAGCATGGTGGTAGCAACATCATGCTATGGGGATGCTTTTTAGCAGGGACGAGGAGACTTGTCAGCGAAATAGAGGCAAATACTTGAGGAGAACCTGCTTCAGAGTGCAAAAGATGTGACTGTGGTGACATTATATATATATATATATATATATATATATATATATATATATATATATATATATATATATATATATATATATATATATAGATATATATATATATATATATATATATATATATATATATATATATATATATATATAGTGCATTCAGAAAGTATTCAGACCCAATCACTTTTTTCACATTTTGTTATGTTGCAGCCTTATGCTGAAATCGATTAAATTCATTTTTTCCCTCATCAATCTACACTCAATACCCCATAATGACAAAGACAAAACAGGGTTTTAGAAAGTTTTGCAAATTTATTAAAAAGAAAAAACTGAAATATCACTTTGACATAAGTATTCATACCCTTTGCTATGACACTTGAAATTTAGCTGAAGTGCCTCCCATTTCTCTTGATCATCTTTGAGACGTTTCTACACCTTGATTGGAGTCCACCTGTGGTAAATTCAATTGATTGGACATGATTTAGAAAGGCACACACCTGTCTATATAAGGTCTCACAGCTGACAATGCATATCAGAGCAAAAACCAAGCCATGAGGTCGAAGGAACTGCCTGCAGAGCTCAGAGACAGGATTGTGTCGAGGCACAGATCTGGGGAAGCCTACAAAAAAATCTGCTGCATTGAAGGTTCCCAAGAGCACAGTGGCCTCCATAATTCTTAAATGGAAGAAGTTTGGAACAACCAGGACTCTTCCGAGAGCTGGCCACCCGGCCAAACTGAGCAATCGGGGGAGCAGGGCCTTGGTAAGAGAGGTGACCAAGGACCCGATGGTCACTCTGGCTGAGCTCCAGAGATCCTTGTGGAGATGGGAGAAACTTCCAGAAGGACAACCATCACTGCAACAGTCCACCGATCTGGGCTTTATGGCAGAGTGACCAGACAGAAGCCAAACAGTTCAATCTTGGTTTCATCAGACCACAGAATCTTGTATCTCACAGTCTGAGAGTCCTTTCGGTGTTTTTTTGCAAACTCCAAGAGGGGCGGGCTTTCATGTGTCTTTCACCGAGGAGAGGCTTCCGTCTGGCTACTCTGCCAATTTTTGGCAGAGTGGCCTTCTTCCATTTAAATACATATTTTGAGGGGTTACACCTCCCCCCCCCTCCCCCCCCCCACCCACCCCTCACCCCTTTCCCCCCGTAGACTCCATTAATGAGCGCAAATTTCGATGAGGTCAATACACCTTTGTTAGGCATAAGATATGCAGCTTGTGGCCAAGTTTCATCATCTTCGTGTGTGTACTTTCGGAGGAGAGAGCAAACACCTATTCAGTGGAGTCAACCCCTCCCTTCCCCATAAACCCCTTTTATGGGATAAGATTTTTATGGGGTCAATACACCTTTGTTAGGCATCAGATATGCAGCTTGTGGCCAAGTTTCATCAAAATCGTGTGTAGTTTCGGAGAGGAGAGAAAATACCTATTTTGGGGGGGTGAAAACCCCTTGCCCCAACCCGCTCCGTATAACCCCTCACCGAGCGCAGCGCAAATTTTTTAATTTGTTTTGAAAGCCATTATTTAGACGTATTAGCTGATGTATATTCCAAGTTTCAGCTAGTTTCAATGTATAGCCTTGGAGATATGAGTGCCAACACATTTTGGGCTGACGGACGGACGGACTGACGGACACCAACGTGATTTTGAGGGTTTTCTAAATAAAACTCAAGAATGTGGAAACAGACGTTGCTGAAATTTGGAACATATTACCTCGACGTACAAAGCATTTTCTTCTGAAATTGGCAGCCGATTTCGTCCAGTAGAAGCTAAGAAACAAATGTTCAGTCCCTATGTTAAGGTTACATAGAGAAATGATCCCATATAAAGGAAGGGGCGCTCTGCGCTTCCCTTGATATTTTGTTTTATCATACCTTGCTTGGATGAGAACAATGTTTGTACCTCTCCTGTTCACCACAACTTCAAATTCAGTTTGCAAATGTTCCCATTTGTTGCCTTGCTCTAGCACCCACATTCGCATTTTCCATTAAAAATAAATATTTGTGGAATTGATCCGAACATTCATTCACAATCATACTGGTGCATTTGTGGAATCGGAATACGTGAAGTGCTTGTACAAAAGGCTGACAGAACATCAATGGGAATAAGTGAGCGAGTTGTATCTCTGCTGAAGGCAGGAGAAGATTTGCCAGAAGCACTCACCGGATGTCTGTTATATTCCGTTTCATAATTACCAACTTGCAAAGTTTAAGATAAGGCAAAAACATCTCCTGAAGTTATTTTCCCTCTCTTCATCTATTCAACACCGTCATAATCACCTTCGCTAGTTTATTTCCACCCCCATGTCATCTATTTTCTCCTTTATCCCCCTCACTCCAGGAAAATGTTAACTTGTTACCCTTGCCACCGAAGGTGGATGGAGGTTATGTTTTCAACCCTGTCTGTTTGTCTCTTTGTGAACAAGATATATCAAAACATTGTGGACGGATTCAGACGAAATTTGGCAGAGAGGTTGGGTATGCAACAAGGACGAAATGATTATATTTTGGTGAAGATCTGAATATGGATTCGGATAAGATAATTATTTAATTTTCATAGGATTCTTCACCATTGAGAGATCGGGCGAAAAGCGATATATAGCATGATATTTTAAAACGTTATGGAAGACTTATGACTAAACTTGGTGGACGAGTTGGTTTGGCGACGAGAAAAAGCCGATTCGATTTTGGTTCAGGTCCAAATCCAGATCCGGCCTATCAGTGGGATACAAAACGTAAATCGTTCACCTAGCGGAGGTATGTGCTCCGATTGCCGTTCTAGTTTTACTTGTTGTACACCACGCCTTTCCTATTCCATCTCCAGGCGCTGCATGACGTCATCGCCAGGCACTGAAGGGGGCCCGGCGATGACGCGCACCGAAAGGGAGCACTCAGTTTTCACTCAGATTGTTTTCTTCCTTGTTTTCTTTCTTCCTTTCTTGTTTGTCCGGGCCATTTTCTCAGCCATCTTTTGAGCTTGGAAGATGAAATTTGGGCACAATAGTGAGCACCTGCTTTGGCAAAAACGGTTTTTTTAAATCAATCAATGAATTGATTAGTTACTTAATTATTATTGATTAATTTAGTACTTATTTATTTTCTTTCTCATCTGGGCAATATCTCAGGCACCTTTGGGGCTATGAAGCTGATATTTGGACACGATAATGACCGAGTGATTTGGCTGAAATGGCTATCTTTGATTTATTGATTAATCCATTAATCTATTACCTTAATTATTTATTGATCAATTAATCAATTAATTGTTTTATTTTTCAATTAATGTTATTTATTAATTTTTACACCGTTGCAGATTCGGATGAAACATTGGTGGTTTAGGTATGCTATATTAGCCAATTGTTTAAGAAATTAATTACTTTATGATTCCTATTTATTTATTTCAATTACGCAATTAATCAATTAATTATTGTACACCTCTCCCTCCAAATACCGTCTTGATGTGCTGCACGGTGGCATCGCTGGGTGTTGGAGGATGTTATTTATTTATTTATCATGGGGGTGGTGTGCTTTGAATGTATCTGTTACTTGTTGTTATCCCTCACCAGAAGATCCCATGATGGCCTGCATCAAGGCAAGGAATGAAAACAGCCAAGCACGACCTGCACAATCCAGCATGACTGCTCAATTCATACAGTCAAATAAAGCAGCAAGAGGTCACCTGTGGGAGCAAATAAAGGTATCATGGTAGAGCATTTAAACAGACAAAACACCAGGACATTTTAAAATATTTTTTTAATACAATGTCAAAGTGAATGCTCATGAAGAAGAACCACCTTTAGAGGCCATTTTTTTCCCCACAGAGCAGGGGTTGGCCTTTTTTGGCACCGTGGTCCCCTTTTTGAAGCAATGTTTTATGGCCGGATGCCCTTCCTGCCACCAACCCTGCGAGTCGCCTCTTGCGACACACAGGGAATTGCCAATGAACTGGTACTCAATTTGCCGACCTCTGAAGGATGACAGGCTGAGTCAACCCCCCTGGTGTTAATTCAGCGATCGACCAGGATTCAAACCCAGGATCCTAGGATCCCAAGCCGGCACCCTAACCGCTAAGCCAACACCAGGCTGGACAAAACAAAATGCTTAAATGATAAAATATATATATATAAAAGGGTAATTCAAAATATAGGACAAGCTGTTTACCCACTCTATAGGTGTCCACAGGAAGTTAAACTTCAATTAACCTGTTACTCAATTGAAATAATTAGGTAACAAGAGGGAGAAATGCTTTGCATTACACATTCCCTACCTCGGAGGGGATTATATAGGTTTGTCCATCCCACGAGTGGTTTTGTGCACTTTTCCCCCTTGCTCTTTAACATATCCAACTGAAACTTGGTACCTGGCTTTATTATGATAAGTTACAGAACAAGTGTGAGTTTCTTGGTATTTCACCAATTTTTCAGAGTTGTGTCCTTTTTGCTTGGAACAAGAATATTCATTATGTACTAATAAGTTATTAGTCCATAATGCAAAAATGAATGAAGAGTTGCATTTACATTCCTTTATCCACATTAAGGTGTCTATGCCATGTGCAAACATCAGCATGATTCCCACTAGGTACGTCTTAAATGTATGAAAATTGCTGTTTTGCTTTGTTTATATGTCATTGGTACTTGATGCCATAGGTGTAAAGGCAGCGTTAAGGATACACCTGATCATGGGGAGGGTGTGCATCCTTTCTCAATATCAGATTGTGGGTTCTGTTTTCTTGTTCTTTGGGTGCAGTGTTTGTGTGAGCTAGGCATCTTCAGGTTGTCACCGTGACCTTTACCTGCACTCTCTCAGCAAGTCTTTAATCACTCAGGATGGTGCACTGGTAGCGTGCTTACCTTTGAGCCATTTAGACTAGACCCCATTCTCGACCTGACCATAAATCACCCGATTGATGCCTCTCTCGGAGGGACGTTATGTCGGGTGTCCCGTTTGCTGGCATTAGCTGGTGGATGTTAAAGATAGCACTGTGTATTTCACGAAGAGTAGGTGAGTTCTCATCGGCACCCTGAACAAATGACAAATTCCTATACAAATCAGCTCCAGTAGAATGGCAGGCCTGGCTACCCGGCTCAAGGCAGGCTTGGGCCAAAAATAAATAAATAATAGAAAGCATCTGAAAATGCAAAGCCCGTCTGCGTCCACATTGTATTCGGTCTTCTTCCGTATGCTAAACATGATGAAAACAGCTAAAAATAAAAATACAAAAAAATGACGATTTTAGGCGACCTTGACCCTTTGACATCAAAAGCATTCAGCTTCAGCGACCCAAAATGAAAACCCTGCTCAAATTTCAAAATCAGATGGAAATTGACAATTTTGTGACCTTCACCATTGACCTCAAAACAATCGGCCTCTAGCTTTATTAGTGAACCAATTCAGTGACCCCATATGCAAACCCTGTTCAAATTTCAAAATCAGATGAAAGGAGAAAGAAGAACCACCTTTAGAGGCCATTTTTCCCTGCAGAGCAGGGGTTGGCCTTTTTGGGGCACCGTGGTCCCCTTTTGGAAGCAATGTTTTACAGCCAGATGCCCTTCCTGCCGCCAACCCTGTTAGTCGCCTCTTGCGACACACAGGGAATTACCAGTGAACTGGTACTCAATTTGCCGACCTCGGAAGGATGACAGGCTGAGTCAACCCCCCTGGCGTTAATTCAGCGATCGACCAGGATTCGAACCCAGGATCCTAGGATCCCAAGCCAGCAACCTAACTGCTAAGCCAAATTGACAATTTTGTGACCTTGACCTTTGATCTCAAAACAAGCGGCCTCTAGCTTTATTGGTGAACCAATTCAGCGACCCGCTATGCAAACCCTGTTCAAATTTCAAAATCAGATGGAAATTGACAATTTTGTGACCTTGACCTCTGACCTCAAAACAATCGGCCTCTAGCTTTATTGGTGAACCAATTCAATGACCCGATATGCAAACCCTGTTCAAATTTAAAAATCAGATAGAACCACCTTTCTATCTAATGGAAAGACAATTTTGTGACCTTCACCTTTGACCTCAAAACAATCGGCCTCTAGCTTTATTGGTGAACCAATTCAGCGACCCGATATGCAAACCCTGTTCAAATTTCAAAATCCGATGGAAATTGACAATTTTGTGACCTTGACCTTTGACCTCAAAACAATCGGCCTCTAGCTTTATTGGTGAACCAATTCAGTGCCACCGATATGTAAACCCTGTTCAAATTTTAAAATCAGATGGAAATTGACAATTTTGTGACCTTCACCTTTGACCTCAAAACAATCGGCCTCGAGCTTTATTGGTGAACCAATTCAGTGCTGCCGATATGCAAACCCTGTTAAAATTTCAAAATCAGATGGAAATTGACAATTTTGTGGCCTTGACCTTTGACCTCAAAACAATTGGCCTCTAGCTTTATTGGTGAACCAATTCAGCGACCCGATATGTAAACCCTGTTCAAATTTCAAAATCAGATGGAAATTGACGATTTTGTGACCTTGACCTTTGACCTCAAAACAATTTGCCTCGAGCTTTATTGGTGAACCAATTCAGTGACCTGATATGCAAACCCTGTTCGAATTTCAAAATCAGATGGAAATTGACAATTTTGCGACCTTCACCTTTGACCTCAAAACAATCGGCCTCTAGCTTTATTGGTGAACCAATTCAGCAACCCGCTATGCAAACCCTGTTCAAATTTCAAAATCGGATGGAAATTGACAATTTTGTGACCTTGACCTTTGACCTCAAAACAATTGGCCTCTAGCTTTATTGGTGAACCAATTCAATGACCCGATATGCAAACCCTGTTCAAATTTAAAAATCAGATAGAACCACCTTTCTATCTAATGGAAAGACAATTTTGTGACCTTCACCTTTGACCTCAAAACAATCGGCTTCTAGCTTTATTGGTGAACCAATTCAGCGACCCGATATGCAAACCCTGTTCAAATTTCAAAATCAGATGGAAATTGACAATTTTGTGACCTTGACCATTGACCTCAAAACAATCGGCCTCTAGCTTTATTGGTGAACCAATTCAGTGACCCGATATGCAAACCCTGTTCAAATTTCAAAATCTGATGGAAATTGACAATTTTGTGACCTTGACCTTTGACCTCAAAACAATCGGCCTCTAGCTTTATTGGTGAACCAATTCAGTGCCACCGATATGTAAACCCTGTTCAAATTTAAAAATCAGATGGAAATTGACAATTTTGTGACCTTCACCTTTGACCTCAAAACAATCGGCCTCGAGCTTTATTGGTGAACCAATTCAGTGCTGCCGATATGCAAACCCTGTTAAAATTTCAAAATCAGATGGAAATTGACAATTTTGTGGCCTTGACCTTTGACCTCAAAACAATTGGCCTCTAGCTTTATTGGTGAACCAATTCAGCGACCCGATATGTAAACCCTGTTCAAATTTCAAAATCAGATGGAAATTGACGATTTTGTGACCTTGACCTTTGACCTCAAAACAATTTGCCTCGAGCTTTATTGGTGAACCAATTCAGCGACCTGATATGCAAACCCTGTTCGAATTTCAAAATCAGATGGAAATTGACAATTTTGCGACCTTCACCTTTGACCTCAAAACAATCGGCCTCTAGCTTTATTGGTGAACCAATTCAGCGACCCGCTATGCAAACCCTGTTCAAATTTCAAAATCGGATGGAAATTGACAATTTTGTGACCTTGACCTTTGACCTCAAAACAATCGGCCTCTAGCTTTATTGGTGAACCAATTCAGTGACTCGATATGCAAACCCTGTTCAAATTTCGTGTCAATCGGATGAAAATTGATGCTTTTATGCAACCTTGACCTTTGACCTTTTGATGTTAACAAAAAAAAAATTGGCTTATAGCTTTTGGACGACCAATATGCAAATTCTTAAAATTTTCGGTCAATTGGATGAAAATTGACGATTTTCTGTGACATTGCTTGGATTGTGACCTTTTGGCAAAATTAGTAATTGGTCTTCGCCATATTGTCATTAGAATTAGGTTTATTGAAAATTTTATGACAAAACCAAACTCTCCTCCTATGGTATCCATGGAAATCTCCATGCATGGCTTGCGGACTTCCTCTCTGGTCGTAGTCAACGTGTGGCCCTGAGTGGATTTCTCTCATCTCCCCTTCCCGTTCAGGCTGGAGTTCCCCAAGGCAGTGTGCTGGGCCCTGTGCTTTTTCTGGTCTTTATCAATGATCTCTCCGACTCTCTGGAAAATCCTCTGTATCTCTTTGCTGATGACTCCACTCTCTGCCGCTCCATTCCTCTTCCCTCAGATCGGCAGTCTGCAGCCTCCTCACTCTCTGAAGACCTGGACAAAATCACAGACTGGTCAAACATGTGGAACATGTCTTTCAATCCTGACAAATCTCACACTCTTACTATGTCTCTCCGAAAAGATCGACTGGACAACCCTCCCATCTACTTTCTCAACAATCCTCTCTAAGAAGTTCTGTCGCTCAAGCTTTTGGGTCTCACCATCTGCCATGATCTTTCTTGGGAAAACCACATTTCCAAGCTGGCCTCCAAAGCCAGTCGCCGACTGGGCATCCTCCGTCGTGGGAAGTCCTTCCTAGGCACACCTGAGCTCCTCACCACATACAAGGCTTTCATCCGCAGCTCAATGGAATACTGTTCTCCCCTATGGGCCGGTGCTCCTGCCTCACACCTAGCTCGGCTTCACGCTGTTGAATCCAAAGCTTTCAGAATCATTGGAATCTCCCGCGATGAAGCTATCTCTGAGGGCCTTTCACTCACTCACCGCAGGCAGGTAGGTGGTCTTTCTGTCTTCTACCGACTCCTCTCCGGCCTTGCTCCCCCAGCTCTCTCTGTGCTCTGTCCCCCAAATATTCCTACTGGTCGCACAAGATCTGCCAGCCACCCTCTGATGGTTAAACTGCCGAAATCTCGGCTCTCTGCTCACCTTCACTCTTTCATTCCTCTTTTCTCCCGCCTCTGGAACAAACGCCCTCACTCCCTTCAATCCCACTCCTCCCTCCAGGTCTTTAAAACAGCTGTTCACCACCATCTCTTATCTTCCCCCATCCAAAACCTTGATCTTTTCTACCCCCACTAATTCACCCCAGATCCACCTTGTTTGAAATTCCAACTACTTTCCTGGAAGTCTTGGCAGTGTCCATATGTTTTATACCTCTCCCACCCCCCCCCCCCCTTCCCATGCCTTCCCCCCAAAGCCCTCTCCCTCCCACAGTTCTCTCGATGTCTCCATGTCTCTCGGTCCCTGCTCTCAAATGTTGTGTTTGTGTCCTTCCCCCTCTCTCCCCATCTTGTCTACCGCTCCCGATGTTATTTGTTTTGTGTGTCTGTTTGTCTTTCTGTGTGATTAATGTTCGCTCTTTCACGAGCCTCGATCTTGTATACAAAAAAAAAAAAAAAAAAAGCACAAATGGTACAATAAAAGTTACGACCCAGACACATACACAGACAGACAAACAGAAGTGATTGGAAAACCGTTTCCTACTGCACGGAGAACAGGCTAAAAATTGCTCCGCAGATTAAGCCACAAGGCAGCGGGAATCTTTGTGGGTGTTACAGTAGTAGTCGTGTTGTAGTCTCAGCACTCTCTTTGTACAAAGTCTAAAAATGTCAACAGGAGGATGCTTCCTCACAGAATGTTAAACCTTGGTCGAGGCTCTTTTTTTCTTCTTGCTTTCCAGACCGTACCATAGTTTTTATATCCACTTGGAGCCTCGCGTTTCCGAACATATTAATACACTTCCAAAAGAAGACTGGGATGGGAATTTTAATTGAAGTACTACTTGATTGGAGGAAAGCACAGATGTAATGAACCAAATGGATTCTTCGGTGTGTTTAATCTTCAGGTGAAAGATTATATTTGATGGCTCGAGACCGATCGTTGGACGTCGTTTTAATTAGATTGCTTTGTGCAAATCTAAATAAATGAAAGGAGTCTCACGCATCACAGTTCAATTCGGATAAAACACTTCATATAGCTTAAAATACATCGCAGAAGATTGTTCAACAGAAATTTCCATAAAATAAAGGAATTAGGAAGAGGAAACTGAAAAATAAAAATTCTCTCAATTCCTGATACAGGAGCATACCAGATCCCAGCTTCGAGAGGAGTATAAAAGGAATGGCATGACAACAATTCACTCCAAGATCACATACCTGACTCGTTACCCTGCGCTCGCGAAGCGAAAGGCAGGGTTAAGCATTCGGGTCCGTCCGTACGTCGTACGTGCGTCTGCATTTTAAAAAAATTCATTTTCTCGGCAACCGTTGGTCCGATTGACATGAACTTTTCACCATAGGAGGGCCTCCTCCTGTAGAATATTTTAGTGAATATTATGACATCACAAGTCACGTGGTACTGGCGCCATCTTGGAAAAACCAAAAAACTTTGCACCTCTATATCTCAAAAACCGCTGCACAGACATAATTGAGACAGGTCTCATTGCAAAGAACTCTCCAAGCGGAAAAAACATATGTGAATGATGACGTCATAGGTGCCGCCGTTATGACGTCATAATTCGACAAGTAAACAAGCGTTACGCCTAGGTCCCCCCAAAAAGTCAGCGAGCATGACGTCATGCGTCACATGGTTTCGGATGTGAGTTGACAAAGTGGAAGACGCAAAGAGGCCATCTTGGATTTTGACATAGCGACCCAATTTTCAATAGGGTTCTTCCTTATGCCCAGATACACCCACACACCAGATTAGAAGTTGGTACTTCGCTTATTTTTCAAGATATTCCGCTCACAAGGTTCAGACATACATGGCGGCGGCCATCTTGGATTTTGACGTGGCGACCCAATTTTCAATAGGGTTCTTCCTTTTGCCTAGATACACCCACACACCAGATTAGAAGTTGGTACTTCGCTTATTTTTCAAGATATTCCGCTCACAATGTTCAGACATACATGGCATCAGACATACATGGCGTCAGACATACATGGCGGCGGCCATCTTGGATTTTGACATGGGTTGCACCCACACACCAAATTTGAATGCGGTCCTTCGCTTACGCACGCCCGCACGCACATCCGCACGGACGGACACACGGACGGAGGGGAAAACCATAGTCCCCCTTTCGCTCCGCGGTGCGACGGGGGACAAAAACGTTATCCGATCAGGATGAAATTTCTTGAGCATCTTCTCGGTATAAATTGATGGAGAAATAAAATTATAATGACGTCGTAGGGCACATGGTTCGGACGCCATATTGTTTTGAGTGAAAAACCACTAAAATCCAATTTTCTCCTAAACAACTGAACAGATCGAGGCCAAACTTTGCAGGCAGAATCGCATACCCATGATGAACAAAAAAGTCAACGAGCATGACGTCATGCGTTACATGGTTTCGGAGTTATGAGCATAAACTTTTAAAACTGACTCTCTGACTCTCTTGAAAATCCTCTGTATCTCTTTGCTGATGACTCTACTCTCTGTCGCTCCATTCTTCATCCCTCAGATCGGCAGTCTGCAGCCTCCTCACTCTCTACAGACCTGGACAAAATCACAGACTGGGCAAACAAGTGGAACATGTCTTTCAATCCTGACAAATCTCACACTCTTACGATGTCTCTCCAAAAAGACCGACTGGACAACCCTCCCATCCACTTTCTGAATAATCCTCTCCAAGAAGTTCTGTCACTCAAGCTTTTGGGTCTCACTATCTGCCATGATCTTTCCTGGGAAAACCACATTTCAAATCTGGCCTCCAAAGCCAGTCGCTGACTGGGCATCCTCCGTCGTGCGAAGTCCTTCCTTGGCACACCTGAGCTCCTCACCACATACAAGGCTTTCATCCGCAGCTCAATGAAATACTGCTCTCCCCTCTGGGCTGGTGCTCCTGCCTCACACCTAGCTCGTCTTCACGCTGTTGAAACCAAAGCATTCAGAATCATTGGAATCTCCCGCGATGAAGCTAACTCCAAGGGCCTCTCACTCACTCACCGCAGGCAGGCAGGTTGGTGGTCTTTCCGTCTTCTACCGACTCCTCTCTGGCCTTGCCCCCCCCAGCTCTCTCTGGGCTCTGTCCCGCAAATATTCCTACAGGTCGCACAAGATCTGCCTGCAACCCTCTTATGGTCAAACTGCCAAAATCAAGACTCTCTGCTCACCTTCACTCCTTCATTCCTCTTTTCTCCCACCTCTGGAACAAACTCCCTCACTCTCTTCAATCCCACTCCACCCTCCAGGTCTTTAAAACAGCTGTTCACCACCATCTCTTATCTTCCCCCATCCAAAACCTTGATCTTTTCTACCCCTGCTAATTTCACCCCAATTCCACTTTTTTGAAATACCAACTTCTGTCCTGGAAGTCCTTGGTGTCCTTGTGTTTAATACTTCTCCCTCCCCCCCCCCCCCCCTTCCCACGCCTCCTCCCCCCAAGCCCTCTCCCTTCCACACATCTCCCTGCTCTCAAATGTTATGTTTGTGTGCTTCCCCTTCTCTCCCCATCTTGTTTTCCGCTCCCTCTTTTTATATATTTTGTTTGTCTGGTTGATTTGTTTGTGAAGTAAATGTTAGCTCTTTCACGAGCCTCGATTCAGTATACAAAAAAAAAAAAAAAAAAAAAAAAAACCTAGCTCCTCCCTCATTTTTGATCCTATCGAGGGGAATCTTCACAGATGTGTTCAGCATATCAGTCTACTAAAATGACCTTTTGGAATTTGCGACAGGTCACGTGGTTTGGCAGGTACAAATAATTAAACGAAAAAAAAATTATAACTCTTGAACCGCTTCATTGATCGACGTGAAACTTTATATTATAGTCAAGGTAATGAAGTGTAACATGTGTGAACAATTTCAAGATGATTGTATGTACGGTCTGGAAGCTAGAAGTCGTTATTGCGTGAAGAGGAAGAGTCCTCTAGAGTGGGCATGGAATTAATTATCACACTGCACATGACGAGCAGGCAAAGTACGGAGCAACCTCACGGGGTCATTTTGACCTCAAATAAAATTCTGATTTCAGATTTGTCAATCGCCGAGGTATATTAACACATGACCAAAACAGATTTGGCGAAATTCCGACGATTTTTGACGAAAATATAACATTTGTGTCTGCATTTCAGTAAAGTAAAGTGTGTGCCGTGTCAGCATTTTAAAAATTGAAACGTGGCTCATTGTAAAGAACTCCATATGGGGAATAGGTGTCGTTAACGATGACGTCATTGGTGCCATAATTAGGACGTCATAATTCGACAGGGACAACGCTTAGTCTGATCAGTTTGAAATTTATTGAGCATGATCTATGCAACAATTATTTAGAGAATATAAATTTATGATGTCATCGCTCACGTGGTCTGGCAGCCATATTGGATCAAAAAAAAAGAAACGTTCAAAAATAGAAGAGTTGGCTCACACCAAGTTGACTGCGCAGGGTAAGTATTCTATGAATACCATCTAGTTTAAGGAAGTAATTATTAGACAAGAACAAAGTGGATAATTCTGCACCTTATCCACACCTAAGCAACGCATTCTGCACCTTATCCACTGGATATTGTAATTATTTATTATTATCACATGGTCTCGGCTTGTAGAACAGATCAGGACACAATGTGAGAAAGGGAAAAGGCCAACAGCAGGACAGAGGGAGAATGCAGCCGGAGACGGACAAACAAGGGGATGCAGGTAACAATGAGGGTTAGGGAAGAACAGAAGGGGTGGACAAGATGGATACAAAAGCAAAATTTTGGGAGGACCGGGGACGATTTAATGGGTGATCATGGCTTTGGATGGGGGAGGACCTGAGATGGTGGTGAACAGCTGTGTTGAAGACCTGAAAGGAGACATTGGATCGAATAGAGTGTGGCAGACAGTTCCACAGGCGGGGAAAAAAAAGAGGAATAAAAGAGTGGAGGTGAACAGTGGTTCTGGATTTAGCCATTTTCTTTCAGAGGGGGTTGCTGGTGGACCGTATACGCCCTGGAAATAGTTGGGGGGGGGGAGGGGTGCACAGAGAGGGCAAGACCAGAAATTAGGTTTAAAAAAAAGACAGAGACCGCTGACATGTCGGCGATGGCAAATTGATAGGCCCATAGACTATATAGTAGCAGGGTAGCTGTTTTCAGCTACCTCAGAGTGACGTCTCTGCCCTATGCGTGTGCCGAGCTCAGCTGGCTCCGGCTGTATGGGCACCTTTGCCCAGGGCAATGGATCCCCACTGCCTTATAAATGTGCCCATGAAAGTCAATGTTGGCAGAAATTTAGGCATCACTGCACAGCATCTGCAGACAGCTGTGTCAACTATGGACATCAAGGGTAGCTACCATCATACCGATGGCCTGGCCAGGCTGCTGTGCCTATGTGCATTAGACTTCACGTTGCATTTACTGCACCTGCAGCCAACGATGCTCATAGGAATAGAGAGTGGGAGAGGGACAGCACACACCTCTCTCACTTTAATCGCTTCTCTGTGCAAGTTTTTCTTGTCATTGACACCTGCTCACCACCTATCTATACCTAAGTCCTGTAGCGAGGGAGGACTGGTGTCGGCAATCGGCAACAGATGCTGCTGGAAGTCCCTAGTCATGAGTCCACACATATGGCGGACCAAGTGAAATGGTCTTTCGTTATCTACCAGGAGCAACAGTAACATTTGTATCCTGCTTCGGCATCACAGCAGCCCTCTTCAGGGGTTGCAGTGCTCTTTCTACATGAAGAAGGGGATATAAAAAGTTCCCCAATGAAAGCTTACTCTACTTCGGCTTACCTGCCTACCACGGCAGGTTGGTCATCCATTTCTGCGATCGAGAAAAAACAACTCAAAATAAATTAATAAACAACAAGAAGTCCAACAAATGTAACAACACGCCAAATTTCCGTGCCTGGAATATGCACACGTTGCAAGGCAACGGCAACCTCCTCAAACATCGAACGGCCATTATTGGCCACAAATTGGCACGATGTGTGATAGACATTGCAGCACACAGTGAGACTCGTCTGCCTGGAAAATCCCATCTTGAGGAACGAGGCTCCGGATATAAGTTCTGCTGAAGCAGCAAGCCAGAAAGTGAAAGTCATCAGGCAGGTGTCGGTTTTGCGATTAAAACCAAACATATAACCTTCTAGATTCTGTCCCAACTGGTATCGGTGAACGTCTCATGACTGTGCGACTCAAACTTGACAACGAACGCCATGCTACTGTCATTGGTGCATACAACCCTACCATGACAAACACAGATGAGGTCAAAGAGCAGGTCTACGATAACCTCTCAGCAGTCGCACAGTCAACATGTCATGATGTCAAGCACACACATGTCATGAGAGACTCCGACTGTCGGTCCCACCACCGGCTTGTTAGGATTCAAATATCACTCAAGATGAAATCTCAAGCTTGCTTCAAAGCTCACCAGCTTAAATGTAGCGATGTGCAATCACAGCTTCGGCATCGTCTCAATGCCACCTTGGAACCATTGGATCTACCTACAACCACTGCAGAAGTGGGATGGGCCTACAAGAATCACCTTCAGGGCAGCTTATGACGTCCTCGGTTCTGTTAAGTTTGTCACAAAGACTGGTTCGATAAGAACACCTGCCAGATCAACAGTTTACCCAACTCCATGCATGCGGCTCATCCTTGCGGGATTGATGACAGAGGCTCAGGGAGCAAACACTCCTCTTACCTACAACTTGGGAGACTGGGCACAGTCAAGACTACACTCCATGAAAGAAAGCTGGTGGGGAGCAAGAGCGGAAGAAAGACAGGAGGCAGCTGATACAAAGAATTTCAGGCCCTTCTATGTTGGTCTAAAGGCAGTCTATGGACCATATTCGCTCAGTATCGCTGCACTCGGTAGCTCAGATGGCCAGCACCTTATCACAGATCCAAACAAGATCCTGAAGCACAACGTTGAGCACTTTCATTGTGTCCTAAATTGCCCATCCTCCATCTCAGAAGCGGCCATTGGCACTCTTCCCCCAGCAGCCAATATTAGAAGACCTTGCCCGCCCTCCGACTAAAATAGAGACCAGCAGAACTATCAAAGGCATGTCGTCTGGAAAAGACCCTAATGATGATGGTATCCCCTCTGAGGTTTTCAAGTTTGGTGGTGCCAACCTCCTCACCCAACTGGCCCAACTCTACAATGCCATCTGGAGTGGAGAGTCAGTACCCAAGGTCTTCAAAGATGCCACAACTGTTCCTCTGTTCAAATGCAGAGGTTATAGCTTATGTGTCGATAACTATCTATTGCTGGGAAAATACTTGCCCGCATCATTCTTAATCACACGTCACCAACAACCGTCAACAGCGTCACCACAGCCAAAGTCGCTTTCGTGCTGGACGTGGCACGACCCATATGATGTTCTCTGCTCGTCAACTTCAGGAAAAGAGCAGAGAACAACATTGCGATCTATACATTGTCTTTGTCGACCTTAAAAGGGTGTTTGATCTGGTTAGTAAAGAAGGCCTGTGGAAGCTACTGTACTAAGTCGGCTGTCCCACTAAGTTTATCACCATCATCAGATCCTTCCACGATGGCATGGTTGCTCGTGTGAGGGACAGTGGATGCACGTCTGAGTCATTTCCTGTTACCAACGGCACAAAGCAAGGCTGTGGCCTAGCTCCCCTATTATTTAGCATTGTGTTCTCCTCTCGATACTTCATGATGCCTTCAGAGATTGCACCCGGGAGCGATGATCCAGTTCCACACCGACGGCAGTGTCTTTAATTTGCAGCGTCTGAAGGCAAAGTCCAGAATCACGGAAATGCTGTGCCACGATCTATTTTTTGCTGACAATTGCACACTTTTCAGTCATAATCTCAAAGATATGCACTTTATTGTCAACATCTTTGCGCAATCTCCTCGTCGCTATGGCCTTACAATTAGCCTTAAGAAGTCCGAGGCTGTGCTTCAGCTGAGACCAGAAGGTGCGGATACCGTCCCATCCATTACCATCGATGACACGCCACTCAGAGTTATAGATACGTTCTGCTACTTTGGAGGTGTCCTCTCTCAAAATGCAATGATTGCCAACGAAGTAACATCAAGACGAGGTGAAGCATGTGGCCTTTGAAAGATTGATGCATCGCCTTTGGCATGAACGTAGCATTCGCCTGGACACCAAGATCAGTGTCTACCATGCCGTTGTCTTATCGACACTCCTGTATGGATGGGCATCTTGGACACCCTATCATCACCATATAAAACGCCTTGATCAATTCCACATGCGATGCCTTCGTAAGATTCTTGGCATCACCTGGGGACACAGAATAACGAACACCTCAATCCTATAGACCACCATCATATCCAAGGAATGGAGTATTTCCTGATGCAAGCCCAGCTTCACTGATAAAGCCACCTCACATGCATTGAACCTTGGCACACCTGAGCTCCTCACCACATACAAGGCTTTCATCCGCAGCTCAATGGAATACTGCTCTCCCCTCTGGGCTGGTGCTCCTGCCTCACACCTAGCTCGTCTTCACGTTGTTGAAACCAAAGCGTTCAGAATCATTGGAATCTCCCGCGATGAAGCTAACTCCGAGGGCCTTTCACTCACTCACCGCAGGCAGGTTGGTGGTCTTTCCGTCTTCTACCGACTCCTCTCTGGCCTTGCCCCCCCCCCCCCAGCTCTCTCTGGGCTCTGTCCCCCAAATATTCCTACAGGTCGCACAAGATCTGCCAGCAGCCCTCTGATGGTTAAACTGCCAAAATCAAGACTCTCTGCTCACCTTCACTCCTTCATTCCTCTTTTCTCTCACCTCTGGAACAAACTCCCTCACTCTCTTCAATCCCACTCCACCCTTCAGGTCTTTAAAACAGCTGTTCACCACCATCTCTTATCTTCCCCCATCCAAAACCTTGATCTTTTCTACCCCCGCTAATTTCACCCCAAATCCACTTTTTTGAAATACCAACTTCTGTCCGGGAAGTCCTTGGTGTCCTTGTGTTTTATACTTCTCCCACCCACCACCCCCTTCCCACGCCTCCTCCCCCCAAGCGCTCTCCCTCCCACACATCTCCCTGCTCTCAAATGTTGTGTTTGTGTGCTTCCCCTTCTCTCCCCATCTTGTCTTCCGCTCCCTCTTTTTATATATTTTGTTTGTCTGCTTGATTTGTTTGTGAAATAAATGTTAGCTCTTTCACGAGCCTCGATTCAGTATACAAAAAAAAATAAAAAATTGAAGACTGTAGAATCCCAAGAGCACTTTTCTACGGACAACTTAAATTTGGTAAACGGTCACGTGGTGGACAAATGAAGTGCTATAAGGACATCCTCAAGTCTACACTCAAGTCTTGTGGCAATCGAGTTGTCATCTGGGAACATCAGGTCACAAACAGGTCAACTTGGCATAACATTTGCCACAAAGGCCTGGACCACTTTGAATTTGTAGGAGACTTGCTCTCGAGAGACAGAGGAGGCAAGAATGGAAAACCTGCCAATGTCCATCTCCGCAAGGACCAGTCTATACATGCAATGTTTGCGGTAGACGCACAATGCTTCGTGAGCACGCCAACAGAGGAAGGATTCGTAGAAAGTGATGACTCGCACAATCATCATCGTTTTTTTCTTGCAGGACACACAAGATCGATCTGCCAGCAGCCCTATTCTGGTGCAAACTGCAAAAATCAAGACTTTCTGCTCACCTTCACTCTTTCATTCCTCTTTTTCCCACCTCTGGAACAAACTCCCACACTATTTTCAAAACAGCTGTTCACCACCATCTCTTATCTTCCCACACACAAAAACTTGATCTTTTCTACCCCCGTTAATACATCCCAAACCCAACTCCTTCAAATTCCCCGTTTTCTTTCCTGACAGCCGCTGTAGTGTCCATATTGTTTATCCCATGTAACTGTACCCCTCCCCAGACCTCTTCCACAGATCTCCCAATGTCCCTGTTCCCGACTGTTGTTGTGCTTCCGTCTTGTGACAATAGCTCAAATAGTAAAACAGTTATGGCCTGGACACACACGCGCGCACGTACGCATACACGAACACACACACGAAAGGTTTGGGTCAACACCTCCGCCACAGAAGGTAGATGAAGTTTATGTTTTCACCACTGTCTATTTGTCTATGAACAGGATATGTCGAAAAGGTATGGACGGATTCAGACAAAACTTGCCTGGTGTTGGTTTAACGGATAACGTGGCTGAATTGAGATCTGTGTTGGGGTCTTGAGTTTGAGCCCCTGTGGTGCCGTTAAAATAACACCAGGTGGGTTGCCTCAGTCATCCTTCCGAGGTCAGCAAAATGAGTACCAGATGACTGGTAATAGGGGGAATTGCATCAGCAGCACAGCCACACCCCCAGGAAGTGATGCAGCCAAGCAACCACAAGCTGCATGCAAACCACCGGACAAAATATGGTGGACAAGTTGGGTGTGTGACAAGGACAAATTGATTCGACATTGGTGAAGATCCGGATATGGGAATTTTAAAGCAAGTCTTCACCATTGAGAGGTGAGGCCAAAAAACGATATATAGCACGATATATTAAAGTTGTGGTCGGATTATGATAAAACTTGGTGGACGAGTTGGTTAGATGAACTAACCTTGTTCATCAAACCTTGCAAAGGCAAGTTTTATCCCATCTCGTCTTCAGTTGTCATACCTTTCCTCCCGTCCATGGTACACTGAATCTTGTGGTGAAGCAGTTGCCCTGAAACAACTTGCCTTCGCCTCCTGGAAGGCAAATCAAACGGAAGGAAATCTCATTTACTTTCACAAAGCCCGGAACAAGTGTGTGTCTACCCTCAGGAAAGCCAGGAAGCACTATATCTTTACTCTCAAGAGTGAACTCTCAAACCTGTCTCCCTCCTCCAAATCCTGGAGGCATTTCGTCAAATCCGTTTCTGGTGTTTGTTCCCCCTCCATCCCCTCCCTCAACTCAAACGGCTACACAGGTGACTCCGCGCATGAAAAAGCTGAATGCCTCAACTCTGTGTTTGCCTCAAAATGTTGTGCCCCAAACCCATCCCTCTCTGTACCAACCGTACCCAGTCGTACCCAGCTGCTCCTGGACTCTGTGTCCTTCTCTCCTGACAAGGTGGAAAAGTTTCTGTCAATCCTCGACTCTGATTCTGCAACTGGACCAGATGGCATCAGCCCACGGGTCCTAAAATCCTGCTCTGCTGTTCTCTACACTCTCTAGTTTGCTCAAGGTCATCTTCCATCTGCTTGGAAATCAGCGAACATTACCACTTTACACAAAAAAGGTGCAAAAACAGATCCTTGCAACTACAGACCAATCAGCCTTATCCCAATTATCAGCAAAGCCATGGAATCCATCATTGCTTCAGATATCAACTCCTTCCTCTTTTCCAATGGCTTCATCTCTGATCATCAATTTGGTTTCAGACCAGGTCACTCTACTTTGGACATGCTGCTTCTGGTGTCTCAACAAAGGATGGAGGTCCTCAATGCCAAACAGGAAATCAGAGCCGTCTCCCTTGACATATCACGTGCCTTCGATACGGTCTGGCACCCCGCTCTGTTCACCAAACTCTCCTCCTCTGGTATCCATGGAAATCTCCATGCATGGCTTGCGGACTTCCTCTCTGGTCGTAGTCAACGTGTGACCCTGAATGGATTTCTCTCATCTCCTCTTCCTGTTCAGGCTGGAGTCCCCCAAGGTAGTGTTCTGGGCCCTGTGCTTTATCTGGTCTTCATCAATGATCTCTCCGACTCTCTGGAAAATCCTCTCTATCTCTTTGCTGATGACTCCACTCTCTGCCGCTCCATACCAAATCCCTCAGATCGGCAGACTGCAGCCTCCTCACTCTCTGCAGACCTGGACAAAATCACAGACTGGTCAAACAAGTGGAACATGTCTTTCAATCCTGACAAATCTCACACTCTTACTATGTCTCTCAGAAAAGACAGACTGGACAACCCTCCCATCTACTTTCTGAACAATCCTCTCCAACAAGTTCTGTCACTCAAGCTTTTGGGTCTCACTATCTGCCATGATCTTTCCTAGGAAGACCACATATCCAAGCTGGCCTCCAAAGCCAGTCGCCGACTGGGCATCCTCCATCGTGCAAAGTCCTTCCTTGGCACACCTGAGCTCCTCACCACATTACAAGGCTTTCATCCGCAGCTCAATGGAATACTGTTCTCCCCTCTGGGCTGGTGCTCCTGCCTCACACCTAGATAGTCTTCACGCTGTTGAAACCAAAGCTTTCAGAATCAATGGAATCTCCCGCGATGAAGATAACTCCAAGGGCCTTTCATTCACTCACCGCAGGCAGGTTGGTGGTCTCTCTGTCTTCTACCGACTCCTATCCCGCCTTGCTCCCCCAGCTCTATCTCTGTCCCCCAAATATTCCTACAGGTCGCACAGGATCTGCCAGCAACACTCTTCTGGTGAAATTGCCAAAATCAAGACTCTCTGCTCACCTTCACTCCTTCATTCCTCTTTTCTCCCGCCTCTGGAACAAACTCCCTCACTCTCTTCAATCCCATTCCTCCCTCTAGCAAGGTCTTTAAAACAGCTGTTCACCACCATTTCTTATCTTCCCCCATCCAAAACCTTGATCTTTTCTACCCCGTTAATTCACCCCAAATCCACTTCTTTTTTTGAAATACCGACTTCTTTCCTGGAAGTTCTCGCAGTGTCCATGTGTTTTATACCTCTCCCACCCCCCTCCCCCCAAGCCCTCTCCTTCCCACAGATCTTCCGATGTCCCTGATCTCTGCTGTTGTACTTGTGCGCTTCCCTCTCTCTCTCCCCATCTTGTCTCCCGCTCCTTTTATTGTATGTTTTGTTTGTCCGATTTTTTTTTTTTGGGGATTGATGGTAGCTCTTACACGAGCCTCGATCTTGTATGAAAAAAAAAGGGAAGAAAAGATGACAAGAACAAGCCAATTCGATTTTGGTTCAGGTCCGAATCCAAATCCAGCCTATCAGTGGGATACAAAACATAAACTGTTCAGCCTGGCAGATGTATGCGCTCTGCAGAGTGCCGTCCTAATTTTTCACTTTTGTGGTGCTATTCCTTATTAAACATTTTTGGGAAGTTAGAAGTGTTCAATACAGTTACATAACAAGAAAGAGCAATCGGAGATTGCAGACCATCGCCAGGACATGTTTGTGTGGTGTATTTTGTGTGGCGTTTGTTCCGTGTCGTTTTGAATAAGGTTCCTTTTTCTGTCCAAGATGGCTGCCAAATCACGTGACCGATGATGTCATTTTCACACTATATGCAGCAATGATGTGAGATTATATTTGTAAAATTTCACATCAATAGGCTAAACGCTTTCAGAGAAACTATTTTTTGAATATTTTCCTTGAATCCAATATGGCTGCCAAACCATATGACCGATGACGGTTTTTTGGGGTTTTTTCAACATTATATCCCCATGGGTAGGTGAACATAGTTAAAATTTTGCATCAATCCGTTCAGTGCTTTCAAAGAACAATAATTTCATTCATGCAGATTTTGCATAAGATCCAATATGGCTGCCACACCATGTGACCTATTGTTTAACCATTTTTAAACTTTATTCCTCAATACTAGTAGATCATGCATGTGTGGAGTCGTAAGCCACCATCGATGTCGTAAGCCACTCTGGAAAATAAGATTTTTGAAGATCTTTTTTTTCAATCCAATATGGTTGCTGAACGACATGACCCAGGACGTCATCAAATTAATTATCATTATGACGTAAAAAAAAAAAAAAATCAATTTAATAATTTAATTATGTGTCGATCACGATCAAGAAATTTCAAACTGATTGAATCAAGCATTCTACTTGTGTAATTATGACGTCATAAAGATGGCACAGATGATATCGTCATCAATATGTTGTTCCCCATGGGGAGTACTTGACAATGAGCCACGTTTAAATATTTTCCATTAAGCGGTTTCAGAGATATAGAGGTGCAAAGTTTTTCGGTTTTTCCAATATGGCGCCTGTACCATGTGACCGATGACATCATAATTATCATTAAAGACTTCTGCAGGAGGAGGCACTCCCATGGTGAAAATTTCGCGTCCATCAGACCAACGTTTGCAGACAAAAACATACTCACGTTTTATGCGGACAAACAAACGAACAGACAGACCCAAATGCAATACCCTCTCTTCCGACGAAAGTAATAATTTGGATTTCTGTGAAAATCAATTTGATATCTTTTTACACCTTTAAGTATATAAATAAATTAGGGAATTGAAAGAGTTATATTTTTGTTATACATATTATATTATCATGTACTAGTAATATCCACTTGTCACAAAGGAAATACGCAGGAAACAGTTTGTGGATTTTTGTACAGTAAATAAAAAACACCCCTGGGGCTCACCTGGGAGAATAAACACTACACTGCACTGAGGGTATTTTAAACCAATTTGAATGGTTGCTAAAGACAGGGCAGCATGTAGAATCATACTAACATAATCATAACACTTTAAACCACCTTTAGAGGCCATTTTTCCCCACAGAGCAGGGTTTGGCATTTTTCGGGCACCGTGGTCCCCTTTTGGAAGCAATGTTTTATGGCCGGATGCCCTTCCTGCCGCCAACCCTGTAAGTCGTCTCTTGCGACACACAGGGAATTACCAGTGACCAGGTATTCAATTTGCCGAACGCAGAAGGATGACAGGCTGAGTCAACCCACCTGGCCTTAATTCAGCGATCGACCGGGATTCAAACCCAGGATCCTGGGATCCCAAGACGCACCCTAACTGCTTAGATTTGAACCCAGGTTCCAAGGATCCCAAGCCGGCACACTAACCGCTAAGCCAACACCAGGCTATGATCATAAGACTTTAAAAAATTGGTACATCACGGGTGGTGAAGGTTGTGGTGAAGTTTCATCGGAATAGTGTGTGTAGTTTCAGAGGAGAAAGCAAATATCTATTTCATCAGCGAGGTCCATTGCTTGAAATTCCATGAGTGAGTTCACCATTTCGCCAAGAAAGTAACTTTCAACAGAACAGCGTGTGAAGATCCAAACTCTGCGAGAAGAAGACAGAACAACATGTGAAGATCCAAACTCTGCGAGAAGAAGACAGAACAACATGTGAAGATCCAAACTCTGCGAGAAGAAGACAGAACAACATGTGAAGATCCAAACTCTGCGAGAAGAAGACATAACAACGTGTGAAGATCCAAACTCTGCGAGAAGAAGACATAACAACGTGTGAAGATCCAAACTCTGCGAGAAGAAGACAGAACAACATGTGAAGATCCAAACTCTGTGAGAAGAAGACAGAACAACATGTGAAGATCCAAACTCTGCGAGAAGAAGACAGAACAACATGTGAAGATCCAAACTCTGCAAGAAGAAGACAGAACAGCATGTGAAGATCCAAACTCTGCGAGAAGAAGACAGAACAACATGTGAAGATCCAAACTCTGCGAGAAGAAGACAGAACAGCATGTGAAGATCCAAACTCTGCGAGAAGAAGACAGAACAACATGTGAAGATCCAAACTCTGCGAGAAGAAGACAGAACAACATGTGAAGATCCAAACTCTGCGAGAAGAAGACATAACAACGTGTGAAGATCCAAACTCTGCGAGAAGAAGACAGAACAACATGTGAAGATCCAAACTCTGCGAGAAGAAGACAGAACAACATGTGAAGATCCAAACTCTGCGAGAAGAAGACAGAACAACATGTGAAGATCCAAACTCTGCGAGAAGAAGACAGAACAACATGTGAAGATCCAAACTCTGCAAGAAGAAGACAGAACAGCATGTGAAGATCCAAACTCTGCGAGAAGAAGACAGAACAACATGTGAAGATCCAAACTCTGCAAGAAGAAGACAGAACAGCATGTGAAGATCCAAACTCTGCGAGAAGAAGACAGAACAGCATGTGAAGATCCAAACTCTGCGAGAAGAAGACAGAACAGCGTGTGAAGATCCAAACTCTGCGAGAAGAAGACAGAACAACATGTGAAGATCCAAACTCTGCAAGAAGAAGACAGAACAGCATGTGAAGATCCAAACTCTGCGAGAAGAAGACAGAACAACATGTGAAGATCCAAACTCTGCGAGAAGAAGACAGAACAACGTGTGAAGATCCAAACTCTGCGAGAAGAAGACAGAACAACATGTGAAGATCCAAACTCTGCGAGAAGAAGACAGAACAGCATGTGAAGATCCAAACTCTGCGAGAAGAAGACAGAACAGCGTGTGAAGATCCAAACTCTGCGAGAAGAAGACAGAACAACATGTGAAGATCCAAACTCTGCGAGAAGAAGACAGAACAACGTGTGAAGATCCAAACTCTGCGAGAAGAAGACAGAACAGCGTGTGAAGATCCAAACTCTGCGAGAAGAAGACAGAACAACGTGTGAAGATCCAAACTCTGCGAGAAGAAGACAGAACAACGTGTGAAGATCCAAACTCTGCGAGAAGAAGACAGAACAGCGTGTGAAGATCCAAACTCTGCGAGAAGAAGACAGAACAACGTGTGAAGATCCAAACTCTGCGAGAAGAAGACAGAACAGCGTGTGAAGATCCAAACTCTGCAAGAAGAAGACAGAACAGCGTGTGAAGATCCAAACTCTGCGAGAAGAAGACAGAACAATGTGTGAAGATCCAAACTCTGCGAGAAGAAGACAGAACAACGTGTGAAGATCCAAACTCTGCGAGAAGAAGACAGAACAACATGTGAAGATCCAAACTCTGCGAGAAGAAGACATAACGTGTGAAGATCCAAACTCTGCGAGAAGAAGACATAACAACGTGTGAAGATCCAAACTCTGCGAGAAGAAGACAGAACAACGTGTGAAGATCCAAACTCTGCGAGAAGAAGACAGAACAACATGTGAAGATCCAAACTCTGCGAGAAGAAGACAGAACAACATGTGAAGATCCAAACTCTGCAAGAAGAAGACAGAACAGCATGTGAAGATCCAAACTCTGCGAGAAGAAGACAGAACAACATGTGAAGATCCAAACTCTGCGAGAAGAAGACAGAACAACGTGTGAAGATCCAAACTCTGCGAGAAGAAGACAGAACAACATGTGAAGATCCAAACGCTGCGAGAAGAAGACAGAACAGCATGTGAAGATCCAAAATCTGCGAGAAGAAGACAGAACAGCGTGTGAAGATCCAAACTCTGCGAGAAGAAGACAGAACAACGTGTGAAGATCCAAACTCTGCGAGAAGAAGACAAAACAACGTGTGAAGATCCAAACTCTGCGAGAAGAAGACAGAACAACGTGTGAAGATCCAAACTCTGCGAGAAGAAGACAGAACAGCGTGTGAAGATCAAAACTCTGCGAGTAGAAGGCACTGAAGAAAAAAAACAGAAAAGGTGAATATCGCCTCCAATGGTGCGAGGTCCACTTTGCAACACCTGAAAGAAACTAGCTTGGTCCAAGACAAGAAAAGACCAGGAAGACCCAGAAGAACCTCCCCAAGGTAAGTTAAGCAGATGAAGTTGGTTAAACGCAGGTGCAAGAGAAGGGATGAGTGTGGGAGTGGGTTAGGGGTGGGGGAGTGCGTTGGGGGGTGGGGGTAAGAGAAGGGATAAGTGGGGGAGTGGGTTAGGGGGTAGTGGAGTGCGTTGGGGGGTGGAGGTAAGAGAAGGGATAAGTGGGGGAGTGGGTTAGGGGGTGGGGGTAAGAGAAGGGATAAGTGTGGCAGTGGGTTAGGGGATGGGGGAGTGCGTTGGGGGGTGGGGGTAAGAGAAGGGATAAGTGGGGGAGTGGGTTATGGGGTGGGGGGGGGGAGTGCGTTGGGGGGGGTGGGGGTAAGAGAAGGGATAAGTGGGGGAGTGGGTTAGGGGGTGGGGGAGTGCGTTGGGGGGGGGGTAAGAGAAGGGATAAGTGGGGGAGTGGGTTAGGGGGTAGTGGAGTGCGTTGGGGGGTGGAGGTAAGAGAAGGGATAAGTGGGGGAGTGGGTTAGGGGGTGGGGGTAAGAGAAGGGATAAGTGTGGCAGTGGGTTAGGGGATGGGGGAGTGCGTTGGGGGGTGGGGGTAAGAGAAGGGATAAGTGGGGGAGTGGGTTATGGGGTGGGGGGGGGGAGTGCGTTGGGGGGGGGTGGGGGTAAGAGAAGGGATAGGTGGGGGAGTGGGTTAGGGGGTGGGGGAGTGCATGGGGGATGGGGGTAAGAGAAGGGATAAGTGGGGGAGTGGGTTAGGGGGTGGGGGAGTGGGTTAGAGGGTGGGGGAGTGCGTTGGGGGGGGGGTAAGAGAAGGGATAAGTGGGGGAGGGGGTTAGGGAGTGGGGGAGTGCGTTGGGGGGTCGAGGTCAGAGAAGGGATAAGTGGGGGAGTGGGTTAGGGGGTGGGGGAGTGCGTTGGGGGGGGGGGCGGGTAAGAGAAGGGATAAGTGGCGGAGTGGGTTAGGGAGTGGGGGAGTGCGTTGGGGGGTGGAGGTCAGAGAAGGGATAAGTGGGGGAGTGGGTTAGGGGGTGGGGGAGTGCGTTGGGGGGTGGGGGTAAGAGAACGGATAAGTGCGATATAATGAGCCGTCGGGTTGAGTTTGTGGTTAAAAACATTAAAAACTGCTGTGCACGGAAAGTTCGTTGAAAGCATTTGTAACCACAATGTGAAGCACATAACCTTTTGGGACCGAAGATGCTGGAAGTGGAAACGAAACCAAGACAAAGGAAAATAGAGCTGGAAAGATGGAGATTAAAAGGACGAAAGTTTTATTTATCTCTTAAATCATATCATACCATATAATATAAATATAATCAATAAGCAGTTACATTCGCATCGATTTTTACTCTCATTTCATTCCTCGTGGGAAATCCCCGACCCGTCGGTCTTTTCCGGGGTCTCGGGTCTCACGTCTCGGGTCTCGGGTCTCGCGTCTCGGGTCTCGGGTCTCGGGTCTCGCGGAGATGTCACGAGCACGTGTGCACCACAAACACCCCAAACGTGTGAAATATAAACATTAAATGATTCATAGTCACCTTATCATCATCATCACAGATTCCACATCGTGCTGCACATACATCATCTTATTCTTCTTCACACCCCACAACACTCAGTCCCCTTCTCACACCTCTTACCTGAAGAGGGGATGCGAGGCGCAGGAGAAAAGGCGCCAAAACCGGGGACCGGGAGCGAGGAAAATCAGGGTGGATTGGAGGGATTGCAGAGAACGTGAGGGAAGCTTAACAAATAGTCGATAATTAGTCCGGAGGAGGTGCTGCATCAAGACACAAGTAAATGGAAGCAAAATAGCGATTTCTCTTCTCAAAGCGAGAGGAGAAGCAATGAAGAGAGAAAGAGAATGAAGCGCAGCTCATGGACCGATGGGGTGAAAAGGGAAAGCAATTTGTCATTTAGATGACAGTAAAATATGGAATTAAATAGCGACAAGTGGCCTCCTCGTTGAGAACGACAACGAAAAAACACAAGAGCGGGACAAACGCTCCCGAATGAACCTCGTCGCACTCCAGTCATTAACATACGCGTGACGTACGACAGGACGCGGCGCCGCGTGTTACGTCATGACGCACGAAAAGCCGCTCCCTTCACAAGATTCCACTTTATTCCGAGACACGTTCAGGTTCAATCTGGATTTTAATTCGGATTGAGATTCTAAAGCGAAGTTTTCTTTTTGTTGGGATCAAACGGAAATAAAAGTCCATTTGGTAAATGGGAATCATCTCGACGTTTATAAAACGAGGTATTGCCTCAAGGGACAGCTCGCGCTCAGGTACTTTGCGTGATTGCTTGTTCGCTGGCAGGTCTCCCTCCTTGGGTTCGTTTATTGATATATTTCTATTTATTGATGTATCGAAACCATCACTTGATGAGGCGGCGATTAGCGAGACGAGCACCGAGTACCACAAGTGATAACAGCAAATATATACTTGTGGCGGACACAAAAGCCCACTGGCGTGGTGACATCATTCCACGCACCAAGTGGGCGGTGGCCACGCCCGAGGGGTAGGCGTGGCCTCATGATATACACCGGGCGACCAGCCCGGATGAGTTCAGTGTTACAGTGTAGTCTTACAATAAAGACGTTTATATGTTACCGCTTGTCCGCTTCCTCCTTGCTCACAAGCAGCGCGCGTAACGCCGCGCTTTACTGGTGACCCTCGACGTTGGATCTGCCGGAGCGATCCTTCCACACGCGACGCCATCGCCATGGCCGCCTTCGTCAAACTTCCGGAATTTTGGGAGGCTCAGGCCGAAGTCTGGTTCGTCCAGGCCGAAGCCCAATTTCAGCTTCGGCACCTCACCGGCGATGACACGCGCTACTGCCACGTCGTCGCCTCCCTCGGGCCCGGCACGGCCGCTCAAGTTGTGTCCGTCCTTCGCCACCCACCGGACGGCCACAAGTACGAGGCACTCAAGCGGCTACTCCTAGCCACGTTCAGCCTCACGGACGACGCACGGGCCGACCGCCTCCTGGATCTCCCCGAGCTCGGTGAGACGCGCCCGTCGGTCCGAATGGACCATATGCTGTCACTGTTGGGCGACGAAGCCCCCGGTTCGCTATTCCGGGCGCTTTTCCGTCGCCAACTTCCAGCGCAGGTTCGCCTCGCGTTGGCCGGGACCGGGCTAACGGAACCCCGAGCATTGGCGGCCGAGGCGGACAAGTACTTCGCCGCTTCGGACACGCGGGCGAGCGTTGGCGTGGCCGTCACGGCCTTCGACGCTGATGTTCCACAGCATCATCTTCTACAGCACGCTGAAGTTCAGCAGCATGCTGATACGCACCTCGTGACCGCCGCCACGCCCCGCCCACCGCCGCGGCGAAAACCGCCACCGCGGGGAAACCCGTCGACTCCACCGGCCTGGCGGAGCCAGCCGCGCTCCTCCAGCTCCACCACCTGGTGCTGGTTCCACGCCAAGTTCGGCCACGAAGCTCGGCGGTGTCATCCGCCGTGCTCCTTCAACGGGTCGGGAAATGCCCGGGCCGGCGCTCAATTGTGGCGATGAGCGCCGGCCGTTCGAGCAGCCTGCTGTTCATAACGGACACCTTCTCCGGGCGCCGTTACCTGTGCGACACGGGAGCGCAGGTGAGTGTCATTCCCGCCGGCACGTCAGACAAGCACGCCGCGGGTGGGGGCCCCGCGCTGCTTGCCGCGAATGGGACGCCCATCCGTACGTACGGAAAACGCTGCCTCTCTCTGCGGTTTGGAGGGCAGGTTTTCCGATGGACGTTCGTCACCGCCGACGTGCCCATGGCACTGCTTGGCGCGGACTTCCTGTGCGCTAATGGGCTCCTGGTCGACGTCAAGCGCAGACGGCTTGTCCAGGCCGAGACGTTCAGCTCGCTCGCGTGTGCATTGCCCAGCTCAACGAGCGGCTTGCCAAGCGGCTTGCCGAACGATTCGGTTCCGGCCACGTTGGTCTGTACGCTTCCGGCAGCGGACGCATTCACCCGCCTCCTCGCCGGCTTCCCGGCCCTCACGCGGCCCACCTTCTCGGCGGGGGCCGTCAAGCACGGGGTGGCCCATCACATCCCCACCGTCGGGCCACCGGTCTACGCCCGGGCACGCCACCTCGAGCCGACGAAGCTGGCGGTGGCAAAAGCGGCGTTCGCTACCCTGGAGCGACTCGGCATCGTTCGGCGTTCAGAGAGCGCTTGGGCGTCGCCGCTGCACATCGTGCCGAAGCCCGGCGGGGGATGGCGACCGTGCGGGGACTATCGCCGTCTCAATGACGCCACGACTCCCGACCGCTACCCCGTCCCCCACATTCAGGACTTTTCCGCCCGTTTGGCGGGCAGGTCCTTCTTCTCGAAGGTGGACCTCATACGCGGCTACCATCAGGTCCCCGTCAGGCCGGAGGACGTCCCGAAGATGGCGGTCATCACGCCATTCGGACTCTTCGAGTTCCTGCGCATGCCCTTCGGTCTGAAGAATGCGGCTCAGGCGTTCCAGCGACTGATGGACAGCATCCTGCGCGACTTGGATTTTGTCTACGTCTACCTGGACGATATCCTCGTCGCCAGCGCGTCCCGCGAAGAGCACCTACGCCACCTCCGCACGCTCTTCGAACGCCTGGGCCAGCATGGCCTGATTGTGAACCCCGCAAAGTGCCGGTTCGGCGCCGCCACAATCGATTTTCTGGGGCACCGTGTCACCAGGCACGGCGCCGTCCCCCTGCCGGCCAAGGTGGAGGCGGTGAAGGGGTTTCCGCGCCCCCGCACGATCAGAGGGCTGCAGGAGTTCCTGGGCATGGTGAACTTTTACCATCGGTTCCTGCCCCGTATCGCCCAGCTCCTGCGCCCCCTGCACGAAGCTCTCCGAGGTAAGCCGGGCAAAGGCGACGTTACCTGGACCGAGCAGATGGACACGGCGTTCACGGGCGCGAAGCTCGCCTTGGCTAACGCCACCATGCTCGCGCACCCGGCGCCCGATGCACCGATCGCCCTCACCACCGATGCCTCGGACTACGCGGTGGGCGCGGTGCACGAGCAATGGGTGCGTGGAGCTTGGCAACCGCTGGCGTTCTTTAGCCGGCAGCTTCGCCCGCCCGAACGCCGTTACAGTACCTTCGACCGCGAGTTGCTCGGACTTCACTTGGCGGTCAGGCACTTCCGCCATCTGCTCGAGGGCCGGGCGTTCACTGCCTTCGTCGACCACAAGCCGCTGATCTTCGCGATGGGCAAGGTCACCGAGCCGTGGTCGGCCCGGCAGCAGCGTCACCTCTCGGCCGTGTCCGAGTACACGACGGACATCCAGCACGTCGCGGGGAAGGACAACCCGGTGGCGGATTGCCTTTCCCGGGCCGTCGCCCACGCAGTCCACCTCGGCATCGACTATGCCCGGATGGCAGCGGACCAGGCCGCTGACCCCGACGTCCAGGCCTTGCGGACCGCCGTCACGGGCCTCCGCGTCACCGAGGTGCCGTTCGACGGCGCGGGCGCGGCCCTCTTGTGCGACGTCTCCCTCGGGCGTCCTCGCCCCATTGTGCCCGCGGGCTGGCAGCGCCAGGTGTTTGACGCCATCCACGGCCTGTCCCGCCCGGGCGCGAGGGCCTCCCAAAGGCTGATCGCCGACAAGTTCGTCTGGCATGGCCTCCGGAAGGCCGTCCGCGGCTGGGCCAGGACGTGCCTCGCGTGCCAGCGCGCCAAGGTGCACCGGCACACCCAGGCCCCGTTGGCCCCGTTCACGGTGCCGGAACGCCGGTTTGACCACGTCCACGTGGACCTGGTGGGACCTCTGCCCCCCTCGCGGGGTTTCACCTACGTCCTCACCATGGTGGACCGCACCACCCGGTGGCCGGAGGCCGTGCCCTTGGCGTCGACAACGGCGGCCGATGTCGCGCAGGCTTTCATCGCCACCTGGGTCGCCCGGTTCGGCGCCCCCTCAGACATCTCATCCGACCGCGGCCCCCAGTTCACCTCGGAGCTCTGGGGGGCGGTTGCGCAGGGGCTCGGGGTCCGGCTGCACCGAACCACGGCCTACCACCCCCAGGCTAACGGCCTGTGTGAGCGATTTCACCGCTCATTGAAGGCCGCGCTCCGGGCCACCCTCCGCGACGGCGGCTGGGTCGACAGGCTCCCCTGGGTCCTGCTGGGCCTCCGGACGGCGCCCAAGGAGGACCTGCGCGCATCCGCGGCGGAGTTGGTCTTCGGGCAACCGCTGCGGGTGCCGGGCGAGTTCCTCCCCGACTCCACGGCACCATGGTCCGCGCCACAGCAGCGCACCGCTCTGCAAGAGACCGCCCAGAGGTTCGCCCCGGTGCCAACGGCATGCCACGGGCACCCACCGACGCACGTCGCCCCGGAGCTTCGCACGGCGGAGTACGTCTTCGTCCGCCACAATGCCCATCGGACACCACTGCGGCCCCCGTACGACGGGCCTTTCCGCGTGCTGGAGACCGGGGCGAAGCACTTCACCCTGGACATCGGCGGTACTCCGACCGCGTTTCGGTAGACCGCCTCAAGCCGGCCCACCTCGATGTGGACCATCCACCGCCAGTGGCCCGACCCCCACGTCGGGGCCGCCCTCCTGCGGGCGGACCCCCGGCACCGCCCAGCCCCGCCGCCACGGCGCCCCCCGGTCCTGCACCCATCCCAGGGGCAGCCAGGGGCATCCCACCTGGTATCCCTGCACCCCGGACGCCGCCGATCGCCAGGGGGCGCTTCGGCCGGGTCATTCGTCTGCCCCGCAAACTGGCCCTCCAGGTGCGCGGGAATTCTGGGGGGGCGCGTGTGGCGGACACAAAAGCCCACTGGCGTGGTGACATCATTCCACGCACCAAGTGGGCGGTGGCCACGCCCGAGGGGTAGGCGTGGCCTCATGATATACACCGGGCGACCAGCCCGGAGGAGTTCAGTGTTACAGTGTAGTCTTACAATAAAGACGTTTATATGTTACCGCTTGTCCGCTTCCTCCTTGCTCACAAGCAGCGCGCGTAACGCCGCGCTTTATACTGCACGATCTGATAGTGATAGCAACAAACATGGTGACCGTGGTCTCCACCTCCTGCTGAGCAGTGAGAACCAGTTAGGGGACGAGGATGAGGGTCAAACACTCGTGGGGGACGGAGGGGGCAATCGGTGCGGGCACCATGCGAACGGGGGCAATCTCCAGCGGGCACCATGCAAAGGGGGGCAATCTGCGGGCACCATGCGAAGGGGGGCAATCACCTGCGGGCACCATGCAAATAGGGAGCAATCTCCTGCAGGAACCATGCGAAAGGGGGCAATCTCCAGCGGGCACCATGTGAAGGGAGGCAATCTCCAGCGGGCACCATGTGAATGGAGGCAATCTCCTGCAGGCACCATGCACAGGGGGGCAATCTCCTGCAGGCACCATGTGAAGGGGGCAATCTCCAGCGGGCACCATGTGAAGGGAGGCAATCTCCTGCGGGCAACATGCAAAAGGGGGCAATCTCCTCCAAGGCACCATGTGAAGGGGGCTATCTCCAGCGGGCACCATGTGAAGGGAGGCAATCTCCTGCAGGAACCATGCGAAGGGGGGGGGGGCAATCTCCAACGGGCACCATGCAAAGGGGGGGGCAATCTCCTGCAGGCACCATGTGAAGGGGGCAATCTCCAGCGGGCACCATGTGAAGGGAGGAAATCTCCTGCGGGCACCATGCAAAGGGGGGCAATCTCCTGCAGGCACTATGTGAAGGGGGCAATCTCCAGCGGCAATCTCCTGCAGGCACCATGTGAAGGGGGCAATCTCCAGCGGGCACCATGTGAAGGGAGGCCATCTCCTGTGGGCACAATGTGAAGGGGGCAATCTCCTGCGGGCACCATGCAAAGGGGGGCAATCACCTGCAGGCACCATGTGAAGGGGGCAATCTCCAGCGGGCACCACGTGAAGGGAGGCAATCTCCTGCAGGAACCATGTGAAGGGGGCAATCTCCAGTGGGCACCATGTGAAGGGGGCAATCTCCAGTGGGCACCATGTGAAGGGAGGAAATCTCCTGCGGGCACCATGCAAAGGGGGGCAATTTCCTGCAGGCACCATGTGAAGGGGGCAATCTCCAGCGGCACAACGTGAAGGGGTCAATCTCCTGTGGGCACCATGCAAAGGGGGGCAATCTCCAGTGGGCACCATGTGAAGGGGGCAATCTCCAGCGGCCACCATGCAAAGGGGGGCAATCTCCAACGGCCACCATGTAAAGGGGGGCAATCTCCTGCGGGCACCATGCAAAGGGGGGCAATCTCTTGCGGGCACCATGCAAAGGGGGGCAATCTCTTGCGGGCACCATGTAAAGGGGGCAATATCCAGCGGGCACCATGCAAAGGGGGGCAATCTCCAGCGGCCACCATGCAAAAGGGGCAATCACCTCCAGGCATCATGTGAAGGGGGCAATCTTCAGCAGGCACCATGCAAAGGGGGGGGAATCTCCAGCGGCCACCATGCAGAGGGAGACAATCTCCTGCTGGCACCATGCAAAGGGGGGCAATCTCCTGTGGGCACCATGCAAAGGGAGGCAATCTCCAGCAGGCACCATGCAAAGGGGGGCAATTTTCTGCCGGCACCATGCGAAGGGGGGAAAGCACCTGTGGGCACCATGCAAATAGGGGGCAATCTCCTGCAGGAACCATGCGAATGTGGGCAATCTCCAGCGGGCACCATGCAATAGGGGGTAAGCTCCTGCAGGAACTATGTGAATGGGGAGCAATCTCCTGCGGGCACCATGCAAAGGGGGGCAATCTCCTGCAGGAACCATGCGAATGTTGGCAATCTCCAGCGGGCACCATGCAAATTGGGGCAATCTCCTGCGGGCACCATGCAAAGGGGGGGAATCTCCTGCAGGCACCATGTGAAGGGGGCAATCTCCTGCAGGAACCATGCGAATGTGGGCAATCTCCAGCGGGCACCATGCAATAGGGGGAAATCTCCTGCAGGAACCATGCGAAGGGGGGCAATCTCCTGCGGGCACCATGCAAAGGGGAGCAATCTCCTGCAGGAACCATGTGAAGGGGGGCAATCTCCAGCGGACACCATGCAAACAGGGGGCAATCTCCTGCAGGAATCATGCGAATGTGGGCAATCTCCAGTGGGCACCATGCAATAGGGGGGAATCTCCTGCAGGAACCATGCGAATGTTGGCAATCTCCAGCGGGCACCATGCAAATTGGGGCAATCTCCTGCGGGCACCATGCAAAGGGGGGCAATCTCCTGCAGGCACCATGTGAAGGGGGCAATCTCCAGAAGGCACCATGTGAAGGGAGGCAATCTCCTGTGTGCGCAATGTGAAGGGGGGCAATCTCCTGTGGGCATCATGTGAAGGGGGCAATCTCCAGCGGCCACCATGCAAGGGGGGGGGCAATCTCCAGCGGGCACCATGCAAAGGGGGACAATCTCCAGCAGCCACCATGCAAAGGTTGGCAATCTCCTGCGGGCACAATGTGAAGGGGGAAATCTTCAGCGGCCACCATGTAAAGGGGGCATTCACCTGCAGGCACCATGCAAATGGGGGCAATCTCCTGTTGGCACCATGCAAAGGGGGGCAATCTCCTGTGGGCACCATGCAAAGGGGGGCAATCTCCTGCAGGCACCATGCAAATGGGGGCAATCTCCTGCTGGCACCATGAAAAGGGGGGCAATCTCCTGTGGGCACCATGCAAAGGGGGGCAATCTCCAGCCGGCACCATGCAAAGGGGGGGCATTATCCTGCGGGCACCATGCAAAGGAGGGCAATCTCCAGCGGGCACCATGTGAAGGGGGCAATCTCCAGCGGGCACCATGCAAAGGGGGGCAATCTCCTGCAGGCACCATGCGAAGGGGGGCAATCTCCAGCAGGCACAATGCAAAGGGGGGCATTATCCAGTGAGCACCATGCGAAGGGGGGTAATCTCCAGTGGGCACCATGCAAAGGGGGGCAATCTCCAGCAGGCACCATGCAAAGGGGGGCAATCTCCAGTGGGCACCATGCAAAGGGGGGCAATCTCCTGCAGGCACCATGTGAAGGGGGGCAATCTCCTGCAGGTACCATGCAAAGGGGGACAATCTCCAGCGGCCACCATGTAAAGGGGGGCAATCTCCTATGGGCACCATGCAAAGGGGGGCAATCTCCTGCAGGCACCATGCAAAGGGGGGCAATCTCTGGCAGGCACCATGCAAAGTGTGGCAATCTCCAGTGGGCATCATGCAAAGGGGGGCAATCTCCAGCGGGCACCATGCAAAGGGGGCAGTCTCCTGCAGGCACCATGCGAAGGGGGCAATCTCCAGTGGGCACCATGCATCGGGGGGCAATCTCCAGCGGCTGCCATGTGAAGGGGCAATCTCCTGCGGGCGCCATGAGAAGGGGGCAATCACACCCTATTCAGAAGATTGCAGATCATCTCCGGGAATTGTTTCATCTGGTGTGTGAGATTGCACGCCCTATCTGGAAGATTTCACGCCCTATCCGGAAGATTGCAGACCCTCCAGGGGATTTGTGTTGTGTGGTGTGTAAAATTGCACACAATTTCCGGGATTTGTGTTGTGTGGTGTGTAAGATTGCACATCCTCTCTGGGATTTGTGTGGTGTGCTAGATTGCACACTCTCTCCGGGAAATTTCAGGTCACACTCTCCGGGAAATTTCAGGTCACCCTCTCCGGGAAATTTCAGGTCACCCTCTCCGGGTAATTTGAAGTCACCCTCTCCGGGGAATTTGAGGTCACCCTCTCCGAGAAATTTCAGGTCACTCTCTCCGGGAAATTTCAGGTCACCCTCTCTGGGAAATTTCAGGTCATCCTCTCCGGGAAATTTCAGGTCACCATCTCCGGGAAATTTCAGGTCACCCTCTCCGGGAAATTTCAGGTCACCCTCTCCGGGAAATTTAAGGTCACCCTCTCCGGGAAATTTAAGGTCACCCTCTCCGGGAAATTTCAGGTCACCCTCTCCAGGAAATTTCAGGTGACCCTCTCCGAGAAATTTCAGGTCACCTTCTCCGTTAAATTTCAGGTCACCCTCTTTGGGAAATTACACACCCTCTCTGGGAGTTCGCTTGTGTTTGTGTAAGATTGTACACCCTATCCAGAAGATTGCAGATCCTCTCCAGGAATTGTTTCATCTGGTGTGTCAGATTGCATGCCCTATCCGGAAGATTTCACGCCCCATCCAGAAGATTGCAGACCCTCTCCGGGAATTGTTTAATCTGGTGTGTGAGATTGCACGCCCTATCCGGAAGATTGCAGATCCTCTCCGGGAATTATTTCATCTGGTGTGTGAGATTGCAAGCCCTATCTGGGAAGATTGCAGATCCTCTCCCGGAATTGTTTCATCTGGTGTGTGAGATTTCATGCCCTATCCGGAAGATTTCACGCCCTATCCAGAAGATTGCAGACCCTCTAGGTCAGGGGTTCTTAACCTGTGGTCCATGGACTCATATGGGGTCCGTGGATGGGCTTCAAGGGATCCGTGAACCAGGCGCATAAAAATTATTTAAAATTTATTTTCGCTAGCTCTTTATTAAAAGTTTTGTTCTTTGTCTATGTACAGGATGTTATGTACTTATTCTTGCTTACTGAAGACTAGTAGGTCTGTAAGGTAGGTTGAAATGGGATGATACTGAGTGTACAGTCAGGTAACATGCAGTCGTCATCGTCGTCAAGTTATGACTTCTAGAATAGTTTCCGTCGATAGAAATTGAAGAAAATGTACCCTGCCCCAGATTTTAGCGCCACCAGACCTCGTGTTTACAGTTTGGTATCGTCGTTTGCACGTCCGCCATCCAGTGCCACTCCATAATTAAGTGCTTATTTCTCACTTTCCACGGCTTGTCACGACTCAGGAATCTTCTCATATACTGGTGAGGTTTAAAACTTTATAGTATCTTCAGATCCATGTTACTGTCCCCCGTCGCACCGCGGCGCGAAAGGGGGACTATGGTTTTCCCCTCCGTCCGTGTGTGCGTCCGTCCGTCCGTCCGTGCGTAAGCAAAGGACCGAATTCTAATTTGGTGTGTGGGTGCAACTAGGCATAAGGAAGAACGCTATTGAACATTGGGTCGCTACGTAAAAATCCAAGATGACCGCCGCCATGTATGTCTGAACCTTGTGAGCGAAATATCTTGAAAAACAAGCATTCTGAGTATTGCACTGCAATACATGTCCCCTACCAAAGTTAAAAGTGCCATAACTTTGTCAAAAATGATCGAATATGCAAATTTATGCACGGTTGATGCTGGTTTTCAAACTTGATCTGAGGTATGCTGAGACATGAGACACGTGTGTCACGCCTTGCCTCGTTGATAAGGCCGCAAGGTCACTCCGTGGAGCAGCCTGCACGTATTGCACTGTGTGAATTATATAATTACCAACTCACGGTCTGAGGTACTAGCGATTCAAGAGATATCCTTTTTTTTTTTTTTCGTTTAATTCACGATATCTGCCAAACCACGTGCCCTATCGCAAATTCCAAAAGGACATTTTAGTAGACTGACATGCTGAACAGATCTGTGAAGTTTCCCCTCGATTGGATCAAAAATGAGGGAGGAGCTCAGTTTTAAAGGTTCATGCTTAAAAACGTCATAACTCTGAAACCATGTGACACATGACGTCATGCTCGCTGACTTTTTTGTTCGTCATGGGTATGCGATTCTGCCTGCAAAGTTCGGCCTCGATCTGTTCAGCCGTTGCAGAGAAAAAGGGGTTTTCGTGTTTTCACGAAAAACAATATCGCGGTCGAACCACGTGACCTGTGATGTCATAATTACCATTAAAATATTCTACAGACCGAGTCCCCCCGACGGTGAAAATTTGATCTCAATCGGTCCAATTATTGCAGAGAAAATCTTTTTTAAAGGAAATTAAAACTTAAAATGGCACTGAGTTAAGGATCATCAGAATTATCAGAATTCCCAAAGTTCAAAGTGCCATAACTTTGTCAAAAATGATCGAAACGTCGTGAAGTTCGAACTTGACCTGTAACTTATCATGAGGAAACGATGTACCAAGTTTGAAATCATTATAGTAAGGGAAACATATGAAAATCTGTTAACTAAATTGTTACCAAAAAATTTCTTCACCAATATGTTTGTAAAGGTGTGTAATAACATGTGTTAAAATGTTGAAGTTCAACTCCAGTGGGAAACCCAGAAAAAAAGCTGTTGAATTCGGGTACCGAAAAATTATTTTCGAGAATTTTTATTTTTTTAAATCGGCCCTTAAGTAACTTATGAGGGGTCAAATAAGGGGTTTTCATGATTCTGAGTTGATTGTTAACATTTATATTTCACCACAGACACTCCTTTGTGGAAAAATAATTTCTAAATATATCTCATTTTCTACTTTGCAGGACATGGAGTCTAGCAATATGGATGAAGACGTTACTCCACCTGTGCTCAATTGCTTCATCTGTGCACGCTCGGATACACCAGCTGAAAGGCTCATACAGGCAACTCCAAAGGGATACTCAACTTTATTGAAACAAGCAGAAACTGTCGAAAATGTTACTGTTGTGGAACGTATGAAGGAGGCTCAAAAGGAAGGAAAACTGAGGTACCACCAGAAGTGTAAAAATGATCTGTACAACAACTTTGTTGCAACCACCAAGAAGTCAGCTCAAGCATCAAAGGCAGAGAAAGAGTCATCAAAGTTGAAGAGAAGACGCACTACTTGTGAGTTCAGTTCATCAACTGGCTGCAGTTCTAGAAGATCACAGTCAGTTGACCTCCTGTATAAGGATGTATGCATTCTTTGCAACCAACCAGCCCAGCTCTACAAAAATAATCCAGCACAAGCTAGAAAGAAATACAGAGTGCCAGATAATTTGACTGCAGATACACTGAAGGCAAGCTTGCTGAAGACAGCACGGAGTCGCGGGGATGACTGGGGCACTGAAGTCACTGGACGCCTGGAAGGGATCAACGACTTGGTAGCAGAAGAAACACTGTACCATTTGCGATGCAAACTTATGTTTGCGAGAGGTGACAGTTTGTCCAAGACTGATGAGGAAGGAAAAAGGAAGAGAGGACAGAGGAGTATTGATGAGGAGCGAGAGGCAGTTTTTATTGAATTCTGCGAATGGTTAGACTCAGAATTAGAGCATGGGGTAATGAACATGGACCAAGTCCATGAAAAGCTGCAGGAGTTTGATCAGTCACCAGAGAAGAGCCTTTCTTATTCAAAGCATTGGCTAAAGATAAAACTTCTAGAGAAATACGAAGATACCTTGTATTTCACAACACAGGAAAGAAGGGCAGATGTACTCTGTCTCAAAGATGGCACTGACAATATTCTGCGAGAGCATCATGCTAATCTTGACCATGGAGATGAGAAGACTCAGATCATAAAGACGGCACTCAAGTTCATATCCAATGATATTGCCTTGATTGATTTAGGTCCAAAGTCATACCCCACCACACACAGTATGACTGACATCGATAGTCAGCTGACACTTGTTCCTGCAAGCCTTCAGATGTTCTTGAGACCGATTGTCAAGACAGACGAAAGAGTTGCCGTTTGGGGGCAGAATTTTATTAAGGCCTGTCGACCTCGGTCTGGAGTATTGCCACACCAAATGGGGCTTGCCATACAACTTGATCATAGATTTGGATCAAAATGGATGCTCAACAAGTTCCACCGGCTGGGATACACTGAGTCTTACACGGAGACACAAAACTACAAATACTGCTTCCTTAATAGTAGGAGTGAAGATGATGTTCCAGATACTTCTGGCACTCTTGACACCATTGTGGAGGAAACCGATGAACAGATCAATGATGAGGTTGCGGTTGATGCTGCGCTTGAGGATCAATCAGTGATGACAGCCAAAGTGCCAGCCAGTGAAAGTGAATTGTCAAGTAATGATCAGGTGGTCTTTATGGAGGTTGGGGAAACAAACAATGCAGTCACTCAGTTTGTTGGAGACAATATAGATTTAAACATTGTCTCTATTCACGGAAACACTCCCTTTCACTCAATGGGTTGGATCGAAGTCACCTCTCCGGCACCACCTTTGCCAGATCCACAGACAACAGCAGCTTTGGTTCTTTGATCAACAGCAGCACCAACAATGAGCCAGTTCCAACACTGGACCCCACGGCTCCTGAGGAGCTATTGCAGTTCACGAGCTGTAATTGTCATGGAGATTGCAGCAACCGGCGATGCAGCTGCAAGAAGAATGGGGTCACGTGCATCTCGGCCTGTGGAGTCTGTAATGGCATTACATGCAGAAACTGCAGTCATGATGTTGTTGAGTCTGAAGAAGACATAGACAATGACTGTTGAAACTTCTGACATTGTGAATGAGAAATAACTCTTGAGTATTATATATGTATGTGAAATAAAAGCTACTTTGTGTGTAAATGTAAAAGTGAAAATATAAATGTTAACAATCAACTCAGAATCATGAAAAACCCTTATTTGACCCCTCATAAGTTACTTAAGGGCCGATTTAAAAAAATAAAAATTCTCGAAAATAATTTTTCGGTACCCGAATTCAACAGCTTTTTTTCTGGGTTTCCCACGGGAGTTGAACTTCAACATTTTAACACATGTTATTACACACCTTTACAAACATATTGGTGAAGAAATTTTTTGGTAACAATTTAGTTAACAGATTTGTGAAATATCTCATAAAATGCCCTTACTATTAGCTTTAAGAGTTTAGAAAAAAAGTCCGGAAAACTGTTCTTTGCGTGACGGACTGACGGACTGACGGACTGACAGACTGACGGACGGTGTGCAAGCCTATAGTCCCCTCTGGTGTACACCGGTAGGGGACTAATAAGCGAAGTACCAACTTCTAATCTGGTGTGTGGGTGTATCTAGGCATAAGGAAGAACGCTATTACAAATTGGGTCGCCACGTCAAAATCCAAGATGGCCGCCTCCATATATATGTCTGAACCTTGTGAGCGAAATATCTTGAAATATAAACGAACTACTAACTTCTAATCTGGTGTGTGGGTGTATCTACGCATAAGGAAGAACACTATTGAAAATTGGGTCGCCACGTCAAAGTCCAAGATGGCCTCCTTGCGTCTTCCACTTTGTCAACTCACATCACTTCACCGACGGGGGACCTAGGCGTAACACTTGTTGTCCCCTGTCGCACCGCGGAGCGAAAGGGGGACTGTGGTTTTCCCCTCCGTCCATGTGTGCGTCCATCCGTGCGTCCGTCCGTGCGTGCGTGTGTGCGTGCGTGACTGCGTAAGCGAAGGACCGAATTCTAATTTGGTGTGTGGGTGCAACCCACGTCAAAATTCAAGATGGCCGCCGCCATGTATGTCTGAACCTTGTGAGCGGAATATCTTGAAAAATAAGCGAAGTACCAACTTCTAATCTGGTGTGTGTGTATGTAGGCATAAGGGAGAACGCTATTGAAAATTGGGTCGCCACGTCAAAATTCAAGATGGCCGCCGCCATGTATGTCTGAACCTTGTGAGCGGAATAACTTGAAAAATAAGCGAAGTACCAACTTCTAATCTGGTGTGTGTGTATCTAGGCATAAGGAAGAACCCTATTGAAAATTGGGTCGCCACGTCAAAATCCAAGATGGCTGCCACCATATATATGTCTGAACCTTGTGAGCGAAATATCTTGAAAAATAAACGAACTACTAACTTCTAATCTGGTGTGTGGGTGTATCTACGCATAAGGAAGAACGCTATTGAAAATTGGGTCGCCACGTCCAAATCCAAGATGACCACCTTGCGTCTTCCACTTTGTCAACTCACATCACTTCACTGACGGGGGACCTCGGCGTAACGCTTGTTTTTCCTCTATAATTATACTGTATATTCAATTACCCATCAATGTAATTTTTCCATCTACCTGCGTCTGATTTTCCTTTCTGCTTGCCATGTTTTTATCTGCATTTATTTTCTACATTACAATATATTGTATATCTTTCATCCATATTTTAATAGATTTCAGGATTTTCAGCACTTGTTACCATCAAAACGAAAAGTAGAAATCGATTGGATGTCAAACATGACATGCATGTTGCCTTGTCAAAGACCACTCCCCAATTTCATATTCTTATTGAAGCCAAACAACAACAGCCTTCTCACTGAAATGTCCTTTTCAGCAGAATTGAAGTTTATTTTTTGTTTAATTTGCACAATTTGGATATACATATTTCATTTTATTCAGGGAATGGTCATTGATTTTTGCATGAAAAAAGTGAGATATATTATTTGTAAAGATTGTTTTTTAAATTCTGATTATAACGGTATGTGAAGGAAAAAATTTTCCTATGTAATAAAATTTATTCATTGTATGCAAAATTTTGTGTTTATGTGCTAATGTGCATTTTTCTGGGGAAGGGTCCGTAGCTTTCAACACATTCTCAAAGGGGTACACGACTCAAAAAAGGTAAAGAACACTTGCTCTAGGCCCTAGAGTCTAGGTAATTTGTGTGGCGTGGTGTGTAAAATTACACACCATTTCCGGGATTTGTTTTGTGTGGTGTGTAAGATTGCACACTCTCTCCGGGAATTGTTTAATGTGGTGTGTAAGATTGCACACACTCTCCAGAAGATTGCAGACCAGAAGATATACAGAAGATTGCAGACCCTCTCAGGGATTTGTGTTGAGTGGTGTGTAAAATTGCACACCATTTCCGGGATTTGTGTGGTGTGCTAAGATTGCAGTCCCTCTTTGGGATTTGTGTTGTGTCGTGTGTAAGATTGCACACTCTCTCCGGGAATTGTTTAATGTGGTGTGTAAGATTGCACACACTCTCTGGAATATAGCACACCCTCTCCGGGATATTTTCGACCCTCTCCGGGAGATTTTGGTGTCCTGTATGAGATTGCAGCCCTCTCCAGGAGAATCCACACCCTCTCTGGGATTTGTGTTATGTGGTGTGTAAGATTGCACACCTTCTTTTTTTTTTTTTTTTTTTGTATACAAGAACGAGGCTCGTGAAAGAGCTAACATTAATCACGCAAAAAGGCAACCGACACATAAAACACAAAATAAGGGGAGCGGAACACAAGATGGGGAGAGAGGGGGAAGGACACAAACACAACATTTGAGAGCAGGGACATCGAGAGAACTGTGGGAGGGGGAGGGCTTTGGGGGAGGTGGGAGAGCTATACAACACATCAACACTGCAAGGACTTCCAGGAAAGAAGTTGGAATTTCAAAAAAAGTGCATCTGGGGTGAATTAGCGGGGGTAGAAAAGATCAAGGTTTTGGATGGGGGAAGATAAGAGATGGTGGTGAACAGCTGTTTTGAAAAGAGTGTGGGAGTTTGTTCCAGAGGCGGGAGAAAATTGTGTCCTTCCCCCTCTCTCCCCATCTTGTCTGCCGCTCCCCTTGTTTTTTTGTGTTTTGTGTGTCGGTTTGTCTTTTTGTGTGATTAATGTTAGCTCTTTCACGAGCCTCGATCTTGTATACAAAAAGAAAAAGAAAAAAAAAAGGGTAATGAAAGAGTGAAGGTGAACAGAGAGCCTAGATTATGGCAGTTTAACCATAAGAGGGTTGCTGGCAGATCTTGTGCGACCTGTAGGAATATTAGGGGGACAGAGCACAGAGAAAGCTGGGGGAGCAAGGCCAGAGAGGAGTCGGTAGAAGACAGAAAGACCATCAACCTGCCTGCGGTGAGTGAGTGAAAGGCCCTCGGAGTTAGCTTCATCGCAGGAGATTCCAATGATTCTGAAAGCTTTGGTTTCAACAGCGTGAAGTCGAGCTAGGTGTGAGGCAGGAGCACCGGCCCAGAGGGGGGGACAGTATTCCATTGAGCTGCGGATGAAAGCCTTGTATGTGGTGAGGAGCTCAGGTATGCCAAGGAAGGACTTCGCACGATGGAGGATGCCCAGTCGGCGACTGGCTTTGGAGGCCAGCTTGGAAATGTGGTTTTCCCAAGAAAGCTCATGGCAGATAGTGAGACCCAGGAGCTTGAGCGACAGAACCCCTTGGAGAGGATTGTTGAGAAAGTAGATGGGAGGGTTTTCCAGTCGGTCTTTTCGGAGAAACCTAGAAAGAGTGTGGGATTTGTCAGGATTGAAAGACATGTTCCACTTGTTTGACCAGTCTGTGATTTTGTCCAGGTCTGCAGAGAGTGATGAGGCTGCAGACTGCCGATCTGAGGGATGAGGAATGGAGTGACAGAGAGTGGATTCATCAGCAATGAGATAGAGAGGATTTTCCAGAGAGTCAGAGAGATCATTGATGAAGACCAGAAATAGCACAGGGCCAAGAACACTACCTTGGGGGACTCCAGCCAGAACAGGAAGGGGAGATGAGAGAAATCCATTCAGGGCCACACGTTGCCTACAACCAGAGAGGAAGTCCGCAAGCCATGAGTGGAGATTTCCATGGATACCATCGGAGGAGATTTTGGTGAGCAGAGCTGGGTGCCAGACCGTATCGAAGGCACGTGATATGTCAAGGGAGTCAGCTATGATTTCCTGTTTGGCATTTAGGACCTCAATCCATTGTTGAGACAGCAGAAGCAGCATGTCCAGAGTGGAATGGCCTGGTCTGAATCCAAATTGATGATCAGAGATCAAGCCATTGGAGAAGAGGACGGATTTGATATCTGAAGCAATGATGAATTCCATGAATTTGCTGATAATTGGGAGCAGGCTGATTGGTCTGTAGTTGCAAGGATCTGTTTTTGCACCTTTTTGTGTAAAGCGGTTATGTTTGCTGATTTCCAAGATGCTGGCAGATGACCTTGAGCAAAAGAGAGGGTGAAAAGAACAGAGAGAGGGTGAGATAGAGCGGCAGAGCAGGATTTTAGGACCCGTGGGCTGATGCTGTCTGGTCCAGTTGCAGAATCAGAGTTGAGGTTTGACAAAAACTTCTCCACCTTGTCAGGAGAGAAGGACACAGAGTCCAGGAGCAGTTGGGTTCAACTGGAAAAGGTGGGAACAGAGAGAGATGGGTTTGGGACACAAGATTTTGAGGCAAACACAGAGTTGAGGCATTCGGCTTTGTCACGTGCGGTGTCAACTGTGTCGCCATTTGAGGTAAGGGAGGGGATGGAGGGGAGTAGATGATAAATGTTGTTCCTGGGACAGCCCCAAATCTCCATTCACTTACATGTAAATTTTCCTCTCACCATCACTTTTCTTCATTTCCCCTTAACACCTCTATTCCTTCCCCCTTTGGTCTTATGGGCCTTTTACTCTTACTATCAATGATCATTGTTGTTCAGTAGACCACTCAAACAATGATCCTACGAATATTTGCTCCCTCTCACCCCCCTTGAGGACCCATGATCCTTCTAACCTTATGGACCTATGATCCTTCTTCTACTATTGACACTGAGCCTTATACATATCATCTGGCAGATCATCGAGTAGACCACTCAAACAATGATCCTACAAATATTTGTTTATGTGTAGGAAATAATTTAATTCTCCTACAACTCTCTTCACTATCTAATATATTAACAAAGTATATGTTTGAGTTTGGTTCTTTATCAAGATATTTTAACTGAGCTAAAATAAAATGATAAACCTCCCTCAATGTCCTTGTCTGAGCGCCTCCAGTGCCACACACCATTTTAAAATTAAAGTATATATTTTCCTGACAACCATCAAAGTTTTCCATCCACTCAAAAAGATTTCCATCTTTTTGACCTAACTCACCAGTATTTAAATTAATTCTCTTATTTGTTTTGTGAACTTTTTTACCAGTTGCCTTTTCAATAGGTCTTATTTGATATTTTTCACATTCATTATGTTTTCCATTTATATACCAAGGTTGATTACACCTCCACTCTTTAGTCTGGTTGATAATTGGTTCTATCATTTATATAATAGTAAAAAAAGGCGGTGGTAGCCCGTTAAAATCCCTAACCCCCTTTTTAGCTCATCACTTATATATATCTTATCACTTATATATATCTTATCACTTATATCTTATCACTTATATGTATCTTATCACTTATTTATCTTATCACTTATATAACCATAAGGGAGACTATCAAATCCATTTTCTAAAATAAACCTCTTATCATCAAAAGCCCCCAATGCTTCCTTATTCACCTCTTCTGAATATAATTGATGTTTATAACTTCTTATTCCATTAATCTTTCTAAACTCTTCTTTCTTTGTTGTTAAACAGTTATAATAATCCTTAAAGTTTATTGTTTCTTTAATAACATTTTTCTTTACACCTTTTAACTTCTTATCAGTCTTTTCAACGTTATTCACAATGTATTTATAAGCATAAGCCTTGGACCTCAATCCCACAAATTCACTCATAACATTTCCTCCTAATTCATCCTTGAACTTTCCAATCACCTTTTTATTTTTAGAAGAGAACAATCCACTCTCTGGACTATAATTACTAGTGTCATAGATATTGATGTCCTCCTTCATGTCTGAATAAACATCAATGTCTGAATGTCTGAAATAAAGTTATTATAAAAGTAATCATACATTAATGACTTTGATAAATCAAGAATTGATGTTCCAATATAAATAGGTTTGTCCATTTCAATACTCTCTTTAACCAAATGGATCGCACAAAAGTTCTCAGTAAAGACCTCGGCTCTTATAAAACTCGGTCTATTAATTAATTTTGATGCTTGTTCCCAAGATGTTGATAGTCTGATATTTTGTCTTTTCCTCACGTTCTCCATGGTCTTACCAAAGACTGCATTATTCATCAATTTATAAAAGTCTTTCTCAAAATCTGTTTTTGACTCTGTTCTTCTTTGTGTATTAAAATCAATGTACTCCTTTGGCCAATGACTTTGATTGAACTTTAGAACCCTATGGATCTTCTCTACTCTTAGACCTTTTGATAAATATTGTCGCAAATTTCTTTGGTGTAGAACATAATTTTTCTTGTTATATAATGTAGTAAGTAATTTTTCTGTTGATTCACCGATATCAAACGATCGTTGATAATCACTTAACCATTCTTTCTTTGGACTTTCTTTCTCACAAGCAAATGGAAGATCTTTATGTTTGATATGAAGTTCTTCAGGATATTTTAAATTGACCTCAAAATAATAACCAACCTTTGAATCATCCAATTCTTTTTGTGTAGAGATACATACATCTTGTAAAACCTTTTTGTAGTCTTTTTCCTTTACCCATCTAAGTTTTCCATAAGGAAGAGCCTGAGACATTGCCCAGCCATACAGGTTGTTCGCGTCATAGTACATCAAGTAAGAACTCTTTTTCGTTGAATCATAATTTGGAAGATATTTGTTATTTGCTTTTGCGTATCTACTCGAGCAGACTTGTGAAATTCCTCCTCTCTTTGCCTTTTCAATCATCAAAAGCATATCAACATCGGTTATCAAATCCAAATCTTGTTTTGTCATTTTCAACATCGCACTCCAGGCCAATCCAGGTGCTGTGTAGTAGTGAGCAGGATCCAATCCATATCCAGTGTAACAAACAGATCTAAAGGCTTCAAATACATCGGCCAATAAAAGCACATCAGTTTTGAGATACAAATCGTGATACTCGCCAAGATTCTTGATGTTATATTTTTCCCAAACATTTTGTGCGTGTACATAATCTTTATCAGATATATGACTGTTGTTTAATTTGTTATATAAATTTTCTTTTGAAGGAAGTTGTGTTTCATTGAATCTCTCAAATGAGTCCATATAGTCATAGGGGTAAATTCCCTTTTGTGTTAGAAAATCTTTATCTGAAAAATACTCTGAAAGACATGGAAACTCTTTTAGATTTTGAACCAAGTTAGCCAATGGACTTGCCATGAATTTAAATGCATCAAGAAATCTGATATGAGTAATAGGAGATGTGTGAATTGTTTTTGTGAATGAAATGTATTTCTGAACCGTGTTAGGAATTGCTGAAATGTGTCCAGATGTCTTTGAAAGTTCATTAATAAATAGATGCGTATCATAATGAGCGTTGTTATGAAGTAAGACGGGAATGAAAGAGGGGAGTTTATAATTAATATTACAACTTTGATGAGCCGGACCTCTATATTTACCAGTGAGATGACAATGATCTCTAACCTTTAGACCTTCACCAATTTTTTCCTCACAAATATGACAAACATTGTTTTTTCTAAATTCCCTTTTCTGTTCACTCGTCAAGGACATTGGTTCATTGGTTTCTCTCATTATCTTGGTTAATCGGACACAGTCTTTTTCTAGTCGTTTCACAATCTCCTCTGGGGTATTTGAGCCTCTATACTCCTCTAACTTGTTATATTTATCACCAACGGATGAGTTGATATAATAACAAAAACCGCAAGGAGTATGTTTTTGATATTTATTTGTGTATGATTCTTTTGGATATGGAGAAGCAGTATCTATTTTTTCTGAAATACTGTACTTTCAAAATCAGCATATATAACAAATGGATGTTTGATCTTTTTCTTTTCATCTTTGAATGTGATCTTTGAGCCTTCTTTAGACATATTGATTACCGTTGATTTATGTTCACCACAATAATTTGAATGTTTATCTAATCTTTCTTGTGTATGGAAGAAGTTAAGACAACGCAAACAAATATATATTTTATTTGTTCTTTTACATACTTGTGGTTTTATTAATTTAGCAATATCTTTGATGTATGTATACTGTGAATTTTCCTCTGAATTATAATATAGAAGATTAATATGAGTTTGTTTACAATTGTTAGAAAGCTTTAAAACCTGAATGCTGTTTGTTTCTGTTAGACCATAAACATTAACTGATAAATTATTCATCTTTTCAAATTTAGGAATATCATTTAAAGCCATAGGAAACTTTAGATCTTTCGTATTTAATGTATTCTCATATTTTTTATAATGAGATACTCTTTCATCATGAAAATGTGGAGGATGTAAGTGTGCCAGAATAGACCAGAGAAAACATTTATTGTCTTTATTTTTGATATTGATAACTGCTTTTCTATTTTTGATAACACTGGGTAAATCAATGTGTTACGTGGTCCTCCCGGTGACTACCTGGTCTCGGTGACCCCCGGACCGTGAGAGGAACTCCGCCAGAAAGATCTATGATTTATATGCTTTCGTAACGCAATCAATATGAAAGACACAACAATTCAAGTCAATAAGAAACCCCACACCAAGGATCCAGATTCATCAATTAATATATTCCCCAATCAATCAACAACCATCAATAATTAATCAATCACCAATATTACTAAGATGGCCATCTCATGTATGTCCCCCCTTTCCCCACTCATGACCCCTCAATGGTCACTGTCCCTCACAATGTCTCTGGGCCCCTCCTGGCCAAGGTGAAGGTCGACTTCTCCGCACACGGGCGGTTGAACGGACCCCTGGCTGACGTGCTCCAAACGTGCACATCACGTACCGGGAACAACTGCTGCAGCGCCCTCCTCCTTGCACAGCCAAGCGGGCAAAAGCAAAGCGCGGCTGGCAAAGCGCGCGAGGCCCAAGGTGCGACCCGTACGCGTCCTTGTAGACGTCGAGGCGAACTGTGCCGGACGCTTGGTTCCGTGCACGAACCCATGGCACTTGACATGTAATCAGTAATTACCCCGCGCAGGTAACTCCTTTCGCCAGACGGGCTTTCAAACGCAGCGTCCCCCTACGCTGCTCAATATCGACACTGCTCGCGTCGGAGCTGGGCGAGGAAGAGGAAGATCGCCGCTTCTCCCGGACCTCGTGTCTTTTTTCTTCTTCCGGTTCACTATCCCGTTTCCGGTCTCCTGTTATCCGGAGCCTCTCTAACCCTTTAACCACAACAACCTTTAATAGAATAAACATTAATAAGCAATGACATGAATAGTAACTCCTCTAAATCCGGGATCCGTAACACTCCCCCCCTTCAAGAAAGAAAGTTTGAACCCCGCGAAAACTTTCTGTGCCGGCCACTTTGATAAACCAACCCGATACCCCAAATCATCAGTTCCCCCCGGGCACAATTATCGCATCTCAAAAATAAAGCAACAAACTTTCACCAAAACCCCCCAGAGATTCCAAGGTAATTCCCTCGAGACCAAGCGTCAACCACTTCTAGTTGCTCTTGGATGGAGGCCCAGCTGAGTACTCACTACATGGACGCCTTAAGGAATGTGGGGTTCACGGTTAGTCCGGGGAGGAAAGGTCATTACATGGACGCCTTTAAGAACGTGGAGTTCCCGGTTAGTCCGTGTAGGAACGTTCCCTACCGGGACGCCTTTTAAGAACGTGGCGTTCACGGTTAGCCCGTGTAGGAGCCCAGGCTCGGCGGCTCCGCCGTATATAGAGTGCTTCAACTTCTCCGGACTCCTAACAGTTACGGTGGGACCCCTTGTCCCAGCAGTCCCCTGACTGGCGGTCTCCTTCTCGGCCAGTCCTCTGCCAATCATTCTTTCGGGAGATGCCGTAACTCTGGGAGCCTCCATAGTAATATCGGCTGCTGCCAACACCAAAACTACCGCCAAGTGGTCCTCTTCTGTAGACCTCTCGACGCCTACGAAATGCCTTCCCTACTGTTATGGTCCGACCCTCCAAATCCTTACCATTCCAATTCTTCTCTGCCTCCCTGGCGTCTTTTGTGCTTGCAAACGTGACAAAGCCGAACCCTCTTGACCATTGCGTTTCCCTGTCTTTTACCACCCGCACTTCCACCAGCGGCCCATATCTGTTGAAGACAGAGGTCAGAACTTCTTCCTCTGGGTTGAAGTTCAGTCCCCCTACAAATAACTTGGCACTTTTGTCGCCATCCCGAGCTGGGGTGGTGTTATTTCCCCTGCGGGGCTCTTTACCCACCCTCGGGTTACCATAAATTTGCCCCCCGGCCAAATCATTCCCGATAATCACAGATACCCCCTCTACAGGAAGCGTGGCTTGTAAACCGACGGTGACTGGTCCTGACACCAAATAGGATTCCAAATGGATGACATGAAGTGGAGCACTAACACAGCCACCGATCCCTTGTAACCGAACACTATCACCAGTTGCGGTAGTCTTTGACAATGGCAAAATGCCTTCAAGCATTAAGGATTGATGGGCTCCTGTGTCCCTCAATACCCTAACAGGTCTTGGGTTAGTCAAGTCTCCCTCGAGGGAGACCAACCCCTCATAAATAAATGGTTGGTAACTCTTCTGTGGGCAATTTCTTACGCTTGCCATCGCATTCGGAGTTGTAATAGTCGGACTCCGCTCTGGGTTTTCCCTTTTCATGAGGTAACAACTGGACATCAAGTGTCCCGGTTTCTTGCAAAAAGCGCAAGCAGGTCCAGAGGAGAAACTCGTGGTCTGCCTCGGGCCCCCCGAAAAATAAGTTTGTCCTGGGCCCGTCGCCCTCTGATTTCGAACAGTTCGGGTATCAGCGTTGTCCCCATAATCATCTCGAGGCCGCCGCCATGTATTGTCGTTCTCCGCACCTGCTGTTCCACAACTCCCCTGCGGAAATCTAGGCGAGGAGTTAGGTTCATGGACCCCTATCCGGTGTGTTAAGGCATAATCATCTGCCATGGTGGCTGCGTCCCACAACTTCGGTACTTTCTTTTCCTGCAGGTACACTTTGATGTCCTCGTGGACACACTGTTGAAACTCCTCCACCAGGATCAAGTCACGCAATGCTTCGAAGTCGTTCCCGACTCCTTTTGACTCACACCACCGATCAAACATGTTTTCTTTCACTCTGGCAAACTCCACATGGGTCTCACTCTCCCTCTTCCTGGCATTCCTGAATTTTTGCCGGTAAGCTTCAGGAACCAACTCATAGGCTTTGAGGATGTGCTTCTTCAATACCTCATAATCTGCACATTGGTCCATTGGTAGCGCCGAATAAATCTCTTGAGCTTTACCCACCAGCACACTTTGCACTAGTATGGTCCAGGCCTCCTCCGGCCAGTTTAACTGTCGAGCCACTTTCTCAAAGTGTGGAAAAAATTTAGCGACTTCCTTTTCACTGAAGGGTGGAACCAGCCTCACATGTCTGCCCACATCTCAGGTGTTCTGGCTAGGTGTCGACCCCGTCAGCAAGGGTGGTACCTCTCCCCATTCTCTCATTAAATCCAGCTCCTTGAATTTAATTTCTTGCTGAAGCGCCATGTCACGTTCCTTTAATTCCCTTTCGGCTTTTCTCTCCTCTGCTTCGAGTTCCCTGGCAGCTCTCCTCTCCTCTGCTTTTCTCCCTTCTAACCTTTCCTGGAGTTCTCGTTCCACTCTCCTTTCCTCTGCTTGTTTCTCTTCTCTCCTCTCTTCTGCTTTCCTTTCTTCTTCTGCTAACCTTTCCTGGAGTTCTTGTTCCACTCTCCTTTCCTCTTCTGCTCTTTCCTTTTCTGCTTTCCTTTCCTCTGTTTTCATCCTTTCTAACCTTTCCTGGAGTTCTCGTTCCACTCTCCTTTCCTCTGCTTGTTTCTCTTCTCTCCTCTCTTCTGCTTTCCTTTCTTCTTCTGCTCTTTCCTTTTCTGCTTTCCTTTCTTCTTCTTTTAACCTTTCCTGGAGTTCTCGTTCCCCTCTCCTTTCCTCTGCTTGTTTCTCTTCTCTCCTCTCTTCTGCTTTCCTTTCCTCTTCTTTGATCCGTTCCTGGCTCCGTAATTGCAACTCCAGTTTCCGGAGCTCAACGTCTTCTGGTTCTTCGGGTAGCCACTGCCTGGCTGACTCGTCCCATGTTCCTAATCCCACCATAGATTGTATCACCGTGGTCTGCAACTCTGCCTTCCTCAAATTAGTTCGGACCTCCAAGTTAAAATGTTTGGCCAATTTCAAGAGGTCCACTTTTAGTAACGCTCGGAACTGTGCCTCACTGGGTGTTACCGCAAAGTTCTGTGCAACAAACGCCATGGTGACTATCGTTAACACCTGTTAACCTTCACCCAAGACTTTACCACAATTTCTCAAAAATTTACCAATTAATAATTAATTAATTAATTTTAATTACTAAAAATTATTATTTTATTATGTTATACAATTTTAGATCCCGGACGAGCCCCCAATTCTGTTACGTGGTCCTCCCGGTGACTACCTGGTCTCGGTGACCCCCGGACCGTGAGAGGAACTCCGCCAGAAAGATCTATGATTTATACGCTTTCGTAACGCAATCAATATGAAAGACACAACAATTCAAGTCAATAAGAAACCCCACACCAAGGATCCGGATTCATCAATAATATATTCCCCAATCAATCAACAACCATCAATAATCAATCACCAATATTACTAAGATGGCCATCTCATGTATGTCCCCCCTTTCCCCACTCACGACCCCTCAATGGTCACTGTCCCTCACAATGTCTCTGGGCCCCTCCTGGCCAAGGTGAAGGTCGACTTCTCCGCACACGGGCAGTTGAACGGACCCCTGGCTGACATGCTCCAAACGTGCACGTCACGTACCGGGAACAACTGCTGCAGCGCCCTCCTCCTTGCACAGCCAAGCGGGCAAAAGCAAAGCGCGGCTGGCAAAGCGCGCGAGGCCCAAGGTGCGACCCGTACGCGTCCTTGTCGACGTCGAGGCGAACTGTGCCGGACGCTTGGTTCCGTGCACGAACCCACGGCACTTGACGTGTAATCGGTAATTACCCCGCGCAGGTAACTCCTTTCGCCAGATGGGCTTTCAAACGCAGCGTCCCCCGAGGCTGCTCAATTTCGACACCGCTCGCGTCTGTGCTGGGCGAGGAAGAGGAAGATCGCCGCTTCTCCCGGACCTCGTGTCTATTTCTTCTTCCGGTTCACTATCCCGTTTTGGGTCTCCTGTTATCCGGAGCCTCTCTAACCCTTTAACCACAACAACCTTTAATAGAATAAACATTAATAAGCGATGACATGAATAGTAACTCCTCTAAATCCAGGATCCGTAACAAATGTAAGAAGAAGCTTTTAGAGGATCTGATTGAAGAATATGAATGTCTATGTAAATAATTTTTCCTATATTGAATCCACTTCCTACGATTGAATTATCCACATCTTGCTCTTGTTTAATAAGTTCATCATAGACTCCTGATGTTTTAAAATCTTGATATGAAGATATAAAGTGTGGCTCAGTTCTCATGTATGGTGTATCTATAACTCCTTCGTCCTTTGTCATTTCTAATTTTACTCCCATATAAAATTTAAGTGGTTTCATTTCTTTTAGTGTTTTTTCAATCAACGTTTGAACAGCAGGTTTAACTATTTCTACAGCATCAACTATAGACTCTGGTTCAGGAGATTTGAAGTTAAAGACTCTTATTTTAATATGTCCTTTGAATGCGCCATCAGAGTTTTTAGTTGTGATAAAATTTGATAAATGTTGATTTGTTTTAAGATGTATTTCGAAGCCTTTCTTGAGGATATTTTTATGACAGACAGAACAGTGTTTTGTTTCCTTCTGAATAGGAGCTAGTAGGTGAAGTAGATTAAATGTGTGTTTGTTAGTTTTAAGGTGTCTTTTGTATTGTTTATATTCTTGTTCACAAACGTCGCAATACGTTGCTTTGATCATATTATATAGTAAAATTATACTTAAAACAAAGTGCCTTTTTTCGAGGCTTTTTAAAAGATGAAACTGTGCTTAAAGTAAAACACTTATAGAAGAAACTGTGCTTCGAAGAAAGTGCCTTTTTACAGGCTTTTTATAAACTAGGGCATGCCCGTACTATATATAAGCTAGGACGTGCCCGTACGTGGGTGCCCGTTCCTTGCCAAAAAAAAAAAAAAAAAAAAATTTGTGTAGGGGTGTGTGTGTGTAAACATCCTAGGGCGTGCCCGTACGTGGGTGCAAAAAAACATGCGTGCAAACAACAACAACAAAAAAAAACTTTGAAACCACGTGGCAGTAACGACCACAGAACCCCCCCCCCCCCTCTATTTACATGAATGGTTTGGTCCATTCGCAACGACCACAGAACCCCCCCCTCTATTTACATGCAATGGTTTGGTCCAAACACGGTCGTGGGTGCAAAAAAACATGCGTGCAAACAACAACAACAAAAAAAAACTTTGAAACCACGTGGCAGTAACGACCACAGAACCCCCCCCCCCCCCTCTATTTACATGAATGGTTTGGTCCATTCGCAACGACCACAGAACCCCCCCCCCTCTATTTACATGCAATGGTTTGGTCCAAAGCGAACGGCTTGCAGTGTTTGGTAAAGAAATCGCCATAGCTCGGTAAGTACTTGTCCGATTAATATGAAACCTTGAAAAGGCACATCCTCGGGTCCCCAGCAATATACCTGGCAAGTTTAAAGTATATCGGACCCGTGGTTGTCGAGAAACAGCGGTCACAGACAAACAAACGTACAAACGTACAAACAAACAAACACACAGAGATTACTGGAATTATAGATAGATGAAACTATACTTAAAGTAAAACACCTTTTTACAGGTATACTAAAAGTAAAGCGCTTTTTAATCACAAAATTCAACACTAAAATCATCATCATCACTATCATCTAAGTTCAATGAGAACACTATCATTTGTGTACACTGAATTATCATCACTAAAATCACTATCACTATCACTATCACTCATTGATTCACTATCATCATCAATAAAACTACTCTCATAACTATCATTTGAACACAAACTATGAGTATCATAACTATCTTTAGATCCTAGACTCTCAGTATCATATTCAGATCCTAGACTCTCAGAGTATTGACTGACAATATCACTCATTTACATAGCATTAAACTTCCATCAATATCTATATATTTTCTTTCATTAGAACTAATAACCACAATATTTTTTACATTAAATGTTATTTTCAAATAATCTCTAATAATCAGGGTACGGAATGATAGTTCACCACTAATATTCATATTATTAATTTCACCCACATCTTTGGGTCTATTAAAGAATACTAGGGCATTGCCCGTACTATATCTATATCTAAAATTATATCCCCCCCCTCTATTTACATGAAATGGTTTGGTCCAAAGCGAACGGCTTGCGAGTACGGTGACAATCCCCCCCCTCTATTTACATGCAATGGTTTGGTCCAAAGCGAACGGCTTCCGGAGTTTGGTAAAGAAATCGCCATCGCGTGCACAAACGCGCAGGAAAGCGAATGAATCGCAAATTCGGTTTTATTAGTTTTAAAACATAGTTTAACGCCAACATAGTTTGCAAACGTGAAATAAATGAATACGCTCTCAAATGTGCCATCCGAGGCAGAGTGTGTCCGCCACGTTCGGCACACGCGATCGTTCGCTGCTCTCTGATTGGTTGAATCGTTTTTTGGACATAGCTCGGTAAGTAATTGTCCGATTAATATGAAACCTTGAAAAGGCACATCCTCGGGTCCCCAGCAATATACCTGGCAAGTTAAAAGTATATCGGACCCGTGGTTGTCGAGAAACAGCGGTCACAGACAAACAGACGTACAAACGTACAAACGTACAGACAGAGATTACTGGAATTATAGATAGATACAAATGTTTCCTCTAGAATCGTTGATGGTCTTAGCATTCATTTTCAAAACTTCTTTATCAATGATCTTTTCAAGCTTTGAGTAAATTGCCAGTAGTAGTGGAGAAACTTTTGTCAAATTTACTTGAATAGAGTTATTAATTAACATAGCTTGTCCCGTAAATTTAATAAAAGGACACATGTTATTCTCCATAACTGGTTTAATCCAAAAATTTCCATATTTATCTTTGTTCAATTTAACATCTTTGACATATTTTTCTGCTGGTACCAAAGTAAAGATTGATTGAAATTTGTCTTTTGTGTTTTGAAACATTGTATTTATTAGCTAATAAACTTGCGTTTAGTTTAAGTAAACATTTACTATATAAATATGATAGAAGGATATTTAGAATTTCCAGACTCTCCATATGATAAATTAGAGAATTGTCCAGCTTGTGATAGAATAGGGCTTAATAATGAGGGTTCATATAAACAATGTATTTTCTGTGATTTAATTTTAATTAATAATAATAAAAAATATAAAAATATATATAACTCTTTTAAATTAGAACCAAAAATGAATTACTTTACAAGATTAATAAGAGAGATGAATGTTAAGTATTGTGATGATAATACACCATTTCTTTCAAGGGAAGAGACTATTTGTATTGAGGAAATGTATATGGGTTTAATGATATATATTATTCAAAATAATTTTAATGGAAATGTTAATACAAGATACTATATAAATAAAATAATGAATTATTTTGAAATTAAACCTGAACTCAGGATAAAATATAGAGTTTCTAAAATAGCTCAAAAAACGTTAGATGACTTGTTTTCCAAATATATAAATGAATGATTTTTTACCCGTTTGGGAAAATAAGATAAAATTTAATAACCATAAAAACATTCCAAATTCATTGAGATGTCTAATAGTTGGTTCAAGCGGATGTGGAAAAACCTGTTTGCTTTTAAAGATGCTCCTTACCCCCAACTTTTTAGATTATGATAATTTAATAATTTTTACAAAGTCAAGTTTTCAACCCGAGTATCAACTACTCTCACAGGGTTTTAATGCAGGTCTTAAAAAGGAAGACATTATCGGTTTATTTAAACTTCAAAACAAACTAAATGATTATAACATTGAGGATATAATACAACTATTTTGTGATACACAGAAACCTAAACCAAAACCCATAACTTGTATTCTCAGTGATAATACGGATGATATACCTTCACCTCAAGATTTAGATAAATCAAAAAAGAACCTCGTCATCTTCGATGATTGTGTTAATGAGAGAAACCAAACAGTAATGGATAGCTACTATACAAGAGGGAGACATTCTTCTTGTAATTGTATTTATCTTAGTCAGTCATATTTTCAACTCCCTCGACGCTCAATAAGAAACAATGCCAATACTTTTATTTTATTTAAGTTAAATTCAAAAGATGTAAATAATTTTTGGAGAGATAATTGCTCTACGTTATGTAGTAAAAAAGAATTTGAAAATTATATGAAACACACGATTGAAAAATATAAATATATTGTTGTGAAACAAGATGAGATACAAACTGATATTTTTCAATAAATAAATACAGAAAATGAATGTCAAAGAAAGAGCGAGAAAGTTTAAAGAACATCAAGAGTTGGTTTCAAAAGTTGTAAAGCAACAGGAAGAGATAAAGAAGAAACGGAGACAGAAACTAACTGGTGAAGAAGCCTTTGAAAGAAAACAAGAGAAAATTTTTAAACCACTTTTAAAAACTCAATAAACGATTTCACCTACAGTTCCCACGGTAGAATTTACTCCGAAAAAACTTCAAATGCTCAAAGATTTTAGTCAAATGACAGAGCAAGAACTTGGAGAATTAGAATATGATGATGAAGGATTATTTCGGCATCTTGAGAAGGTAAATAAACTTTCCAATTATATTGTAGAAGCTCTTCAAAACAATGAATATTTGAAGGGTTCAAAAACCAGAGCAGGTCTCATTCCAACAGAAGAACCAGCACAGTTCCATCTTGTGAAAGAAAAGTTATTGATATTTAATGATAAATTGGTGTTCTTAAGTTCTGACCAACCAAATGTTGAATTAACCCCAAGATTAATGTTTCTTCTAACAAAAGATGGACATGCTAATTCACCTTATTTTGATGAACCGCTTGATATGGAAAGAGAGGAAGATAAAGAGTATATTGAGTTGCTAAACGCACTTGATTATGGAGTTTCTGTTGCTGGTAAAAGTAAGAAGAATGAGAAGGAGAAACATATTATTGATGCTTTAAGTAAGCTTGGTTCGGGTGTTAGTTTTCTTCCAAATGACCCATCACAATTAGTTAATAGGTTATTATTGTTGTTAGGTAGTAAGAAGGCTGGAAACAACAATTGTTTTAATGAAGCATCCGCCATTTTAGATCAGTTGATGAATATGAAAATAATTAATAAATGTCAATACAAAGATATTTTATTAGATATTAAATAAGATGAGAAGCACAATTCTTAGTTTTAATTTCACAACGAGTGATTACACAGCTTCATTCCCTTACCCACTACAACTTGACCCCACAAAAGAATACGAGGCATCTTTATTGTCGATGGAAACTTATAATACCTTGTTTAATATCACAGAGAAAAACAACAAGTTTAGTTATAATCCAGGAAGTGGATATAAAACTATAACCGTTTCACCCGGAGCATACGAGATTTCTCAAATATCTTCTGAAGTCTCTCGCCTTATGAAAGAACAAGGTGATGAACCAAAAAATATTGTAATAGATATTAAAAAACACACTTCAAAATCAACTATTAAACTTAAAAATAATTATAAAGTTGATTTCACGATTGAAAAATCGTTTAGAGAGCTATTGGGTTTCTCTTCAAAAAAGATTGAAACTAACGGGACGTTTTACAGTGATAATGTCATTCAAATATCCTCCGGTATAAATTCAGTATTAATTCATTGTGATTTGATTGATGGTGCTTATAACGATGGAATAAGAACAAATACAATATTTTCATTCAGCGCATACTCAACACCGATTGGTTATAAATTCAATATGGAACCAAAAAATCTTGTCTATTTACCTGTGTCAGGAAAAACCTGACAGGTCAGGAAAGAAATTTAGGTTATCCTAAATTTTAGGATAACCGATCAAGATAATCGTATGATCTCCTTTAATGAAGAAATTATATCCATCAGAATTCACCTTCGTGAAGTTTTTTTTTAGAAATAAATCATGGTTATTGTGAGAAAACACGACTTGGGAAAATATAAAATAATTACAGGGGATGGGATGTTCCTTTCACCATACTATAAGGGTGAAGGTATGTTTCTTGGTAGAGGATACTATAAACCAAAGAGACAACGGGGTGTGGGACATCAATTTAGAAATAAAGGAGATGGGATAATTGATACTCTTGTGGGTATTGGTTCAACCATTCTTAAACATAAAGACCTAATTGGTTAAACTGCTTCTGCCGTGGGAAATGTAGCGGGTGCTATAAAGAGTATAAAAGATGCTCAAAAGGAGTCTCATAAATTACAAGCAATCAAAGAAATTAAAAAAGGCAAAACTCAACTGTCTTCACAAGAACGACAAAAAATCATGAAAATACAGTGAAACCTTGACTTACGAGTTTAATTCGTTCTGTGACCGAGCTCGTAACTCAATTTGCTCGTTTCTCAAATTAAATTTCCCCATTAAAATGAATTGAAATGCTATTAATCCGTTCCAGCCCGCCAAAAACCACACCCGCCAAAAACCACACCAATGTTTTTTTTAAATATACAGTATATATAAAAATATCTCGCGCTTTATATTTCACCTGTATGCAGCATACAAGTTGGCAGGATGGCCTGGACTGGAGGTACGCACACTTGACTCTAAACTGTCCAGCCTGGGTTTGAATCCCGACCCAGCTATAACCTGTCATGGGTGAATCACAGGCAGGGTGATTCATCAATGTGTGTACCGCTAAACTGGGCACCCCGTTTGCGTCCCATTAGTTGTTGGATGTTAAGGATCTCACCGTGTTTTCCACAAAGAGAAGGCGAGCTATCGCCGGCACTCTGAACAAGTTGTGGCCTGGCATGCTCTTCTCCTCTGCCGTTATATATGTCCTCCTCGGCATCGTTTTCCAGAAGAGCCCTGTCTCGTCACAGTTGAAGATTTGCTGGGGGATGTATCGTTCGGCTTCTATCAGTTCGGCAAAAGTTATAATAAAATCTTCAGCTGCCTTCACATCCGCCTCACCAAGTCGACAACACGCACACCTCGCTCATGTTTTTTGACGATTGCGTGTTTTATATCCAAGCACATCATCCTCTTCTTCTTCTCAGTACTGCCCTTGGCACTCAATTTCTTAGGACCCATGGTTAAAACTAAGAAATTTTCCAAAATAACCAAAATGCGAAAACAAAGCAGCAGCTATATACGGCAGAGATGCTTGCACGGCAAGATAACCACGTGACCGGAACCCACCTGGTGGCGGGTGGCGTAAGCTCCAAAATAACCAAAATGCGAAAACAAAGCAGCAGCGATATACGGCAGAGATGCTTGCACGGCAAGATAACCACGTGACCGGAACCCACTTGGTGGCGGGTGGCGTAAGCTCGTAACTCAGATCTCGGCTCGCATCTCAAAGCAATAAACCGCCCAAGCGACGGCTCGTATCTCGGAAAACTCGTAAGTTGGTGCACTCGTAAGTCAAGGTTTCACTGTACTTGGGTCAGGGTTTCAACGATTTTAATGCTATATAAATACAAGTATGGAAGCGATTGATAGTATCTATGATTTGGATGATACAATTATCATTTCAAACTCCACGAAAAAGGAAGACTATTTTAAGGTAAATGCTATAACAGGAACAGACTGGAATTCAAATGGAACAAAAAGTTTTGAAATAAATAATCAACAAACTTACTTGAATCTCGCTGATAGTTTCTTGCTGTGTAAATTTAAATTCACTAAGGCTGCGAATAACACTAATGCTACACTCGTAAATGATTTCTTCTGGAAAATGTTTGATAGTGTTCGCCTGTATATTGGAACACAAGAGGTTGAAGCGGTTGATTATGTCTCTGCTACATCTGAAATGATGAAATTTACACTATATTCGTTTCGTGATAGAATGGGTAAGGGAGCTGTTGAAGGTTTTATTCCTGATATGTCAACGGGAACAAATGCTGACCCTGGTTGTAGTCAAAGGAAGTCAATGTATAATGATGAAACAAAAGTAGAGAATAGTTTTACCGTAGCGGTACCTCTGAAAGGTATATTTGGATTTTGTGATCATGATAAAGTTTTGTATGGTCTTAAAATTAGATTTCAACTACAAAGGAATGATAATGTAAATAGGTTGCTTTTTGGGGCTGAAAATGCTTTTGGTGACAATAATAAATTTGTTATTAATGATTTGTGTTGGTATATCAGTGAATATACTCCTAATCTTAAAACGGAAGAGATGTTAAATAAAAGACTTAACTCAAAGACCCCGCTAAATGTATCATACCTTAAAAGAAGATGTCAACACGTTAAACTGGAACACACTACCTACACTTGGAATTTAGGTGTTCTTCAAGGAAAGCCACGATACCTCTGGCTCATTTTTAAAAAACCAGATGGAGAGGACGGTACTAATAAGAATAATGCGCTGTGTGATAATGCTAAGGTGAAACAACTTCGGGTTTCTCTTGATGGAACATTTTATCCACGAGATAGATTGGAAATTGATTGGGAAAAAAATGATTATGCGGAAGCCTACAAGTCTTACCAAAAGGTGTGTGAAAGTAATGGTAATAATAACCCTATTTTGGATATGGTTGAGTTTCAAAAACTTTATACAATCTACACAATTGACCTGAGTTCTCAAAAAGAAACTATAAAGTCTAATAGAGTGGACACTTCTCTATACATTGAAAGAGGGGAGAGTGAAGAGGTTAATACATATTGTTTGCTTTTGGAAGAAACAGAATTACAGATTAATACAGATAATGGTGTTATGATTAATATCACATAGGTTTTTTCTCATAAATAAATGGTAGGGGTATATGTTAATCAAATCAATCTTAATAAATTAACATCTTGTATTCAAAATCAAAAGCCTTGTATTATTAATGTTAATACAATTCAAAGAAAAGGAGCTGTAAGAATTGATGTTTTACTCACACACACACAAGTAAAAACACTAAATGATACTGGTTCACTTAAAATTAAAATGACAAAACCTATGTTAAAGAAATATTCAATAGACGAGTCAAGAGGAGGATTTCTCCCGTTTCTAATTCCTTTATTTGCTGGTTTAAGTGCGGCGGGAGCATTGACTGGTGGTATTTCAGCAGCGGTAAAAACTGCTAACGAAAGGAAGGCACAACTAAAAGCTCAAAAAGAATTGGAAAGACATAACAAGGAGTTGGAGAAACAAATTAGTGGAGGTGGTGTAATTGTAGATTTTGCTCAAAAACTTGAAAGTCTACCTGATAAAGCTAGATTGTTGGTTGGAGATATGCTTGCCTCTATCGCTCAAGCGGGTGTTAAACTAACTAAACGGGGTAATGGATTGTATCTTTCTCATAAATAAATGGAAAAATGGTTTAAACCATTTGGAAAGAATACAACGTCAAATATAGAACCAGCTAAGTATTGTAAAACACTAAAAATTGATAATGTGGTTATTTGTATGAGAGATGAATTAATACATATAAATAAGAATACAAAGAATATTATTATGAATTTAGACACACAGAATGGTTCTCATTGGGTTTGTATTCATAATAGTCAGGATAAATATTATTTTGATAGTTATGGTATGCCACCACCTGTTGAAGTAATACAATTCTTACAGAATGGTGTTTATCAAACATTTCAAGTTCAAGAAATTAATTCTAAATGTTGTGGTCAATTATGTTTAAATGTATTATTTCAACTCAACAATAATGAAAATTTTTATGATATCATTTTTAATCTAATATAAATGACTTATGTTGGAAAAGATGGTTCTATCTTTGGAAAATCCTCTCAGGATATTGATTTATCAAATTATTATACAAAGGCACAGGCTGAACGACAAAAATATAGTATAAGTAAAAATATTAATATGAAGAATATTTATAAATTAATCAATTATCCAAACCCTACAGATGCGAATGACTTAATTAGATTCAGTGATTTATCACAATATATATTTTTAAAGAAAACAGCACGTTTTGTGAAACAAGTAAAATTTACAACCACAACACCCGGTTATACTGACCATACACCTTTCCTCATTGAATTTAACTACCTGCTTACAATTGAATTTTATAAAGAAGGACATATAGTTAATATGCGAATTAATAAATGGGAGTATGATATGCCTGATTTAGGGTATACTTGGTATTTTTCACTTAGAAGACCTACATGATTTGAATCAGTCTCATAAAGAAGAATATTATCCGCTTGGCGAGGATAAGGATTTATGTGGAAGTACAATTAGTAAACAACAAATACATGATTTTAAGAAAAGAAAAATATATGATAGTATAGCGATGGTGAGCATGACAAAGAAGGAAGGTAATGAGATAAGGATAGAAAGCCGAGGAATACAAACCGATTTGGAAGTGGGAAGATGGGGTGGTATTACCTGTCATAATATTAATCTCACATATATTTCTGATACATAAATGGCAGGAAGAAGACTACAAGAGAATTATAATTTTTGTATTCAAGGATACCTACAAGAAAAGGGTGCTCGGTATTACATACCTTATGATTTGGAACATATACATGGGAATTTTGTCATAAAAAACTGGCCTTATACTGATATGGCTAAACCCACAAATAGAGACTTGTTAAAAATATTAAATAAAAATGAACTTCTCAAAGTTATGAAATATAAAACTCTTTTAGAAATCATCAACAAATCTTATTGGTATCCTATTATGAGAAAAATAATTATAGATACAAGAATATCTCAAAATCCAGATGAGTATATGTATAATATTCTTTGGGGCTCAAACTCAAGGGTAGCAAGGGATGAGGAAGGAGTTGAAGAAGAGAAGGAGGAAAGAGAGAAAAAGGAGAAGAAGGAAATGGAGAAAAAGGAGAAGGAGGAAAGGGAGAAAAAGGAGAAGGAGGAAAGGGAGAAAAAGGAGAAGGAGGAGAGGGAGAAAAAGGAGAGGGAGGAAAGGGAGAAAAGAGAGAAGGAAGAGAGGGAGAAAAATGAGAAGGAGGAGAGGGAGAAAAAGGAGAGGGAGGAAAGGGAGAAAAGAGAGAAGGAAGAGAGGGAGAAAAAGGAGAAGGAGGAGAGGGAGAAAAAGGAGAAGGAGGAGAGGGAGCAAAGAGAGAGGGAGGAAAAATATAAAAAGATGGAAATCAGTGAGATTCGTAAAAGATTGAGTGTATTACAGCAAATAAATCAATCTCAACGCACCGAAGAGGAAAATAAAGAATTAACGACTCTTACTAAGATAATGATTTTAAAAATGGTTGAGATGAGTTCAGCGAGGAGATTTACATGAAGAAGACAAAGGTCATATAGTTGATGATGTTGGTGTTATTGACTTTAGTTGGTTTTTATTTGTAAATAAATGGAGAAGAGAGTGAAGGCATTCCTAAGGATTCTTTATGTTTTAAAAATTAAGATAGAAATGTATATGTTGAAAACCAAAAAGGTTTTGATACTCTGTCGGACTTTTTCTGATAAATAAATATGAGTTATTGTCTCAAATGTAAAAAGAAAACTAAATCTAAAAATATCTCTTATGTTAAAGCTAAAAATAATAGAGTTTATCAAAAAGGAATATGTCAAGTGTGTGGCTCTAAAAAGTGCCAATTCATCTCTCCTAAAAGTGGAGGAGACATACAAAAGTTTCTGTCAGGAAGTAAATTTACAACAACTGGAATTCCGGGGGAATTACACCTTCCAGGGTATTCTTTCTGTGGTCCTGGAACAAACCTGGATAAAAGATTAGATGAGGCTGACAATCCTAAACCTTGGTCTAAACCTATAAATAGGGTTGATGAAGTGTGTATGAAGCATGATATTGCTTATGGGAATACCACTACATTGGATGAAAAACATGAAGCAGACAGAGAAATGTTGTATAATTTGTCCTTGATACAAAATCCTACATTGAGATAGAAAGTTGATAGGTTTATTGTGAAAAAAATGATAAGTGTTAAATTGAAACTTGGTCTTGGTTATTCCCCAAAAAACTATTAAACTCCAATGATGTCATCAAGACTGAGGAGCTTTTGGCTAATGAATTACATAAACCTATAATCACAAAGTTTAAAAGAAGGAAAGTTTATTCTAAATACACTGACCACATATGGTCCGCTGATTTAATCGAACTAAATAATGATAATGGATACAGGTATGCTTTCACCATTATTGATTTGAAGAGTAGATTTGCCTGGGTTGTTCCTTTTGAAAAACAAGAGAGGTGATACTTTAATGTTAGCCTTTAAGCTAATATTTGATAGGGATAAAAGGAAACCAAAGAAGTTATGGACTGACGAGGGAACAGAGTTCTTTAACAAAATCTTTATGAAATTTCTAAAGGGGGAGGGTATTCAATTATACAGCACCTTTAATGAAGGAAAAGCAGTTGTTATTGAGCGTTTTAATCGTACTTTGAAAGAGAGACTATATAAAAAATTCACACAACTCGGTTCTCAAAAATGGGTGTATTTAATTCAGGATATTGTAGATAATTACAATAATACAGTTCATTCATCAACAAAATCAAAACCATCGGAAACATTTACAAAATTAGAATATGAAAAGGAGATTAATTTGAGAAAGCCCAAGTTTAAAGTTGGTGATATTGTAAGAATATACAAATGGAAAAGTCATTTTGAGAAAGGTTATACACAAAAATGGACTCGTGAATTATTTAAAATCATTGATGTAATGGATACAGTCCCTTGGACCTACAAATTATATGATTTAAATGGAGAAGAAATCTTGGGTTCATTTTACTCGCAAGAATTACAAAAAACACAAGTAAGCAGATAATACCCTTGAAATAATAAATAAATAAATAAAATGTAATGGGGATACATTCTTGAGATCTGTGAACCCCAAACACAGAATCCCTCAACTTTTCAGTTGGGGCTTAACTTTTGTGTGTGTGTACAATGGGGATACGTTCTTGAGATCTGTGAACCCCAAACACAGAATCCCTCAACTTTTCAGTTGGGGCTTAACTTTTGTGTGTACAATGGGGATACGTTCTTGAGATCTGTGAACCCCAAACACAGAATCCCTCAACTTTTCAGTTGGGGCTTAACTTTTGTGTGTGTGTGTATGTGTGAGTGAGTCATAATAATATACAAACCCTAACCCAACCCTATCCCTAACCCAACCCCATCCCTAACCCAACCCCATCCCTAACCCAACCCCATCCCTAACCCAACCCCATCCCTAACCCAACCCCATCCCTAACCCAACCCCATCCCTAACCCAACTCCAACCCTAGCCCAACCCCATCCCTAACCCAACCCCATCCCTAAACCAACCCCAACCCCATCCCTAACCCAACCCCATCCCTAACCCAACCCCATCCCCAACCCAACCCCAACCCAACCCCATCCCTAACCCAACCCCATCCCCAACCCAACCCCAACCCAACCCCATCCCTAACCCAACCCCATCCCCAACCCAACCCCAACCCAACCTCATCCCATCCCCAACCCAACCCCATCCCTAACCCAACCCCATCCCTAACCCAACCCATCCCTAACCCTCACATTCAAAATCCCAACCCTAACCCAACCCCATCCCTAACCCAACCCCAACCCTAACCCTCACATTCAAAAACCCACCCTAACCCAACCCCATCCCTAACCCAACCCCATCCCTAACCCAACCCCATCCCTAACCCTCACATTCAAAATCCCACCCTAACACTAACAATCTTTTTTTTTCTTCTTTTTTAAATACGTATTTCTTTTTTTTCTCTCGCTTCTCCCAATTCTGTCTTTCAAGGCTTTCAAGTTTGAAGAAGTAGAAATGGGAAGAAAGAATTTTCCAGCATTTTCTTCCTCGAACTTTCTTGATATTGCTTAAATCAAGCGTCATTAAACAAAGAACATTGTTCATTGCTTTAGAATGTAAAGAGTCTCCAAGATGGACCCCACAGGTAGAGTCTCCAAAATAAAACCAACTTTCCAAGTTCCCAAGGTATAACCACATTCCTGTTGAGCCTCCAAAATAGGTATCACATTCCGAGTCATCAAAACAAAACCCCCATTCCGAGTCTCCAAAAATATAACCATCTTTCCAAGTCTCCAAGGTAGAACCACAATTTTCAGAAATATTGGGGGTTTCCGTGATAAGTCTCACATAGTATAACTGCGGACCATCAGGGAAAACTTCCCTTTCCCAATTTTTTAGGGTTTCTATGATGTGTCTCACATAGTATAACTGCGGACCATCAGGGACAACTCTCCTTGCCCAATTTTTTAGGGTTTCTGTGATGTGTCACACATAGTATAACTGCGGACCATCAGGGAGAATTCCCGTTTCCCAATTTTTTAGGGTTTCTATGATGTGTCTCACATAGTATAACTGCGGACCATCAGGGAGAACTCTCCTTGCCCAATTCTTTAGGGTTTCTGTGATGTGTCTCACATAGTATAACTGCGGACCATCAGGGAGAATTCCCGTTTCACAATTTTTTAGGGTTTCTATGATGTGTCTCACATAGTATAACTGCGGACCATCAGGGAGAACTCCCCTTTCCCAATTTTCAGAAATTTGTGGGTCTCCAATGTATGACTTGTATTCTGGCTCATCAAGGTAGAACTTGTTCAGTGGGTTTTGTTTTGATAACTCACAACAAGTATCATCATGGTATAAACTCTTTTTCAGGATTTTGTGGATCTCCAAGGTATAACTCTTTGGCTGGGTCATCAAGGTAGAACTCGTTCTGGGGGTCTTGGTTGTTCAAAATGTCTTCAAACAAAAAAATAACTTCATCCCAAGTTGTGTTAAAAGCAGAATTTTCATTTCGTATCTCAGATACAATTTCCTGTGAAAGAAAATAACAATGTATTAATTTAATACAATATTTTTATTTGTATAAATCAAGCTCTATGAATATTAAAATAAACGTTGCTAACTCTTACACGAGTCTCATCTAAAAAAACAAACAAAAAAAAAAACAATTTTAATTAAATAAATAAATAAATAAATAAATAAATAAACAAACTTACCTCCATTGATAAGAGGTTCGAGTCCAGTTCATCAATCTGAAGGTTGAGTTCTACACAGGTAGTAGGACTCCAAGGAATAGCAAAGTTATCCCATTCCATTTCGGCATAGTAGTCCATTCTCAAGTGAAGCAGAAAGCGTGTTTGAAAAAGCCTGTGTGGTCGGTGCCTTTTATAAGTGCCTTCACTCACTCACCGCAGGCAGGTAGGTGGTCTTTCTGTCTTCTACCGACTCCTCTCCGGCCTTGCTCCCCCAGCTCTCTCCGTGCTCTGTCCCCCAAATATTCCTACAGGTCGCACAAGATCTGCCAGCAACCCTCTGATGGTTAAACTGCCGAAATCTCGGCTCTCTGCTCACCTTCACTCTTTCATTCCTCTTTTCTCCCGCCTGTGGAACAAACTCCCACACTCCCTTCAATCCCTCTCCTCCCTCCAGGTCTTTAAAACAGCTGTTCACCACCATCTCTTATCTTCCCCCATCCATAACCTTGATCTTTTCTACCCCCACTAATTCACCCCAGATCCACCTTGTTTGAAATTCCAACTTATTTCCTGGATATCCTGGCAGTGTCCATATGTTTATACCTCTCCCACCCCCCCCCCCCCCCTTCACATGCCTCCCCCCCAAAGCCCTCTCCCTCCCACAGACCTCTCGATGTCTCCATGTCTCTCGGTCCCTGCTCTCAAATGTTGTGTTTGTGTCCTTCCCCCTCTCTCCCCATCTTGTCTACCGCTCCCGATGTTATTTGTTTTATGTGTCTGTTTGTCTTTCTGTGTGATTAATTTTCGCTCTTTCACGAGCTTGTATACAAAAAAAAAAAAAAAAAAAAAAAAAAAAAAAAAGAGCTGGGTGTGTGTCATTTCCTGTGGAAATTCCCTGGGCAAACCTGGGCGTGTCTTAACTGGAAATGATGTGATGGAAATTCCCTGAAAATGATGGAATGTATTACCTGGAAATGATACAATGCTGAAGAGTTTATAAAGTGGGTGGGACTTAACAAAGTGGGTGGGGCTTAGCAAAAGTGGGCGGGGCTTAGTAAAAAGTGGGCGTGGTCTAACAAAAAGTGGACGGGGCTTAGTAAAAAGTGGGCGTGGCTTAACAAAAAAAGTGGGCGGGCTTACCAGAAAGTGTGTGGCACTGGAGGTGCTCAGACAAGGGCATTGAGGGAGGTTTATCATTTTATTTTAGCTCAGTTAAAATATCTTGATAAAGAACCAAACTCAAACATATACTTTGTTGATATATTAGATGGTGAAGAGAGTTGTAGGAGAATTAAATTATTTCCTACGCATAAACAAATATTTGTAGGATCATTGTTTGAGTGGTCTACTCGATGATCTGCCAGATGATATGTATAAGGCTCAGTGTCAATAGTAGAAGAAGGATCATAGGTCCATAAGGTTAGAAGGATCATGGGTCCTCAAGGGGGGTGAGAGGGAGCAAATATTCGTAGGATCATTGTTTGAGTGGTCTACTAAACAACAATGATCATTGATAGTAAGAGTAAAAGGCCCATAAGACCAAGGGGGGAAGGAATAGATGTGTTAAGGGGAAATGAAGAAAAGTGATGGTGGGAGGAAAATTTACATGTAAGTGAATGGAGATTTGGGGCTGTCCCCAGGAACAACATTTATCATCTACTGAGGGGGAACAAACACCAGAAATGGATTTGACCAGACGCCACCAGAATTTGGAGGAAGGAGACAGGTTTGAGTTCAATCTTGAGTGTGTGCTTCCTGGCACTCCTGAGGGTAGACACACACTTGTTCCGAGCTTGGTGGAAGGAACTGAGATTGCCTTCAGTTGGATTTGCCTTCCAAGAGGCAAAGGCAAGTTGTTTCAGGGCAACTGCCTCACCACAAGATTCTGTGTACCATGGACGGGAGGAAGGGTATGACAACTGAAGACGAGATGGGATAAATCTGTGCATGAGAGAGAGCAGTTTGCTTTGGAAGAATTCCCAGGAAGAATTGATGTCAGATGCAGTGGAGATGGGAGACCAGTCCAGATGATTGATGGCTGCTTGCAGACCATGCCAGTCAGCCTGAGTGAAATGCCAGACTCGTCGGCGCTGAGGAGGCTCTCTGAGAATGGCCAGAGAGATGTCCACTTTAACAAGCATATGATCAGAAGAACCGATTGGAGCAGAAGAAGAGCAGCAGACATTTGCAGGGAAGTTTGTCATAACCAAGTCTAGAAGAGAAGATACTCCATTGACTGAGATCCAGGTCAGGAAATTGACAGATTGTGTCAGTCCCAATGAGTCGCAGAAGTCCTTTGCTGAGGTGCCATGACTGGTGAGAGAGGAACCCACACCCAGCCAGCTGGCATGATGACAGTTGAAGTCGCCACATATGAGGCAGAGAGAGTTTGGATGAGTTGATGGAAGTTGGTACATGTTGTCAGACAGCGAAATGTAAATGGAGTCATCACTGTTTGGAGGACGGTACAGAACACATGTGAACAAAAGGTGGGAGCGGAGAGGAAGCCGTAGCCAGAGGTACTCCTGGGGGTGGGGTGGAGAGAGGGCAGTGCAAGGAGAGTGAGGAAGAGAGTTTTTGAAAAAGATAGCCATCCAACCACCAGGACGAGGCTCAGGTCTATCATACCGGAGGAGGGAGTAACCAGGAAGAGATATTAAAGAATCAGAGGCATCTTGTAGGAGGAAAGTTTCTGTTAAGCAGATCAAGTCTGGATTGTCAGAAGCAACCTGAATGGAGAGATCAATCAGGTTTGAGCGAAGGCCCCGGATGTTTGAGGTCCATACCGTTAATGAGGAGAGGGGGAGCATCGGGTGCAGGACAGGGGAGGGGAGGGGTAGGGTCAGATGAAGGATGAGAGGGGGATGTAGGGAAAGCAGTTGATAGTGTGTCAGAGATTACAGAAGAGTTACAAGAGAGGGAAGGATGAGGAGGACGAAAGGTTTGATGGTGATGGGATGAGGCACAGTGAGGGGTTGTTTGAGGAGGGGCAGAGGAAAGTAGAAGGTTGGGGGAGGTGGAGGTATGAGATGGAAGGGAGACGAAGTGGGGAGGAGGCAGCTTTGAGGAGGAGGTGGGAGGGGGGAGAATTTGGGAGGGATGGTTGGAGGGGAGATTAGAAGGGGAGGGGTTGGGGGGGTTGTTTTGAATGGGAGGGGCAAGGGGGGAGTTTATTTGGGGAGGGGCAAGGGGGGAGTTTAGGAGGGGAGGGGAAAAGGGGGGAGTTTAGGATGGGAGGGGCACGCGGGGAGATTTGGAGGGGAGGGGCAAGGGGGGAGATTTGGAGGTGGAGGGGCAAGGAGGAGTTTATTAAAGTGGATGATTAATGAAAGACGAACATTGATCCCGTTTAAGAACGATGGAGGAGGGGTGGAATGAATTTGAATTTAGAGCATGTAGTTGATGTAGAATTATAAGAGACTAGCAGAGGTACCCGGCTTTGCACGGTGAGTGGGAGGAGGAGGGGAGGGGGGAAGAGGAGGGGAGGGGAACGGGGGGGAGGGGGGGAGGGGGAAGCGGGGGAGGAGGAGGGGAGGGGGAAGAGGAGGGGAGGGGAATGGGGGGGAGGGGGAAGGGGGGAGGGGGGGGGGAGGGGAAGGGGGGGAGGGAAGGGTGCGGGGGGTGCCCAGGGGAAGAAGGGCCCCTCACCCTCCCCCTCCCCCCCCTTTCCCCTCCCCCCCCTCCCCCTTCCCCCCTCCCCCTCCCCCCTTCCCCCTCCCCCTCCCCCCCCTCCCATCCCCTTCCCCCTCGTTCCCCCTCCCCTTCTCTTCCCCCTCCCCTCCTCCTCCCCCTTCACACCAGGGGGGTTGACTCAAGCCTGTCATCCCACCGAGGTCGGAAGTCGGAACTCATTGTCGTCAAATAAATGTAGCCTGTATGTTTCACTCTTTGTCACATGCCGTTGGTCCCATGTCAATCGGATGAAGTTGAAAAATTAACGTTACGAAGGTTCTCTGGGACGTACTGATTCCGAATAATGAAGTTGAAAAATTAACGTTCCGAAATACGCTAATTACGCTAACAGAAGCGCTGGAGGGAGCACTGCGCTCCCTCCCTTAGATTCCCTCCCTCTTCTGCTAGCGCTAATTACGCGTAACACACTAATTTTAAAACCCGAAGTTTTTTTAATTTTAAGGTGTGCTGTAGTCAGAAGCGCTAGAAGCGCTGCGCTCCCTCCCTTCGAATCCCTCTCTCTTCTGCTAGTGCTAATAATACGCTAATTTTAAAACCCGAAATTTTTTAAATGTTTATGTCTCCGTGACATTCCTGGGACCATCCGAGTCGAACAGTACTTTCCGCTCGCAATCCGTCCACGGGTTCTCGAGATCTTAGAGATCATAGATACATAGATCAGGACCAACTCTACTTTTATATATATAGAAGGTGTGCTGTAGTCAGAAGCGCTAGAAGCGCTGCGCTCCCCACTCCCCTTCGAATCCCCTCTCTCTTCTGCTAGTGCTAATAATACGCTAATTATTAAAACCCGAAATTTTTTAAATGTTATGTCTCCGTGACATTCCTGGGACCATCCCGAGTCGAACAGTACTTTCCGCTCGCAAATCCGTCCCACGGGTTCTCGAGATCTTAGAGATCATAGATAGAGGCCAACTCTACTTTATATATATAGATTGAATATTTTTTTGAAATGGAATGAGTTGGAGAGGAAATTGAAAAAAGCATTTTAAATCGGAAGAAAAACAGCGTGTTGTAATATACCACTGAATATAACACTGCAGGGGAAAGTTTCAACATATTTAAACAGAAACCGTGAAGAACAGTCTTACATTCACAAAGATACCAAACGGGGAGAGGGAGCCGAGAGGGACAACCACGAGTCATGTGAACAGGAGCAAAAGGTGGAAGGCAAGGAGATAATGGGGGCGGGGCGAGACAGCGCTATGTGGGCAGAATCACACGATGGGGCGAACTTCACACGTGGAGAATGGGAAATAAATGTTTTTTTGTTGTTTGTTTGTTTGTTTTGGGGGGGGGGGGGTTAAAACGCTAGACAAAGAGTCGATGTACGGGGAAGTTTGGGGGAGAAAGGGAAATCTAAAAACCTAGCAAAAACAGCGAAGGAAGAAACAAACTTCGACGGGGGACAGGGGAAGCCTGAGGCAAGGCCGCAACACGCACGGCAAACAGAAACGATTAATTTATGAAAACTTAACACTGAGAAACTTCCAAGGGACACACTATAGGTTCACACACCGAAAGATAAGTACAGTTTCGACAAAATACAATTGTGAACAATGACAACTTTGAAAACGTGGAGAACGTGTGGAACTTCGAAAATCCCTGCCGTCGTCTCCAAAATCTCGCGAAATCCCCAATGAGAATGAGATTGAGGGACAAATGAGAGACAAATGAGGACTGAATGAGGGATGACTGAGGGACGAATGAGGAACGAATGAGGGACGAATGATTCTCTGGGAGTTATTTTGTGTGGTGTGTAAGATTGCACACCTTCTCTGGCGGTTGTTTTGTGTGGTGTGTTGATGACAGAGGGAGCAATCAAATAGGCATTTTCGTTTTTATCGGATAGATTCACTGATTCACGTTCCAATCTTTCGGCTGACAAGATGGCCGGCAGTAGTATGGAAATGGGGTTCCTGGCTCATGGTGCCCCGACTATGGTTCAACATGGTTCAACACGGTCCACTATGGTTCAACATGGTCCACTATGGTTCAACATGGTCCACAATGGTTCAACACGGTCCACTATGGTTCAACGTGGTCCACTATGGTTCAACATGGTCCACTATGGTTCAACATGGTCCACAATGGTTCAACACGGTCCACAATGGTTCAACACGGTCCACAATGGTTCAACACGGTCCACTATGGTTCAACATGGTCCACTATGGTTCAACATGGTCCACGATGGTTCAACATGGTCCACAATGGTTCAACATGGTCCACAATGGTTCAACACGGTCCACTATGGTTCAACATGGTCCACAATGGTTCAACAGGGTTAATTTTTCAATTTTCCCAATTTTCCCCCAAAAAATTACTTTTTGCATTTTAAAATTTTCAATTTTCAATTTTCAATTTTTTATTTAATTTCCCAAATTTTTTTTTTTTTTCAATTATTTTGATAATTTGTGATTATCTTGTGATTTGTTTGTGATTTATTTGTGAATATAATTTGTGAATGTGTGAAAATATAATTTGTGAATTATATAGTTCACTTTATAATCTTATTTCCAAATTGTTTTTATTTCATTATATAATTTATTTTATTTTATTAAGCTCAAATTCTTCAATTTCAGAAGCTGGTAAATTGGTTGTTCTTGAAAATAATATTTTTAGTCGACTTTTACTCTCTTCTGTAAGCTCGATATGGCTGTCATGCCTCTCCTTCTTCTCCCTTTCAGCCTCTCCTTTTTCTCCCGTTCCCCCTTCTCTCTTTCCTCCCTCTCTTCCTTCTCCTTTTTCTCCCGTTCCCCCTTCTCTCTTTCCTCCCTCTCTTCCTTCTCCTTTTTCTCCCTTTCCTCCTTCTCCTTTTTCTCCCATTCCCCCCTTCTCTCTTTCCTCCCTCTCTTCCTTCTCCTTTTTCTCCCACGCCTCCCCTGCCTCCCTCACTCTTTTCATCCTTGCCTGCCTCGCTCTTATCACCCTTTCCACCCGCTCCCTTTCCTCCCTTGCCGCATTCTCCCTTTCCTCCCTCGCACTCTCTTCCTGCTCCTTTTTCTCCCTTTCCTCCCTCTCTCTTTTTTCCCTTTCCTCATTCTCCTTTTCTCCCTTTCCTCCCTCTCCCTCTCTTCCCTCTCCTTTTCCTCCTTCTCCTTTTTCTCCCTTCCCCCCCTCTCTTCTTCAACTCCTTCCTCATCCCTTGCCACCATTAAACCATCACCACCATCCCTAACACCATCATCAGCACGATCAGGCCTTGAAAACATTATTTTCAGTAGACTTTGCATTTCTTTATTTTCCTCCTCAGTGCGTGGGTGTTTTATTCCCAATACCACGAGTCTTATATTAATCTCACTGGTTTCCATATTTTTATATTTTTCCTCCCTCTCCTCTTTCTCACTCTTCCTTCACCCCTGCCATATTTTCTTCTTCAACTCCTTCCTCATCCCTTGCTACCGATAAACCACCTCCCATTAGCATATATTGTTCAGTAAATGTTTTTAAATATGCCCTCCCTTGCCCCCTCATTCCATTGGCTATGACCATACTGTCATACCGGCTATGACCACAGGTGGCGCTTTGTAATACCGGCTTTAACCACAGGTGGTGCTTTGTAATACCGGCTATAACCACAGGTGGCGCTTTGTAATACTGGCTATCACCACAGGTGGTGCTTTGTAATACTGGCTATCACCACAGGTGGTGCTTGTAAAACCGGCTATAACCACAGGTGGTGCTTGTAAAACCGGCTATAACCACAGGTGGTGCTTGTAAAACCGGCTATCACCACAGGTGGTGCTTTGTAATACCGGCTATCACCACAGGTGGTGCTTTGTAATACCGGCTATCACCACAGGTGGTGCTTTGTAATACCGGCTATCACCACAGGGGGTGCTTTGTAATACCGGCTATAACCACAGGGGGTGCTTTGTAATACCGGCTCTCACCACAGGTGGTGCTTTGTAATACCGGCTATAACCACAGGGGGTGCTTTGTAATACCAGCTATCACCACAGGTGGTGCTTTGTAATACCAGCTATCACCACAGGTGGTGCTTTGTAGTACCGGCTATCACCACAGGTGAGCTTTGTAGTACCGGCTATCACCACAGGTGGCGCTTTGTAATACCAGCTGTCACCACAGGTTGGACATTGTAATACAGGCTAAAACCACAGGTGGCGTTTTGTAATACCGGCTATAACCAAAGGTTGACCTTTGTAATACAGGCTATAACCACAGGTGGTGTTTTGTAATACCGGCTATCACCACAGGTGGTGTTTTGTAATACCGGCTATAACCACAGGTGGCGCTCTGGAATACCGGCTGTCACCACAGGTGGTGCTTTGTAATACCGGCTGTAACCACAGGTGGCGCTCTGGAATACCGGCTATCGCCACAGGCGGCGACTTGTAATACCGGCTATCACCACAGGTGGTGCATTGTAATACCGGCTATAACCACAGGTGGTGCTTTGTAATACCGTCTATCACCAAAGGTGGTGCTTTATAATACCGGATATCACCACAGGTGGTGCTTTGTAATACCAGCTATGACCACAGGTGATGCTTTGTAATACCGGCAATGACGACAGGTGGTGTTCTGTAATACCGGCTATCACCACAGGTGGTGATCTGTAATGCCGGCTATCACCACAGGTGGTGCCCTGTAATACCGCCTATCACCACAGGTGGTGCTTTGTACTACCGGCTATAACCACAGTTGGCACTTTGTAATACCGGCTATCACCACAGGTGATGCTTTGTAATACCGGCTATCACCACAGGTGGTGCTTTGTAATACCGGCTATCACCACAGGTGGCGCTTTGTAATACCGGCGATAACCAAAGGTTGAACTTTGTAATACAGGCTATAACCACAGGTGGAACTTTGCAATACCGGCTATGACCACAGGTGGAACTTCAGAGATCTCGCGAGATCTTGTCAGGGCGGTCACGGTTTTTCAAAGCTGTTCCATGATCCTCACGCACACTCAAAGTTAAGTAATTGTCACATTTGTATTTTTGCCGAAACTGTATTTATCTTACGTGTGTGTACCTTTTGCGTGTCCCTCAGAAGTTTTATCGGTGTTAATCTTTCATACCTGTAAAAAATAGTCGAGTATTTCGTGCCACGCGGCCTAGTTGTTGAAGCTTCCGACCTTGAGGCTTGGTTCTCTCTGGGCATCCAAAGTGGTTATTTTTTCATTCGTGTGTTTGTGAAATTTCAACTCGTTCTTTTATCGTCCATGCGTTATTGTTTGTTTATAGTTAGTTTTGGTTTGAATTTCCTGTAACTCGTAATTAATTAATCGTGTTCTGCTCCTCGTGTGCGGCCTTGTACCCCCATCGGTGTTTGTTTACTTCAGTCCCCTACATCATGTTTTGCTTGGCTCTTCGTTTTTTCCCTTCTACCCCGAACATAATACTTTGTCTAACGTTTTAAATACGTTTATTTAAAATACCCCCACCCCCAAAAAAAAAACAAAAAAAAAACAAAAACATTTATTTTCCTTTCTCCACGTGTGCTTTGTCTCATCCTGTACTTTCTGTCCAGGTGTGCTGTTCGCCCCGCCCCCATTATCTCCTTGCCATCCACCTTTTGCCCTGTCCACGTGACTCGTGGTGGTCCCTCTCGGCTCTCCCCCCGTTGGTACTTTGTGCATATAAGATTGTCTATGGTTCTGTTTTAATATTATTTAAATATGTATAAACTTTCCCCTTCAGTGTTTTATTCAGTGGTATATTACAACACGCTGTTTTTCTTCCTATTTAAAAGGCTTTTTACAAATTCCTCTCCATCTCATTCCACGTCAAAAAAAATAAATTCAATATCTCATACGTCTCCCTCACTACATGGTCTAAATTCACATTCATTCCACCCCTCCTCCATCGTTCTGAATCGGATTGATAACTTGAAAATCACAACAAACCCAATTTGTTATCAATGTTCGTCTTTCATTAATTATCCACTTTCGAAACTCCCCTCTTGCCCCTCCCCTCCAAATCCCCCCCCCTTGCACCTACACTCCTAAACTCCCCCCTTGCCCCTCCACTCCTTAACTCCCCCCTTGCCCCTCCACTCCTGAACTCCCTCCTTGCCCTTCCCCTCCTAAACTCCCCCCTTGCCCCTCCCCTCCAAATCCCCCCCTTGCCCCTACACTCCTAAACTCCCCCCTTGCCCCTCCACTCCTAAACTCCCCCCTTGCCCCTCCACTCCTAAACTCCCCCCTTGCCCCCCCCTCCTAAACTCCCCCCTTACCCCCCTCCTAAACTCCCCCTTCACTCCTCCCCTTCAAAACTCCCCCCCAACCCCTCCCATTCAAATCTCCCCCCATACCATTCCTCTCCAATTCTCCCTCCTCCCCCCTCCTCCTCAAAGCTGCCTCCTCCCCACTTCGTCTCCCTTCTATCTCATACCTCCACCCCCCCCCCCCAACCTTCTACTTTCCTCTGCCCCCCCCTCAAACAACCCCTCACTGTGCCTCATCCCTTCACCATCAAACCTTTCATCCTCCTCATCCTTCCCTTTCTTGGAACTCTTCTGTAATCTCTGACACACTATCAACTGCTCTTCCTACCGCCCCCTCTCATCCTTCATCTTACCCTACTCCTCCCCTCCCCTGTCCTGTACCCGATGCTCCCCCTCTCTCTTCATTAACGGTATGGACCTCAAACATCCGGGGCCTTCGCTCAAACCTGACTGATCTCTCCATTCAGGTTGCTTCTGACAATCCAGACTTGATCTGCTTAACACAGCCTTTCCTCCTTCAAGATGTCTCTGATTCCTTAATATCTCTTCCTGGTTACTCCCTCCTCCGGTATGATAGACCTGAGCCTCGTCCTGGTGGTGGGGTGGCTATCTTTATCAAAAACTCTCTTCCTCACTTTCCTTGCACTGCCCTCTCTCCTCCTCACCCACAGGAGTACCTCTGGCTACGGCTTCCTCTCCGCTCCCACCTTTTGTTCATATGTGTTCTGTGCCGTCCTCCAAACAGTGATGACTCCATTTACATTTCACTGTCTGACAACATGGACCAACTTCTATCCACTCATCCCAACTCTCTCTTCCTCATATGTGGTGACTTCAACTGTCATCATGCCAGCTGGTTGGGTGTGGGTTCCTCTCTCACCAGTCATGGCACCTCAGCAAAGGACTTCTGTGACTCACTGGGATTGACACAATCTGTCAATTTCCCGACCCGGATCTCAGCCAATGGAGTATCTTCTCTTCTCGACTTGGTTATGACAAACTTCCCTGCTAATGTCTGCTGCTCTTCTTCTGCTCCAATCGGTTCTTCTGATCATGTGCTTGTCAAAGTGGACATCTCTCTGGCCATTCTCAGAGAGCCTCCTCAGCGTCGACGAGTCTGGCATTTCACTCAGGCCGACTGGGACGGTCTTCAAGCAGCCATCAATCGTCTGGATTGGTCTCCCATCTCCACTGCCTCTGACATCAATTCTTCCTGGGAATTCTACCAAAGCAAACTGCTCTCTCTCTCTCTCATGCACAGATTTATCCCATCTCGTCTTCAGTTGTCTTACCCTTCCTCCCGTCCATGGTACACTGAATCTTGTGGTGAGGCAGTTGCCCTGAAACAACTTGCCTTTGCCTCTTGGAAGGCTAATCCAACTGAAGGCAATCTCAGTTCCTTCCACCAAGCTCGGAACAAGTGTGTGTCTACCCTCAGGAATACCAGGAAGCACTATCTCTCCACACTCAAGAATGAACTCTCAAACCTGTCTCCTTCCTCCAAATCCTGGTGGCGTCTGGTCAAATCCGTTTCTGGTGTTTGTTCCCTCTCCATCCCCTCCCTTACCTCAAATGGCCACACAGTTGACATCGCACGTGACAAAGCCGAATGCCTCAACTCTGTGTTTGCCTCAAAATCTTTAGTCCCAAACCCATCTCTCTCTGTTCCCACCTTTCCCAGTCGAACCCAACTGCTCCTGGACTCTGTGCCCTTCTCTCCTGACAAGGTGGAGGAGTTTGTGTCTAACCTCGACTCTGATTCTGCAACTGGACCAGACGGCATCAGCCCACGGGTCCTAAAATCCTGCTCTGCCGCTCTATCTCACCCTCTCTCTGTTCTTTTCACCCTCTCTTTTGCTCAAGGTCAACGTCAAGGTCAAGGTCATCTGCCAGCTTCCTGGAAATCAGCAAACATTACCACTTTACACAAAAAGGTGCTAAAAACAGATCCTTGCAACTACAGACCAATCAGCCTGCTCCCAATTATCAGCAAAGTCATGGAATCCATCATTGCTTTGGATATGAAATCTTTCCTCTTATCCAATGGCTTGATCTCTGATCATCAATTTGGTTTCAGACCAGGTCACTCTACTCTGGACATGCTGCTTCTGCTTTCTCAACAATGGATGGAGGTCCTCAATGCCAAACAGGAAATCAGAGCTGTCTCCCTTGACATATCACGTGCCTTCGATACGGTCTGGCACCCAGCTCTGCTCACCAAACTCTCCTCCTATGGTATCCATGGAAATCTCCATGCATGGCTTGCGGACTTCCTCTCTGGTCGTAGTCAACGTGTGGCCCTGAATGGATTTCTCTCATCTCCCCTTCCTGTTCAGGCTGGAGTTCCCCAAGGCAGTGTTCTGGGCCCTGTGCTTTTTCTGGTCTTTATCAATGATCTCTCCGACTCTCTGGAAAATCTCTCTATCTCTTTGCTGATGACTCCACTCTCTGCCACTCCATTCCTCTTCCCTCAGATCGGCAGTCTGCAGCCTCGTCACTCTCTGAAGACTTGGACAAAATCACAGACTGGTCAAACAAGTGGAACATGTCTTTCAATCCTGACAAATCTCACACTCTTACTATGTCTCTCTGAAAAGATCGACTGGACAACCCTCCCATCTACTTTCTCAACAATCCTCTCCAAGAAGTTCTGTCGCTCAAGCTTTTCGGTCTCACTATCTGCCATGATCTTTCTTGGGAAAACCACATTTCCAAGCTGGCCTCCAAAGCCAGTTGCCGACTGGGCATCCTCCGTCGTGCGAAGTCCTTCCTCGGCACACCTGAGCTCCTCACCACATACAAGGCTTTCATCCGCAGCTCAATGGAATTCTGTTCTCCCCTATGGGCCGGTGCTCCTGCCTCACACCTAGCTCGGCTTCACGCTGTTGAAACCAAAGCTTTCAGAATTATTGGAATCTCCCACGATGAAGCGATCTCTGAGGGCCTTTCACTCACTCACCGCAGGCAGGTAGGTGGTCTTTCTGTCTTCTACCGACTCCTCTCCAGCCTTGCTCCCCCAGCTCTCTCTGTGCTCTGTCCCCCAAATATTCCGACAGGTCGCACAAGATCTGCCAGCAACCCTCTGATGGTTAAACTGCCGAAATCTCTGCTCTCTGCTCACCTTCACTCTTTCATTCCTCTTTTCTCCCGCCTCTGGAACAAACTCCCACACTCCCTTCAATCCCACTCCTCCCTCCCTGTCTTTAAAACAGCTGTTCACCACCATCTCTTATCTTCCCCCATCCAAAACCTTGATCTTTTCTACCCCCACTAATTGACCCCAGATCCACCTTGTTTAAAATTCCAACTTCTTTCCTGGAAGTCCTGGCAGTGTCCATATGTTTTATACCTCCCCCACCCCCCCCCCCTCTTCCCATGCCCCCCGCCAAAGCCCTCTCCCTCCCACAGATCTCTCGATGTCTCTCGGTCCCTGCTCTCAAATGTTGTGTTTGTGTCCTTCCCCCTCTCTCCCATCTTGTCTACCGCTCCCGATGTTATATGTTTTATGTGTCGGTTTGTCTTTCTGTGTGATTAATGTTCGCTCTTTCACGAGCCTCGATCTTGTATCCCCCAAAAAAAAAAAATAATAATAATAATTGTAATACCGGCTTTAACCACAGGTGGCCCTTTGTAATACTGGCTATGACCACAGGTGGAACTTTGTTATGCCGGCTATAACCACAGGTGGCGCTTTGTAATACCGGCTTCGACCACAGGTGGAACTTTGTAATACCGGCTATGACCACAGGTGGGACTTTGTAATACCAGCAATGACCACAGGTGGAACTTTGTAATACCGGCAGTGACCACAGGTGGCACTTTGTAATACCGTCAATGACCACAGGTGGCACTTTGTAATACCGGCTGTAACCACAGGTGAAACTTTGTAATACCGGCTATGACCACAGGTGTAGCTTTGTAATACCGGCTGTGACCACAGGTGGAACTTTGTCATACCGGCAGTGAACTCAGGTGGCGCTCTGTAATGCCGGCCGTGACCACGTGGCGCTCTGTAATACCGGCCATGACCTCAGGTGGCGCTCTGCAACACCGGCCGTGACCACAGGTGGCGCTCTGTAACACCGGCCGTGACCACAGGTGGCGCTCTGCAACACCGGCCGTGACCACAGGTGGCGCTCTGCAACACCGGCCGTGACCACAGGTGGCGCTCTGTAACACCGGCCGTGACCACAGGTGGCGCTCTGCAACACCGGCCGTGACCACAGGTGGCGCTCTGCAACACCGGCCGTGACCACAGGTGGCGCTCTGTAACACCGGCCGTGACCACAGGTGGAGCTCTGTAACACCGGCCGTGACCACAGGTGGCGCTCTGCAACACCGGCCGTGACCACAGGTGGCGCTCTGCAACACCGGCCGTGACCACAGGTGGCGCTCTGTAACACCGGCCGTGACCACAGGTGGCGCTCTGCAACACCGGCCGTGACCACAGGTGGCGCTCTGCAACACCGGCCGTGACCACAGGTGGCGCTCTGTAACACCGGCCGTGACCACAGGTGGAGCTCTGTAACACCGGCCGTGACCACAGGTGGCGCTCTGTAACACCGGCCGTGACCTCAGGTGGCGCTCTGCAACACCGGCCGTGACCACAGGTGGCGCTCTGTAACACCGGCCGTGACCACAGGTGGCGCTCTGCAACACCGGCCGTGACCACAGGTGGCGCTCTGCAACACCGGCCGTGACCACAGGTGGCGCTCTGTAACACCGGCCGTGACCACAGGTGGAGCTCTGTAACACCGGCCGTGACCACAGGTGGCGCTCTGTAACACCGGCCGTGACCACAGGTGGCGCTCTGTAACACCGGCCGTGACGACAGGTGGCGCTCTGTAACACCGGCCGTGACCACAGGTGGCGCTCTGTAACACCGGCCGTGACCACAGGTGGCGCTCTGTAACACCGGCCGTGACCACAGGTGGTGCTCTGTAACACCGGCCGTGACCACAGGTGGCGCTCTGTAATACTGGCCGTGACGACAGGTGGCGCTCTGTAATACCGGCCGTGACCACAGGTGGTGCTCTGGAATACCGGCAATGACCACAGGTGGAACTTTGTAATACCGGCAATGACCACAGGTGGCGATGGTAATACCGGCTATGACCACAGGTGGAACTTTGTAATACCGGCCATGACCACAGGTGGAACTTTGTAATACCGGCTACAACAGGTGGCGATTTGTAATACCGGCTTTGACAACAGGTGGAACTTAGTAATACCGACAATGACCACAGGTGCCGCTTTGTAATACCGGCTATTACCACAGGTGGAGCTTTGTAATACTGGCTGTAAACACAGGTGGAGTTTGTAATACCGGCTATAACCACAGGTGGAGCTTTGTAATACCGGCTATAACCACAGGTGGAACTTTGTAATACCGGCTATGACCACAGGTGGCGCTCTGCAACACCGGCCGTGACCACAGGTGGCGCTCTGCAACACCGGCCGTGACCACAGGTGGCGCTCTGTAACACCGGCCGTGACCACAGGTGGAGCTCTGTAACACCGGCCGTGACCACAGGTGGCGCTCTGTAACACCAGCCGTGACCACAGGTGGCGCTCTGTAACACCGGCCGTGACGACAGGTGGCGCTCTGTAACACCGGCCGTGACCACAGGTGGCGCTCTGTAACACCGGCCGTGACCACAGGTGGCGCTCTGTAACACCGGCCGTGACCACAGGTGGTGCTCTGTAACACCGGCCGTGACCACAGGTGGCGCTCTGTAATACCGGCCGTGACGACAGGTGGCGCTCTGTAATACCGGCCGTGACCACAGGTGGTGCTCTGGAATACCGGCAATGACCACAGGTGGAACTTTGTAATACCGGCAATGACCACAGGTGGCGATTGGTAATACCGGCTATGACCACAGGTGGAACTTTGTAATACCGGCCATGACCACAGGTGGAACTTTGTAATACCGGCTACAACAGGTGGCGATTTGTAATACCGGCTTTGACAACAGGTGGAACTTAGTAATACCGACAATGACCACAGGTGCCGCTTTGTAATACCGGCTATTACCACAGGTGGAGCTTTGTAATACTGGCTGTAAACACAGGTGGAGCTTTGTAATACCGGCTATAACCACAGGTGGAGCTTTGTAATACCGGCTATAACCACAGGTGGAACTTTGTAATACCGGCTATGACCACAGGTGGAGCTTTGTAATACCGGCTATAACCACAGGTGGCGCTTTGTAATACCAGCTTTTATAACAGATGTCGCTTTGTAATACCGGCAATGACCACAGGTGGTGCTTTGTAATACCGGCTCCAACCACAGGTGGCGCTTTGTAATACCGGCAATGACCACAGGTGGCGCTTTGTAATACCGGCTATAACCACAGGTGGTGCTTTGTAATACGGGCTCTAACCACAGGTGGCGCTTTGTAATACCGGCAATGACCACAGGTGGCACTTTGTAATACCGGCTATAACCACAGGTGGTGCTTTGCAATACCGGCTATAACCACAGGTGGTGCTTTGTAATACCGGCAATGACCACAGGTGGTGCTTTGTAATACTGGCTATAATCACAGATGGCGCTTTGTAATACCGGCAATGACCACAGGTGGAACTTTGTAATTCCAGCAATGAGCACAGGTGGCGATTTGTAATACCGGCTATGACCACATGTGGAACTTTGTAATACCGGCTATGACCATAGGTGGAACTTTGTAATACCGGCTATAACAACAGGTGGCGATTTGTAATACCGGCTTTGACAACAGGTGGAACTTAGTAATACCGGCAATGACCACAGGTTCCGCTTTATAATACCGGCTATTACCACAGGTGGAGCTTTGTAATACCGGCTTTAACCACAGGTGGAGCTTTGTAATACCGGCTATGACCACAGGAGGAGCTTTGTAATACCGGCTATGACCACAGGTGAAACTTTGTAATAATAATAATAACTAGAACTGCCACTTTAAAACTGCTGGCAGTGATGACCGGTTTACTCGCACCCACTTTTGATACAACCCCACTTTCATTGGACATGCTTTGACACAGCCCCCTTGGATACAACCCCGACACACACACACACACACACACACACACACACCCCCTACCCCCCTCCCACACACACACCCACACCCCTCCCCCCACACGCACACCCCTCCAAACACACACACACACCCCTCCCCCCCCCACACACACACATCCCTCCCCCCCCCCCACACACACACACCCGCACACACACATCCCTCCCCCCCACACACACACACATCCCCCCTACACACACACACACCCACACATCCCCCCTACACACACACACACACATCCCCCCTACCCCCACCCCCACCCACACCCCTCCCCCTAAACACACACACACACAACCAACCCCCCCCCCCCCACCTACACACACACACACACACACACATCCCTCCACCCCCACACACACACATCCCCCCTACACACACACACACCCCCCCACCCCCCTCCAAACACACACCCCTCCCCCCTCCACACACACACACACATCCCCCCTACACACACACACACACAAACACACGCACACCGCTCCCCCCACACGCACACACATATCCAGACAAATGCACATCCCCCTCCCCCCACCCCCCAAGACACATCCCCCCACCCCAACCCCCAACACACACACACACACACACACACACACACACACACACACACACACACACACACACACACACACACCCCACCCTAACACACACAGAAACACACGCATACATCCCCCCACCCCCAACACACACACACACACACAAACACACACACATATCCCCCACCCCTAACACACACACAAACACATGCACACAGTCCCCCACCCCCCCAACCCTAACACACATGCACACACACAAACACCCCCACACCCCTCCCCCCACACGAACACCCCTCCACACATACACCCTCCACACACACACATATCCACCCGCCCCCCTCACACCCACACCCACATACACACACATGCACATCCACACATCCACACACACACACGCACAAACACATCCACACACACACACACGCACAAACACATGCACACATCTCCCCACCCCACTCCCAACACACACACACACACACACACACACACACACACACACACACACACACACACACACACACACACACACACACACCCCCTCCACACATACACACACACATCCATCCCCCCCTCCTCCACATGCACACCCCAACCCCTCCACACACACACACACATCCACCCCCACCCCCCCACACCCACACACACACACATCCCCCCACACACACATCCCTACACACCCCCCCCCCCACACACACAGCCACACACACACACACCCCTCCACACATACACACACAAACACACACACACACACACATATCCAACCCCCCTCCTCCACACGCACACCCCAACCCCTCCCTCCCCCCACATACACACATATCCCCCCCCCCCAACCCCCACACACACACACACACAGACATCCACACACACGCACATCCATACACACACACACAAACACACACACACATCCCCCCCCACCCCATCCATTAAAAAGAATATTTTCGTTTAATTAACGATATCTGCCACCCGTGGAAGAACGTCCTGCCGTGGCATGACGTCATCCGTGGCCCGTGCCGTATGTCAGCGTCGAACGAAGTATCCCATCGATCGAACTTGGTCAAATTTTTCATGATTGTCACCAAATTTGTTGTGGTATTTTGTTAACTCATCCAAGGCAATACGACAATCGAAATCCGATTTGAAATCGGAGCCAAATTGGCGCCGCAAGATCTGCCTGCACGTGTGGATATTTTACCTGTGGAAGATTCAGTTTGGAAATGCGATCCATTTAAAATGTTAGATTTTGGATAACTTCGTCATTTTAAATCGGATTTCCACAAAATAAAGGTCACCATTGCTTGCAGATACCTCTCTTTCTCCTTAAAATTGAAGACAGGATGAACTTCAGAGCGAGAAATAAGCCGAGGCGGCGGAGAGTTTTACAATGTTATTTTCCAATGTAAATGACAATATCGTGTAGTTTTACGAAAATTCATCAGAATTTGCCCAGATTTGTTGCATTCGAATGTTAACACCCTCTAGCGACTGCCAAATCCGAAGACAATTTAATTTCGAGCTACCCTTAGCTCGTGAGGTGGTTATGTCACATGGCCTGGTCAAAAAAGAGTGTTGTGGTTCTTCTTCTTCAGGCAATAACAACTTCTAGTTTCCAGACCGTACATCCAATCATCTTGAGATTTTGCACACTTGTTACTCTTCATGACTTCTACTAGAGTATGAAGTTTCACGTCGATCAATAAAGCGATTCAAGAGATATCCATTAAAAAAAAAACAACTTTAGTTAACGATATCTGCCAAACCACGTGACCTATCGCAAATTCTAAAATGACATTTTAGTAGACTGACATGCTGAACAGATCTGTGAAGTTTCTCCTCGATTGGATCAAAAATGAGGGAGGAGCTAGGTTTTAAAGGTTCATGCTTAAAAACGTCATAACTCTGAAACCATGTGTCGGATGATGTCGTGCTCGCTGACTTTTTTTGTTTGTCATGGGTATGCGATTCTGCTTGCAAAGTTTGGCCTCGATCTGTTCAGCCGTTGCAGAGAAAAATGGGTTTTCGTGTTTTCACGAAAAACAAGATGGCGGCCGAACCACGTGACCTGCGGCGTCATAATTACCATTAAAATATTCTACAGACCGAGTCCCTCCTATCGTGAAAATTTTATCTCAATCGGCCCTAATATTGCAGAGAAAATGTTTTTTAAAGGAAATTAAAACTTAAAATGGCAATAGCACTGGGAGATGTGGCCTGGGAGGACAAAATGGTGTGTTTCTTCTTCTTTCAACAATAAAGACTTTAGCTTCGCGACCGTACATCCAATCATCTTGAACTTTTGCACACTTGTTCCACCTGATGAGAGCTACATTGCATTAAAATTTCAAGTCGATCCATGCAGTGGTTCAACAGTTACAAGCTTTTTAAAATTTAACTTCCATTATTTATTGCGGCCAAACCATGTGACTTATCAAAACGTCTCAAGTAACGATGAAACATCCCCCCATGTGGAACATTTGTGTAAAGTTTCCACTCGATATCTCCACAAATTATGGAGGTGATTCCATTTCTAGTTTGAAATTTTAAAACGTCATAACTCTGAAACCACGTGTCGGATGACGTCGTGCTCGCTGACTTTTTTGTTCGTCATGGGTGTGCGAATATGCATGCCAAGTTTAGGCTCGATCCGTTCAGCCGTTGGAGAAAAAGGGTTTTTTGTGTTGTTTCACGGAAAACAAGATGGCGGCCGAACCATGTGACGTATGACTTCGAAAATTTTCGCATTCTGAGTTTTTTTTAACTAAGCATCTGGGAAAAAAATCCCATTTTCGGGGGAGAAAATTTTTTGTTTGACGAATTCTTACCTCTTAACGTTAGCATTTTTAATATACTCGATACACATGTCTTTTGTTCCCATTGAAGAGTTCTTTAGAATGAGCCATTGCTCAAATTTTTCCATTGAGCCGTTGCGGAGATACAGAGGGGAAAAGTTGAATTTGTTTTACAAGATGGCGCCCACACCACGTGACCTATGACGTCATACTTAGCATGAAAAAATTCTAGGAGCCGAGAGGATCATTTGATGAAAATTTCCTGTCAATCCGACCAGCGGTTGCTGAGAACATTAATTATGAAGTTTTCGGAGGTGCAAAATAGGGCGGAAGAATAAATAATAAGAAAAACTCTAGCAGTAATAATAGGTTTCTCTCCATTTCATGGAGAGTAAACCTAATAATAATGCATTTATTTTATATAGCACTTTTCAGGAAGCCCAAAGACGCTTTGACAGAGTGCAAAACATAATGCATAGCAAAACATAAAGACAATTGCAAAAAAAGAAGAATCAATAGGGAAATATTCAAAGCACAAAGGAGGGAGAAGGAGAGGAGATAGTCAGGGGTTAGATGCTGTGGGTTAAATGTTGAATGCAGTGTTGAACAGGTGGGTCTTGAGTGATGTTTTGAATGTGGTGAGTGAGGAGGAGTCTCTGATGGTGTGAGGTAGCGAGTTCCAGAGGGTGGGAGCAGCGATGGAGAAGGCCCTGTCCCCCCAGGATCTAAATTTGGTCCGGATGGGGGGGGGGGGGGTCAGGAGGTTGGTACCAGCAGAGCGGGGGTTGCGGGTGGGAGTGTGTCTGGAGAGGAGGTCAGCCAGGTAGGATGGGGCCAGGTTATGGAGGGCTTTGTAGGTCAAGAGGAGGATTTTGTACTGGATTCTCTGGGAGATGGGGAGCCAGTGAAGCTTGTAAAGGACGGGGGTGATGTGGTCACGGGTCCGGGAATGGGTGAGTAGACGGGCAGCGGAGTTCTGAATGTATTGGAGTTTATTGGTGATTGTTGAGGGTGAACCATAAAGGAGGCTATTGCAGTAGTCCAGACGGGAAGTGATGAAGGCGTGGATGAGGGTTTCTGCAGCCACGGAGGAGAGGGATGGACGGAGATGGGCGATGTTTTTCAGGTGAAAGAAGGCTGTCTTTGTGATCTGTTTAGTGTATTTGTCGAAGGAGAGGGTTTGGTCAAAGATGATGCCAAGATTCCGGATGTGAGGGGAGGTGGATACTGGGAAACCGTCGATGTTGAGGGCAAAGTTATGGGTGGACTTGGTGAGCGTTTTTGGGCCAATGATGATTATTTCAGATTTATCACAGTTAAGTTTGAGGAAGTTGATTTGAAGCCAGGATTTTATTTCAGTGATGCAGTTTGTCAGGATAGAGTGGGTGGCGGTGGAGATGGACTTGGTGGAGATGAAAAGCTGGATGTCATCGGCAAAGCAGTGGAATTGGAGACCATGACGGCGGATTAAGTGACCGAGGGGGGACAGGTAAAGGATGAAGAGGAGGGGGCCAAGAACTGAACCTTGGGGGACACCTTGGGGGAGGGGAGCAGTGGGGGATTTGCAGTTATTGATGGAGATGAACTGACGTCTGTCAGAGAGGTATGATTTAATCCAAGAGAGGGCAGTGCCGGTAATGTTAAAGGTGGTTTCAAGTCGGGTGAGGAGGATGGTGTGATCGATGGTGTCAAAGGCGGCGCTGAGGTCGAGGAGGATGAGAATGTTGAGGTTGCCAGCGTCAGAGGAGAGGAGAAGGTCGTTGGTGATTTTGAGGAGAGCAGTTTCAGTACTGTGGTTGGAGCGGAATCCGGATTGGAATGTTTCATACAGGTTATTGGCAGAGAGGTGATGTTTGAGTTGAGTGGCTACAGCGCGTTCCAAAACCTTTGACAGAAAGGGTAGGTTGGAGATGGGTCTGAAGTTATTTAGGGTGTCAGGGTTTAGTCCAGGTTTTTTCAGAATGGGGGTAACAGCAGCAATTTTGAGGGATGGTGGGACGATGCCTGTAGACAGGGAGGAGTTTATTGTTGCAATGATAAGTGGAGAGAGAGCAGGAAGGGAGGCCTTGACAAAGCTGGAGGGGATGGGGTCAAGAGTGCAGGTGGCAGTTTTCATTCCGATGAGGAGTTCAGAGAGGTCAGTAGGGGAGACTGGGGAGAATTGAGACAGGGGATGGCAGGATAAGGGGGGGGGGGCAGGTGGTTTGAGGGGGAGCGGGTGCGGCGGTGGTCAAGCTGTTGTAGATGTTTTCAATTTTGCGTTGGAAGAATGAAAGGAAGGAGATGCAGTTGTCTATTGTGAATGACTGGGTGGTGGTGTTCAGGGGGCTGAGGAGTTTGTTTATTGTAGAGAAGAGTGCTTTTGGGTTTCCGGAGCCAGAGTGGATAATTTGAGAGTAGTAGGCGGAGCGGGCGCGGGAGAGGGCATCTTTATAGTGTTGTATGTGGTCCTTGTAGGCCTGGGAGTGAACTGTGAGACCTGTTTTATTGCGGAGTCTTTCAAGTTGGCGAGCACGAGTTTTCATCAGGCGGAGTTCAGGGGTAAACCAGGGAGCAGAATGGGTGAAAGAAACTGTTTTGGTTTTTATAGGCGCAAGTTGGTCAAGGCAGGAGGAGAGAGTGTGGTTGTAGTAGTCAGTGAGGTCAGAAGGGGTGTGGAGGTCAACGAAGGGAGAAGTGGACATTTTTTCAGAGAGGGTCGATGAGAATGAGGCAGGTGAAAGAGCGTTTAGCTTACGGAAGTTGATAGTGCGATAATGCCTTGGTGCTGGGGTGGGGATGTTGATGGTCAGTGTGATGGCTAGGTGGTCAGAGAGAGTGAGGTCGGAGCCAGAGAGATGGTGCAAAATTAGTCCAGTAGAGCAGACAAGGTCCAAAATGTGACCACGGTTATGGGTAGGAAAGTTGACATGTTGAGTGAGGTTAAAGCAGGTGAGTAAATCAGTGAAGTCAGTGGTTAGCGTGGAGTCAGTGGAGTCCATGTGGATATTGAAATCACCAAGGAGGAGGATTGAGGGGGAGAGGGAACATAGCTGGGTCAGAAAGTAGGAGAAGTCAGACAGGAATGATGGGTGTGGTTTGGGAGGGCGGTAGACAACAGCCATGACTGACTGTGTGTGACCAGAGAGTTTAAAAGCCAGGTGTTCAAATGATGGAGCAGATGAGATGGAGATGAGGTTGGTCTTGATGTCTTGTCGGTGAATAACGGCAATTCCACCACCTCGGCCCTCCGAGCGTGGTTTATTGATGTAAGAATATCCATTGGGTGTGGTGAGGTTGAGCGTGTAGTAGTCCAGTGGTTGTTGCCAGGTCTCAGTGAGACAGAGAAAGTCCAGTTTATTTTCCAGGATGGAGTCGTTCAGGATGAGGCATTTGTTGTTGAGGGACCGGGTATTGAACAGGGTGAGCTTGATGTTGTTTTGTACGGCGGGTATGAATCCAGGTGATTTGGCCAGGGTTCGCAGACAGGAGGTGCGATTTTGTGCGTTGTTGTGACCAGGTGTGTTGGGACGATGAGTGGGAGTGCGCTGAGCCGACCAGAGGATGGGGATGGAGTGACCTGATTGTAAATAAACAAACTTACGACCGGAGCCACGGTGAATGTACCTGGGTCGACGCAGGAGTCCATTTGATTTGATTGCAGAGATGCATGATGGGGGTGGAGCTGGTTTTAAGCAGGAGAAGCCTTGCGGCAGAGTACCGCAGAGCCATGCCAGCAGGAGCGAAGGGACGATCACGAGGCCAAGGGTGAGGAGGCGAAACAATCGACACAACCCACGGGAGTGGGCCCGAGGAAACAGCGAAGGAGCCGAGCAGGTGAAGCCAGGAGCAGAGCCGGGACCATGCAGAGGGCAGACAGGAGCGAAGAGACGAGCACGAGGCCAAGGTTGAGGAGGCAAAGCGGCAAATGCAGCGGCAAACGACCGCCGCCGCTAATCAAGATCACGGCGGCAAACCGCCACCACCGCCGCTGCAAACAATGGGCAGCACAACCCACGAGAGTGAGCCCGAGGGAACAGCGAAGGAGCCGAGCAGGTGAAGCCAGGAGCAGCAGAGCAGAGCCGGGACCGTGCAGAGGAAGACTCAATGGCCAAAAATCCGCCACGACCACCAGGAAAGCAAGATACGGACAATGGTCCAGTCAGAGAAGCGGCGAGCAAGTGACGCCAGCGTCCTCTCACGACCGGACCGGAAACGGAACAATACCGGCTATAACCACAGGTGGCGCTTTGTAATACCGGCTTTTATCACAGATGGCGCTTTGTAATACCGGCAATGACCACAGGTGGTGCTTTGTAATACCGGCTCTAACCACAGGTGGTGCTTAGTAATCCCGGCAATGACCACAGGTAGCGCTTTGTAATACCGGCTATAACCACAGGTGGTGCTTTGTAATACCGGCAATGACCACAGGTGGTGCTTTGTAATACTGTCTATAATCACAGATGGCGCTTTGTAATACCGGCTATAACCACAGGTGGCTTTTTGTAATACCGGTGTTACGTGGTCCTCCCGGTAACTACCTGGTCTCGGTGACCCCCGGACCGTGAGAGGAACTCCGCCAGAAAGATCAATGATTTATACGCTTTCGTAACGCAATCAATATGAATTCCAGTCAATAAGAAACCCCACACCAAGGATCCGGAATAACCAATAATATTTTCCCCGAGCAATCAACAATCAACAACCATCAACAATCAACAATCAATCACCAATATTATTAAGATGGCCATCTTATATATGTGTGTTCCCTTTCCCCCACTCCCGACCCCTTGGGTACTCACGACCCCTTTTGTCTCTGTCCCTCACAATGTCTCTGGGCCCCTCCTGACCAAGATGAAGGTCGGCTTCTCCGCACATGGGCGGTTGAACGAACCCCTGGCTGACGTGCTCCCAAACGTGCACGTCACGTACCGGGAACAACGGTTGCAGCGCACACCTCCTTGCCAAGCAAAGCGGGCAAAGCAACGCGCGGCTTGTCCAGCGCGCGAGGCCCAAGGTGCGACCCGTACGCGTCCTTGTAGATGGTGAGGCGAACTGTGCCGGACGCTTGGTTCCGTGCACGAACCCACGGCAACTTGATGTGTCAAGGGGTAATTACCCCGCGCAGGTAACTCCTTTCGCCAGACGGGCTTTCCAACGCAGCGTCCGACGCTGCTCAATATCGATACCCTCGCCTCGGAGCTCGGCGAGGAAGAAGAAGAAGATCGTCGCTTCTCCAGGACCTCGTGTCTTTTTCCTTCCGTTTCCGGTCTCCTTTTCCCAGAAGGGCTCCTGACCCTTTAATCACAACCTTTAATCGACTACACATTGATAAGCAAAGACCTGAATAGTAATTCACATGAATTCGTAACACCGGCTATAACCACAGGTGGTGCTTTGTAATACCGGCTGTGACGACAGGTGGCGCTTTGTAATACCGGCTGTGACGACAGGTGGCTTTTTGTAATAACGGCTATGACCACAGGTAGCGCTGTTTCCACCACTTGTCTCAAATTTTGGAGTTTCAGTGACATACACGTTTACTTCGCTATGCTCACGATTTAATTTATTACCCCAACAACCTTGACTAACCCAACCATGTCACCTGCACCGGTTCAGTGTTTCCTCTCCCATTAGTACAGGTTGTTATTGGTAATGAGGTGTAATGAAATGTCCATCTCTTCCCCAACTCTTTTTCATCACCATCACCATCTTGTGCTTCCCCATGGCCGCTCCACATCTCTTGTACCCCTACCCCCACCCCCCCCACCATTTTATTAATATTTCTTCTTCTGCTTCCGTTTCCATTCGCACGTCCGAAATGGTCATGTGGGACCTGTCCAGGTGTTTTTATCTGACAATTCCTCTGGAAGTTGGTAAACGTGGTGCCATCTGTCATTTACCTTGTCTCTGAGCTATAATTGTGGTTGATTTTAAAATACCTTTAATAGGCCTGGTGTGTGGTACCTCTCAGAGGCAAGGTGCTCCTGGGGGTACAAATATATGGTTGGAGCACGACACGCACAGGTAATGCAAACACAGTGTTCCAAGTGATACTCAACAAGGACCAAGATTGAACACAAACATCTGGATTTGCTTCATCAATGAAGGTAACCTCCTTCCAGGTTATACTATATTATACAAGGGGCAGTCAATAAGTAACCTTAAAATGGCGATATCAATTCGAGAATGTAATGTGTGTCGTTGTTGACTCGTATGTTATATCTATGGGTCAGAGTCATGTTTTGCCCGTTTTGGATCTGGCAACATTGAGCGTATGACGTCAGTAGAGCAGTTTCAAGAGTGGCTCCCTTAGAAACACGCACCAGGGAGGAGCAACGTTCTGTCATCGGTTTCTTAGGAAGTGAGGGTGTGAATTCCAGTGAACTCCATCGCAGAAGGAAGGTGCAATATGGTGACGCATGTTTATCGCTGCAGCAGGTGTACGACTGGGACAGGAAGTTTAAAAGTGGAGTGTCCAGGCAGGGACAGGCAGAAGCTGCTCGCTCGGGCCGCCCTCACACCAGAAATGTTTGCAGGAGTTGAGCGCGTGCTAAGGGAAAACCATCACATTACGCTGGATGAAGTGGTCTCCGAATTGAACATTAGCCATGGTTCAGCACACAATATCATTCACAACGTGCTGGGATCCGCAAAGTGTCTGCAAGGTGGATGCCGAGACATGTGAAGAACTTCTGCGACGTTACGAAACAGAAGGGGACGCTTTCATACAGCGTGTAGTGACTGGGGATGAAAGCTGTAGTCAGGTTCACTGTGTTTTTTCATTCAAAATTTTTGGAGATTAGCAAAACGAAACATTTTTTGAATATTCAGAGCATGAGGAATCCAAAAATTAATGTTGGCATTTGCATAGACACCTTTGCGAAAATGACACTCAGGACAGTGATGAAGATCTGTAAAAGCATATTCCTGAGCGGTATAGACCGAGTAGATCCTGTGTATCAGACTTATAGGTCAATCTGATACTAACAAGGCTGCTTTCTTGCTTTATAAACCCATACCTATAACTTCAAAGGACATGCAATATAATGTATTATGTAATGCAGTTATATCACAAATATAAAGACAATGGTTTTCAATTACCTTTGTTTGTTGCTTTTCTATAATCCTGAGCACTATTTTGAGGGCTTTATTGGATTCCTTGACACAGAAAACATAGGATTAGCATATTTAATTAAGTTTCCAGGTTGACTAGAAGCCGAGATAGCGCAAAATATGTATTTTATGGCGGCCATTTTGAAAATCCAAACTCTGTCTGTGCAAATGCCAACATTGATTTTCGGATTCTCCATGCTCTGATGATTCCAAAAATGTACAGGTTTGTTAATCTCCCAAATTTTTCAACGAAATTATATTTGTTAACAAAGTGAACCTGACTACTGGGTCCACTGCTTTCAGCCAGAAACGAAAAGGGCAAGCAAAGAGTGGCACCATTCAACTTCACCGAAGCCCAAAAAATTCCACACACAACCGTCCACTGGAAAAGTGATGCCGATGCTCTTCTGGGATAGCCGAAGCTCACTTGTAGAGCATTCCATGCCCAGAGGGACCACAATCACCAGTGCATTATACTGCGACCTCCTTAAAAAATCATCTCAAACCAGCAAACAGATCAAAACGTCGTGGACTACTCACTACCGGTGTTTTGCTGCATCATGACAATGCTCGGCCCCGTACTGTCCGCGCTACAGCTGCAACAACCCAGGACCTGCATTTTGAGCGTCTTCCTCATCCACCCTACTCACCAGACCTCGCCCCTTCGGATTGCCACATCTTTAGGCCACTTAAAGAGGCGTTTGGTGGAACCACTTTCCGATCCGACGAAAAGGTCCAAGAGATGGTGCACAAATGACACAAACATCCAAAATATATTTTTTTCTACAGGAATCCATGCCTTGCTAAAGCGCTGGAAAGAATGCATTGAACGCAATCGAGATTATGTTGAAAAATAACAGTTGTTACATACGTACATGCAATAAACAAGTTGTGAAAAATATTTTAAGGTTACTTATTGAGTGCCCCTCGTACTGGTTGCTATCACAGGTCAATTTTTTTTAATTTTTTTTTGTATACTGAATCGAGGCTCGTGAAAGAACTAACATTTACTTCACAAACAAATCAACCAGACAAACAAAATATATAAAAAGAGGGAGCGGAAGACAAGATGGGGAGAGAAGGCGAAGCACACAAACAACATTTGAGAGCAGGGAGATGTGTGGAAGGGAGAGGGCTTGGGGAGAGGAGGCGTGGGAGGGGGGGGGGGGGGGGGGAGAAGTATAAAACACAAGGACACCAAGGACTTCCAGGACAGAAGTTGGTATTTCAAAAAGGTGGAATTGGAGTGAAATTAGCGGGGGTAGAAAAGATCAAGGTTTTGGATGGGGGAAGATAAGAGATGGTGGTGAACAGCTGTTTTAAAGACCTGGAGGGTGGAGTGGGATTGAAGAGAGTGAGGGAGTTTGTTCCAGAGGCGGGAGAAAAGAGGAATGAAGGAGTGAAGGTGAGCAGAGAGTCTTGATTTTGGCAGTTTGACCATAAGAGGGTTGCAGGCAGATCTTGTGTGACCTGTAGGAATATTTGCGGGACAGAGCCCAGAGAGAGCTGGGGGGGCAAGGCCAGAGAGGAGTCGGTAGAAGACGGAAAGACCACCAACCTGCCTGCGGTGAGTGAGTGAGAGGCCCTTGGAGTTAGCTTCATCGCGGGAGATAACCCGTTATATCTATGGGTTCTGAATGCTTTGGTTTCAACAGCGTGAAGACGAGCTAGGTGTGAGGCAGGAGCACCAGACGAGAGGGGAGAGCAGTATTCCATTGAGCTGCGGATGAAAGCCTTGAATGTGGTGACGAGCTCAGGTGTGCCAAGGAAGGACTTCGCACGACGGAGGATGCCCAGTCGGCGACTGGCTTTGGAGGCCAGATTTGAAATGTGAAGCTTGAGTGACAGAACTTCCTGGAGAGGATTATTCAGAAAGTGGATGGGAGGGTTGTCCAGTCGGTCTTTTCGGAGAGACATGGTAAGAGTGTGAGATTTGTCAGGATTGAAAGACATGTTCCACTTGTTTGCCCAGTCTGTGATTTTGTCCAGGTCTGCAGAGAGTGAGGAGGCTGCAGACTGCCGATCTGAGGGATGAAGAATGGAGCGACAGAAAGTAGAGTCATCAGCAAAGAGATACAGAGGATTTTCAAGAGAGTCAGAGATCATTGATGAAGACCAGAAAAAGCACAGGGCCCAGAACACTGCCTTGTGGAACTCCAGCCTGAACAGGAAGAGGAGATGAGAGAAACCCATTCAGGGCCACACGTTGACTACGACTAGAGAGGAAGTCCGCCAGCCATGCGTGGAGATTTCCATGGATACCAAAAGATGAGAGTTTGGTGAGCAGAGCGGGGTGCCAGACCGTATCGAAGGCACGTGATATGTCAAGAGAGACTGCTCTAATTTCCTGTTTGGCATCGAGCCCCTCCATCCATTGTTGAGAAAGCAGAAGCAGCATGTCCAGAGTAGAGTGTCCAGGTCTGAAACCAAATTGATGATCAGAGATCAAGCCATTGGAGAAGAGGAAAGATTTCATATCTGAAGCAACGATGGATTCCATGACTTTGCTGATAATTGGGAGAAGGCTGATTGGTCTGTAGTTGCTGGGATCTGGTTTTGCACCTTTTTTGTGCAAAGCGGTGATGTTGGCAGATTTCCAAGCAGATGGAAGATGACCTTGAGCAAAAGAGAGGGTGAAGAGAACAGAGAGGGAGTGAAAGAGTGGAAGAACATGATTTTCGGACCCGTGGGCTGATGTCGTCAGGCCCAGTTGCAGAATCCGAGTCGAGGGTTGACAGAAACTTTTCCACCTTGTCAGGAGGAAAGGACAGAGTCCAGGAGCAGCTGGGTACGACTGGGTACGGTGGGTACAGAGAGGGATGGGTTTGGGACACAAGATTTAGAGGCAAACACAGAGTTGAGGCATTAAGCTTTTTCACGTGTGGAGTCAGCCGTGTGGCCATTTGAGGTGAGGGAGGGGATGGAGGGGGAACAAACACCAGAAACAGATTTGACCAGACGCCACCAGGATTTGTAAGAGGGAGACAGATAAGAGAGTTTGGTCCTGAGAACGGAGAGATATTGTTTCCTGGCTCTCCTGAGGGTGGACACACACTTGTTTCGGGCTTTGTGAAAGGAAACGAGATTTCCTTCCGTTGGATTTGCTTTCCAGGAGACGAAAGCAAGTTGTTTCTGGGCAATAGCCTCACCACAAGATTCCGTGTACCATGGACGGGAGGAAGGGTATGACAACAGAAGATGAGATGGGATAAATCTGTGCATGAGAGAGCAGTTTGCTTTGGAAGAATTCCCAGGAAGAATTTATGTCAGAGGCAGTAGAAATGGGAGACCAGTCCAGATGATTGATGGAGGCTTGAAGACCATGCCAGTTGGCCTGAGTGAAATGCCAGACTCGTCGACGCTGAGGAGGCTCTCTGAGAATGGTCAGAGAGATGTCCACTTTAACAAGCACATGATCAGAAGAGCCGATTGGAGCAGAAGAAGAGCAGCAGACATTTTCAGGGAAGTTAGTCATAACCAAGTCCAGAAGAGAAGATGCTCCGTTGACTGAAATCCGGGTCGGGAAATTGACAGATTGTGTCAGTCCCAGTGAGTCACAGAAGTCCTTCGCTGAAGAGCCATGGCTGGTGAGAGAGGTACCCACACCCAGCCAACTGGCATGGTGACAGTTGAAATCACCACATATGAGGAAGAGAGTTGGGATGGGTAGATAGAAGTTGGTCCATATTCTCAGACAGCGAGATGTAGATGGAGTCATCACTGTTTGGTGGACGGTACAACACACATATGAACAAAAGGTGGGAGCGAAGGGGAAGCCGTAGCCAAAGGTATTCCTGGGGGTGAGGTGGAGAGAGGGCAGTGCAGGGCGAGTGAGGAAGAGAGCTTTTTATAAAGATAGCAACCCCACCTCCAGGACGAGGCTCAGGTCTATCATACCGGAGGAAGGAGTAACCTGGGAGAGATACCAAGGAATCAGAGCCATCATGAAGGAAGAACGTTTCTGTTAAGCAGATCACGTCTGGTTTGTCAGAGGCAACCTGTATGGAGAGATGAGACAAGTTTGAGCGAAGGCCCCGGATGTTTGAGGTCCATACTGTTAAGGAAGAGGAAGGGGGAGCATCGGATACAGAACAGGGGGGGGAGCGGTAGGGTAAGATGTGGAAGAGGAGGAAGAGGTAGGGAGAGCTGTTGAAGGTGTGTCGGAGATTACAGAATAGCTTGGAGAAAGGGAAGATTGGGGCAGACAAAAGGTTTGATGGTGATTGGGAGAGGCGCAGTGAGGTGTTATTTGACGAGGGGGAAGAGAGAGGCAGAAGGTTGAGGGAGATGAAGGTGAAAGTTGGAAGGGGGAAGAAGCAGGGAGGACACTTTGAGGAGGGGTGAGAAGGGAGTCTAGGAGGGGAGGAGCGAGGGAGAGTCTCAGAGGGGAGGGGTGTGGGGGGAGATTTGAAAGGAATGGGTGATTGGGAAGATTTGGAGGGGAGGGGCAAGGGGGAAGATTTGAAAGAGATGGGTGATGGGGATGATTTGGAGGGGAGGGGCAAGGGGGTAGATTTAGAGGGGAGGGGTGATGGGAAATGGGATTTTGGGGTGATGGGATTTTGAAAAATGTACGATTAATGGGAAACGAACATTTATTGCAAAATGTGTTTCTTGAGACATTCGAGTCAAAAATACGTTTGAGGACGCTGGAGGGAGGATGGAGTGTTTAGGGAATGAATGAAAGATGCACTATAAGAGATGGAATTTTTTTTTGGAATGAATAGATTTGGTGAGCAAGTCGAAACATCCTTTTATAGAAGAAGAAGAAAAAGGTGTTATAGAATATGACAAAATACAGGTCTTCAGGGGTCAGATGACATTTTTTAACAACGTGATCACATGATCACAAACAACGTGGTCGAAGAACGAACGAACAAATAAGAACGAATAAACGAATAAGAACAGAAGGAAATGTTTTTTTTTTTTTTTTGAGATTTTAAAACAAGGAAGTATGGGATGAAAAGACCGTGAAAAAGACCGGAAAGTAATTGCAGCGCGATCGGAGAACCGCTGAGACAAAAACAAAGCCTCAAGCCAAGGTCGGACACGGTAGCCTAGTACTACACTTGGGCCTCAGAATACGCGATAAGAAAGACCGACGATTCTGTACACAGGTATGAAAAACCAACGCCAAGAATACGATTAAAGACACCCCAATAGGTACATACACCGAGAGAAAGATACAGTTTCGACAAAAACACAATTGTGAAAAGTTACTTAACTTCGAAAGCGAGCACGCATGGACAGCTTTGAAGAGACGAGACCCCCAATCTTGCGCATGCGCAGACCTCTCATATAGCTTATTCCCAACGATATAAACGCAGCAAGTTTCAATGTTTGAGTGGGTTAGGAGGGATGACTTATCATAATCTTTCATCGATGTTCCCAAAGCATCAGTTCACCCAAAGCAGACCCTCAAGAAAACCTTTGGACATTTTACCATTCCTCAAATCTTGGAGGATCGGGATTTGAACCTGCAATCAATCATCAGATTATAACAAAGAGGCTCATCTTGCTCAACTAGGCCAGAAACCAATTACTTACTGGCAAATTGAAATATTTAAGATTTCATCAATGGATATAACATTTCAAAACAAATACAATTTAATATGGTCTTGGATCCTAGAGTTGGGGAATTGATCGTTATATTCGCAACCTCACCCACCCATGTACAGTTTGCCCAGGTTTTAATACATAGCGGACAGATGAGACGAACGACTGGATGACTATTCGGGTCCAAAACCAACATGCAGACACGACAGCGGCCTGTCTCGACAATGGCCATCTTCAAGATGTACCCCTCCTGCTGGCATCATACAGAACGGACCTTTAAGGTTAATTCAAACTCTGCTGGGATTCGACCGCGCCACGACTCGGGGTGCAAGACCGCGCCACGACTCGGGGTGCAAGACCGCGCCACGACTCGGGGTGCAAGACCGCGCCACGACTCGGGGTGCAAGACCGCGCCACGACTCGGGGTGCAAGACCGCGCCACGACTCGGGGTGCAAGACCGCGCCACGACTCGGGGTGCAAGACCGCGCCACGACTCGGGGTGCAAGACCGCGCCACGACTCGGGGTGCAAGACCGCGCCACGACTCGGGGTGCAAGACCGCGCCACGACTCGGGGTGCAAGACCGCGCCACGACTCGGGGTGCAAGACCGCGCCACGACTCGGGGTGCAAGACCGCGCCACGACTCGGGGTGCAAGACCGCGCCACGACTCGGGGTGCAAGACCGCGCCACGACTCGGGGTGCAAGACCGCGACACGACTCGGGGTGCAAGACCGCGCCACGACTCGGGGTGCAAGACCGCGCCACGACTCGGGGTGCAAGACCGCGACACGACTCGGGGTGCAAGACCGCGACACGACTCGGGGTGCAAGACCGCGACACGACTCGGGGTGCAAGACCGCGACACGACTCGGGGTGCAAGACCGCGACACGACTCGGGGTGCAAGACCGCGACACGACTCGGGGTGCAAGACCGCGACACGACTCGGGGTGCAAGACCGCGACACGACTCGGGGTGCAAGACCGCGACACGACTCGGGGTGCAAGACCGCGACACGACTCGGGGTGCAAGACCGCGACACGACTCGGGGTGCAAGACCGCGACACGACTCGGGGTGCAAGACCGCGACACGACTCGGGGTGCAAGACCGCGACACGACTCGGGGTGCAAGACCGCGACACGACTCGGGGTGCAAGACCGCGACACGACTCGGGGTGCAAGACCGCGACACGACTCGGGGTGCAAGACCGCGACACGACTCGGGGTGCAAGACCGCGACACGACTCGGGGTGCAAGACCGCGACACGACTCGGGGTGCAAGACCGCGACACGACTCGGGGTGCAAGACCGCGACACGACTCGGGGTGCAAGACCGCGACACGACTCGGGGTGCAAGACCGCGACACGACTCGGGGTGCAAGACCGCGACACGACTCGGGGTGCAAGACCGCGACACGACTCGGGGTGCAAGACCGCGACACGACTCGGGGTGCAAGACCGCGACACGACTCGGGGTGCAAGACCGCGACACGACTCGGGGTGCAAGACCGCGACACGACTCGGGGTGCAAGACCGCGACACGACTCGGGGTGCAAGCCCGCGACACGACTCGGGGTGCAAGACCGCGACACGACTCGGGGTGCAAGACCACGACACGACTCGGGGTGCAAGACCGCGCCACGACTCGGGGTGCAAGACAGTGACACGACTCGGGGTGCAAGACTGTGACACGACTCGGGGTGCAAGACTGTGACACGACTCGGGGTGCAAGACCGTCACGGCTCGGGGTGCAAGGCCGACACGGCTCGGGGTGCAAGACCGACACGGCTCGGGGTGCAAGACCGACACGGCTCGGGGTGCAAGACCGACACGGCTCGGGGTGCAAGACCGACACGGCTCGGGGTGCAAGACCGACACGGCTCGGGGTGCAAGACCGACACGGCTCGGGGTGCAAGACCGACACGGCTCGGGGTGCAAGACCGACACGGCTCGGGGTGCAAGACCGCGACACGACTCGGGGTGCAAGACCGCGACACGACTCGGGTTGCAAGACCGCGCCACGACTCGGGGTGCAAGACAGTGACACGACTCGGGGTGCAAGACTGTGACACGACTCGGGGTGCAAGACTGTGACACGACTCGGGGTGCAAGACTGTGACACGACTCGGGGTGCAAGACTGACACGGCTCGGGGTGCAAGACTGTGACACGGCTCGGGGTGCAGGACCGACACGGCTCGGGGTGCAAGACCGACACGGCTCGGGGTGCAAGACTGTGACACGGCTCGGGGTGCAAGACTGTGACACGGCTCGGGGTGCAAGACTGTGACACGACTCGGGGTGCAAGACTGTGACACGACTCGGGGTGCAACTGTGATACATCTAGCAGTCCAAGACTGACACGAAGGGTGCAGATTATGATGAAAGTTTCACCGGCTCCGAAGTCCAGTGATTTAAGACTGTGACACGACTCGGGGTGCAACTGTGATACATCTAGCAGTCCAAGACTGACACGAAGGGTGCAGATTATGATGAAAGTTTCACCGGCTCCGAAGTCCAGTGATTTCCACACACCACTTGTGCATTCGTTCAGTTTGGGGATGAGCAGCCCAAGGGGTTCTTCAAGATATTTCTGTCACAGTGATGTGCTTTAAAAAAAAAAAAAGAAGCAAAAGGTATCGCTGCGTCCTGAAGTAGAAATGTAACAAACAAGACAAACTTGCCACCGGTGATGCCACAAGGCACCAAAAGTCAGCATTACATTCAACAGCAGTTTGGTTCAAGTCTTATTCACCTGATAATACTGGAATACAACAGATTTATCATTTGTCTAAAATTCCCTAAACTTGTACAATAAAATAGAGATGCCTCGGCCATCCTGGAGCTCACCCTGCTGATTGTTAAGAGATCAACGACTAAACAGCAGCTTCATTGTCATTCCTCTAAGCATTTATGTGACAAAAAAGTAAATCAACAAATAATAATAATTATAACAATAAATTAATCAGTATTCAATGAATGCTGGGAAAAAGTCAGGCGAGAAATGTGGTCTTTCATCAGCATCTACCCTGGGACAGGTTAAAACTTATTGAAGTGACTAGCACAGGAACAAAACAGGCAAGTAACAACCTTCCGCATTGGGTCGAAGTGCAAAAAATTAGCAAATCAACACTGAGAAAGCAGGGGCCGCCAGGCCCGTGGGGTGAAGTGCGAGCAGCCGCGCTGTCCAAGTAACAATTCGCTCATCACCAGTTAGAGGCCTTTTAAAAGGTCCGCAAGTTCAAAACGGTGCAGCTTTTTCATGGGAAATATTTTAGAAACAGGTAAGCCCAATCGAATGACCAGAGCATCTCATCGATGTGGACCTGGAGCTGGAAAAGCGGATTGCCGTTCGATTCCGGTGAGATTTGAAACTTTTATTTCTGGATGCCAGATTTATTCAATTAAAGTACTGGATGCATCTTCAGGTGGAACCTTTTTGTGCACGTCGATCCTGTAACCTTGAAACTCAGACACAGGTTCTACCTGAAAAAGGAGAGATCAACCAACAAGTTGAGGCACAGAAGACTCCGAGCACGTTATTACATCTCCGACATCAAGTGGGCCTTCCTATGAGACAAGTACCGCCCTCATGGGTTACCATGGCTGCTGGACCTAAGTTACATAGAACAACATACTCTTTTGAATCAAATGCCCTTTGACATAGAAAGACTTATTAGAAGCTGAATACTTCCTGAACTAGTTACTACTTTTGTGCACAAGCAACATACCATTGTTGGAAGTTTTGTAAACAGAGACACCAACAATTGCAAATCAACTTGCTTTTTTTTTTTTTTTTTACTTTTAGAAAACTTTTTGCAACAAAAAGATACTTTGAGCAAATGATAGAAAAATCCTCCAAAGTACTACAGATCTAAACGCACAGGTTGTCTGTTCTCAGGTACCTTTTTCCCTTTGCATCCTCGTAAGAATTAAAAACACTGACGCAAACGCAGTTCGAGGGAACTTTCCAGCAATGTGCATGGACGACGCAACGTCGCCTTTGTCGAGCCACGTTCATCGTCTGGTCTCGTTGCAGCCGATCGGAGACCAAAGGCAAGACCACATCGGATTACTGGGGAATTCAACAAAGATAAACTTCCGATTATGATAACGCCTTAAAACTGCCAAACGTACAAGGATGTGAAGTGGAAACTTTGATGACCAATAAATCCAGCAACCTGGATTTTTTTTGGGAAATGACACTTTTATTTCCCCCAAAAGGTGGAGGAGTGCGGTTGTGCGAGAACAAAAATCCCGTAGGTTAGATCCAAACAATAATTGTGAACGAACGTCGAAGCCTCGTCGGCCGCCATGACCCCGTTCGATTACGCATCACGTTGAGGTGGTCGCAGCAAAAGCTTTGCCATTACAATCATTAACTTATTGCGTGGAAAACTCAATAAATTAACACTTAGCTTAAGATCATGAGGTGTACCACGTGCTCATCAACAGCAGTAGAGACACAACAGAGTGCACAGGAAAGCAAAGTTTAAAAAGTAAAATTTAAAATAAGTTAAGAAGGGTTTCATTGTTACTACCTCAAAGCAACAGATCCTGTCACTTGCGACATGCGATCTAGTTTCGTCATCACTACAAGTACTACAGTTATAATTGTGCTCGCCGATAGTACAAATTAGTGCCGAGCAATTAGGACAGATAAAGCCTAATTCAGGGCCTAGCTGAAACTTTGTGGGACAAAGAACCTCACGTGCAAGTCCACGATAAGTCAAGGCCTCATCGCAAGTCTTCCTCCAGCATTTCTGCAGCTTCTCATCCAAAAATAAATGTGCAAATTACACAAAAAGATGAATTACAGTACAGGTAGATGGGGCGGGGAGAGAGAGAAAGAGAAAGAGGGAGAAAAGGAGAGGGAGGGAGAGAGGGAAAGAGAGAGAAAGAGAGCAACGTATCATTTTAAAGTTTTTATTACTTTGTTTTGTCTGCTTTTTACCTGCAAATATAGCAGCGAAAAATAAAACAGAAAAAAATCCCCAAGAGCCAGAAAAGGAGCAAAGGAATGATGGACAAGGGGGAGGACAGCAGGAAGTGATGAGGGTACCGTGGTAAAGATTTGAGGAAGGAGGAGTAAGAGGAAAGGAGATGGTGGGATAGAAAGAGGGGGAGGCAATGGGACATGGAGGGATTCAGGGAAGGATCTTCCAAGATCCACTTCCAATTTCAGCATGCCTCCCATCACCATGCCTTACCCTCCTCAAATGATCAATCCAAACAAACATAAGGAAGAATTACCAGCTCCCCACCTTGTCCATGTGGGTCTAAAGTCAGACACGCTGTCCAATCATACCAAGACCCCTGGTCATCATTACAACCATTAACTCCAGGCCAACGCCCATCAGAGTCTATGTCATCACCATGGAGACGCATTAAGTCTTGCCCAGTGATCGGGCAACCCGAGTCACCAGGTCGAAAGCCAGACGGTGCTGGGGGTGGACCTTGTGCAATTCCACGAGCCAGGCCAGAAGCCACATTCAATGTCGTCCCTTCAGTGACATCTGTCGTGTCACAGCCAATCAGCGCATTTCGCTGACGATTGAGATAACCCCGCACTGTTGCATTATGGGACAAGGCCTCTCGCCAGTCCGTTACTGCTCCTGGCGATGGAGGAGGAGAACGTGAGGGGGCGGGTGGGGGTGAAGAAGATGAAGACAAGTCTTTTTCCGTGTCAAGCACCTCTCGAAGTCTGGTCGATTCAACAATAAGGCCGGTAACTGGATCAAACGTTATTTTTCTCTCCTTTATTTTTGCCGGTGGAGGTAAGGACTGGGGTTGAACGGTTTGGGGGAGTTGTGTTACCAAGTCAGTAGTCCCATCACATACAACTGCCGCTGCAGAACCTGAGGAAGCAATGCTGCAGTCCTGAACTTTTAACCTTTTGCGACTGCTGATATTACTGCTGTTTTTGCATTTTTTTGAAGTAGTGGAAAGAGGAAAAGCCGAACAGTCCATCCGTGAGGAAACGGGTGATGGCATCGAATGCGAGGAGGTGGGAACATGGCCGCCATTACCGGGCCGTGGGGTGTTGTTCGTGATCTTGTTTTTGCCATCGTCCAGGTTTTGCCTTTTCCCCTTTGCTAATAAGCAAGCATTTTCAGGCCTCACTATTTTCAGGCATCGTGCTTCAGCCTGGTCCTGGCAGTCTTCATTGCTATTGGCAAGCTGGCAAGCCTTCAGACCACTGTTGGGTTTCACAAGGTTAACTGGGAGTGGTTGAGGGGGTGTGAGTGCAAGAGACTGAGGAGCTGGGGATGGAACTTGAATTCTGTAAGGAGTTACAGAAAGGCCATTGTGTTGATGAGGTGACAGTGAAATAGGGGATCGATGAAGTCTTCCATTGGGTTCAGGGGTGGGATTTGGTGCGACATTGGAGGTAAAGTTTGCATTTGCAGAAATGTTTGAAACGATGTTAGTTGCTGAAGATACTGGACAGGGTGCAGAACTAGCCGCAAGGGTAAGACTTGGATTAGTAACAAGGTTCGATGGAACATTGGGATTTGGAGCCGGAGAGCCCGATGCAGGAGTGACGAGTCGTTGCCAGGCCCGAAGTAAACGTTTGGAACGTCGGGCCAGTTCCACATCTCCAGTTTGCTTCCGAACTTCATTGATATGTTTACCCAATCTGGTTTCCTGGTAAGGGTTGGGTGGAAAATAATCAGAATTAAGAGAGTTGTGGTAGTCAAACAAATGACAATAAAACAGTGTTGTACGCACAATTTGTTTGCAATTATTCTACACTTCAATCGAGTATACAATAAATTAGAGGCCTCCCCACTCGTCCATTCACCGAGAAGGCAGAAGGACGAGTGGGGGAGGACATTGTTTTTCAAAACATCTGTTACAAAAGTTGTAATATAAAGTACATGACAATATGCAAATTTGAAAATGATAAACTTATATTTACAATGTATTGTGTTACAAAATAGAGCATTGAAACCTTCAAAAGAAGACATCTTGGAGATAACCGTGAGCGAGAGAAGATGCTTTTTGGGGGGTTTGTTCTATTTTATTTATTTATTTTACTCGTTTTAACAAATCTGTACAAGCTCACCAAGTGCCCAGAACTGCATACCAAGCTGCCGATAAACATGATAAATTGAACATATGGCCCAACATGCGTGTAATACATGATAAAAGTGATATGCCAGATGGCGTAGACATTGTGTCCTTCCTCCATCTCGGTATCTCCATCCACTCAAAGCACCGGCAGGTGTTCAACCAGATCAGGCTGTCAAAGCAGAATTAGCAGTACCATCCGCCATACTGTCCTATCGATGTCTTGCTCGAGGGCAACAAAAACTCAAGGCACGTGACTATATTCGGCTGGAATAGGCTGGGAGGTCCGACGGGCCTGGCTCTGCAAGCTTTACATACAACGTCGGTCACTGTTTTGAAAGAGGGTTTATCATTGTGCTGCTGACAACTCAGCGAGCTCACAGGCCACCTGCTTGCAAGGGTCTTCTTCTTCTTTTGTATGCAGCACAAGGCTGAGGGGTAGGTAGCATCATTGGCTGAGGATGTGGCTGTATCACTAATGCAATGCCATCTGCAGGTTAGGGCAGGAATTTGTCTATGGGGCCAGCGATAGCTCCCCTACTCTTTTACAAAGGACACCGCGGGATCTTTAACGGCCACCAACTGGTGCCGGCAGATGGGACAACCAGTTTAATGTCCCTGTACGGCACACACTGATGAATCACTCTTGCTGTGAAACACTAGAATGACCGTTTAAAGCTGCGTCAGAAATTGAACACAGGCTAGACAGCTAGGCCATCCTGCCAACCTTCGTGAAACAGTTAAACAAGACGATACGAGGAGTGGAGAAACTTCTTATGTTTGCAGCTCCTAGTTGCAGATTTGCACAATTGCTGGGACCACAGCAGTGCCGGCTGATGCAGTTTATGGCTGGGTCAGGATTCAAACCCAGGTGAGACACAGCTCAAGGGTGCAGGTTGTTTCCTCTCGGTTATCTGCCAGCCCATCAATGATATGAAGAAGATTCAGTGGAAACCAAGAAAAGGAAGATTATTTGCAGATAATTGATCGAGGGTACCGTTTCATGCAGGTTTGGGGGGGGGGGGGAGGGAGGGGGGGGGGTCAAATAAAAAGAAAATCAAGGGCATGGGTTATATTCTTGAGGATTGGGTTGTTTGGGGCTTTGGTGTGAGGGATAGTAGAATATAAAGACAAGAGATTACCTCCAAAGCTTCCTTTGTGATGGGGTAATGCTCAAGTGCAGACAGAACCTCCATGACAGCAGGCATGTTAACAATCTGAAACAACAATTGGGAACAGTTGAGGAATGACCCGACACCAAAATAACGACATTAATAAAGCCTTTTATTACAATTTCCACCACAAATTGAATTTTCAAAAATCAACTTATAGGGCTGCAACTAAATACAAATAACGGAACACTAAGGTCACCTAAATGAAATATCTTGTTAATTAGTGTTAATGCAAAGGGTGAGGAGACTCTTCAAAGGACACGCCTGAATATCTCCGAGTATATAGTGCTGATGAAATAGTGCTTTTTATCTCAAAAACATTCGCCAATACCAAGGGCACAAATTACAACCCCAAAAAGCATCCGGCCTGACCATCGACCCAATTACAATCCGATAAACATCCCCCACTACCATCGACCCAATTACAATCCGATAAACATCTGCCACTACCATCGACCCAATTATGACCGATAAACATCCGCCACTACCATCGACCCAATTACGATCCGATAAACATCTGCCACGACCATCGACCCAAGTACAATCCGATAAACATCCGCCACCAACATCGACCCAAGAAACATCCGCCACTACCATCGACACAATTATGATCCGATAAACATCCGGCACAACCATCGACCCAATTACGATCCGACAAACATCCGCCACTACCATAGACCCAACTACGATCCGATAAACATCCGCCACTACCATCGACCCAATTATGATCCGATAAACATCCACCACAACCATAGACCCAACTACGATCCGATAAACATCCGCCACAACCATCAACCCAAATATGATCCGATAAACAAGCCTGGGGGTGGCTTAGCTGTTAGGGTGCCAGCTTGGGATCCTAGGATCCTGGGTTCGAATCCCGGTTGATCGCTGAATTAACGCCAGGGGGGTTGACTCAGCCTGTCATCCTTCCGAGGTCGGCAAATTGAGTACCAGCTTGTTGGGATGAATGATCCCGGTGTGTACCCTGGTTTACAATAGGTACACCGCATCCCTGCGCATCGTAAGAGGCGACCAAGGGTTGGCGTCAGGAAGGGCATCCGGCCATAAAAACATTGCCTCAAAGTTGCAAGGATCTGTTTTTGCACCTTTTTGTGTAAAGCGGTGATGTTGGCTGATGGCAAAATTGTGTGTGTGTGTGTGTGTGTGTGTGTGTGTGTGTGTGTGTGTGTGTGTGTGTGTGTGTGTGTGTGTGTGTGTGTGTGTGTGTGTGTGTGTGTGTGTGTTGACCTGAGTGTCCCAAATTAATCAAGACAGTAAGAGCTCTGCCAGGCAGGCAACGGTTCAAAAGTGAGGTTCACCGAGGTAGTTTGAATGTGGGATCAATGGGGGGTTGAAAAGAAAGAGGTTGAGGTGGTGGAGATTATGCAGAGAAGGAGGTTGCAAGTGTTGTGTGTGCAGGAGACCAGATGGAAAGGAGACAGGACAAGCAGGTTGGTAGTAGGATACAAGCTGTGGCAAGCAGGTGGGGATGGAATGAGTAATGGCGAAGGAATAATAGTATCAGAACAAATAAATGAACAGGATTATAACTAATTAATTGACATGTGGGGGGGAAAAGCACAAAGAAAAAATAAAAAAAAAAAAGCTGAGGCTCTTACATTTTCCATTCTCAATGATTTGGAACAAATTATCACCTACCCCACCCATATCCCAGATCGTCATGACCACTCTTCCAATACTTTGGATTTGTTCTTCACCTCCAATCCATTGCGTTACAGCTACACAATTTCACCTCCAATTGGTTCTTCTGACCACAATCTTGTGAACATCATTTTACTTACCACCACTCCTTCTCCTCCGACTGCTTCAACTGCTTCGACGAAACACCAGTTTTGGCATTTCAATAGCGCTGACTGGATTGGTTTACGAAACTTCTTTTCAGATTTTCCCTGGAAAGACTCCTGTCTCTCCTCAGGCGATGCTTCTATTTCTGCTGAACGTATAGCTGAAGTTATTGTTGCAGGAATGGAGGCTTATATCCCCTTCTCTTATAGCTCTATCTCTCCTACCAACTCTTGGTTCAATAATTCCTGTTCTGCGGCCATTCATACAAGGGATGCGGCATATCGGACATGGGCAGCCAGGCCAGGCAGGACCTTGGCACCATTTAACCTCACCCCTTATAAAGGGAAGGGGAGGAGAATAAGAAACATTCAGCACTACCATCGGGCCCACTTTTTCGCACCACCTTGCGGGGTCGGTTGGGGATCGTTTCTGTCCTGAGGTTTTCACTGACTGGCTGCCCTAATACTCCATTGGAGGTTTTGATGATAACTTGCCTACTCTTCCAGAAATATTCAATGTCTGATTAATACTTGCAAATGGGACACCCGACCTCATCCATTCGAGGGACAGCACACTTTGTCATGCAAAATCCGACTTGCGGACACTAACCAGACAGTTTGTAGTTTGGTGGGAAATCAAACCCAAACATTCAGCTTGAAGACAAAAATTAATGCGATACTCATGACCAACCTGTTGGACAATACGCTGCATTTAATAAAATTAAAAAAAAGAAGTCAACTCCAGGTTCAGCCTGTAAAAAGTATTTAAAAAAAAAAAATACATATGGTCGGTGACTAACAGCAGATCCGAACTGAACCCAATCCCCCAAACAGCTCATTGGTGACCACCTATAATAGTCTTGCCTCTCTCCACCTCAACTCTCCAAAAATGCCTTCACGATAAAAACCAAGCATGGTTTCATAGTCCAAACAGTTGGTGAAAGCATAATTCAAATTGTACAAAAACAAATTGTTAACCTGTGTACCTTTTATGCTTTAAGAGCGGCAGAGTAGATCAAACGGAATGAATGATAGCCTGAGGAAGGTCTGCGTCCCACAGGGAATTCCAAGGTGGCAGCCGGCCTTAGAGGCCGGCTTGGAGATACACCTTGTCCAAAACATGTCATAACTGATGTTGAGGTCCATGAGCTGGAAAATAGAAAAATTGGGAGATTTGCCTGCTGGCCCTCATGGATGGACAAAGTGGGAATTGCAGGTTCCAAGGTAGATGGCCCATTGCTTATTCTCTCGACATCAGCAGCGATTGGTTGATTTGCAGAAGATAACTCCAACAAGTGCTCAGTTTAACGAGCCAAATTGCCTCCCCTCCCTCTCACGCTCGGTGTTGTACTGGTTAGAGCGTTAGCTCCAAGCCGAGGAGATCGGTGGTTCAAACCCCAACAGAGACAAACCAGACTTGTAAAATGGTACATGCTGCTTCCTTACTCGATGACCAACATTTTAAAAAGGATAGAGCATGGACAAACAACCATAGGTTGGCAAATACTGCACACGTTTGGTCCACTGCATCACAGAGCATCTTTAAGTGGCTTAATTGGAAGATATATTTGGAATATCTGTGGTGCATTCAGAAAGTATTCACAACCTTTGACTTTTTCACATTTTGTTGAGATTAATAAAAGATAATTAAAAATTTTGTTTTGAGAAATTAATACAAGATAATAAAAAATTTTGTGTTTCGAAATTAATAAAAGATAATTAAAAATTTTGTTTTTAGAAATTAATCACCGATTCACCAAATGTCCGTCCGTCTGTCTATCTGTTCGAAGGTACCGTAAAAACTGCTGAACCGATCGCAAAGATATTTTGGGTGGATAATCCTGGGATCTCCAGGAGTAAAACAGGCTATTTAGTTTTCCCAATTTCAGCTTTAGTCTCCAGCATTCTCAGGTTTGGACTCCCGCATAACATTCGCGTTCGCATAACGTTCATTGTTCTCATTGTGACGATGTTGCTTTGCCGGGTGCCGCGCGATCGGTGCAGCCGTTTGTGCTGCACCCGGGAAAGCAACATGTCTCCATCGATCGCTAACAGATCGCTGTCTCCATCGATCTTGCCAAGGCCATAATAGTTAGGTCCAAAACTTCAATTCCGTGACCATTTTCTGGCTAGTAAGGTTTGACGATTGATTTGACTTCTATTGACATTTTATAACAAAAATAGCCTCTATGTCCCTCCCAAAAATCCCGGCATTTTTCGCCAGAGGCCCGAATCCAAGATGACCGCCAGCACTATCTTGAAAAATTAAGTTTTGAACCAGAACACGTAGAATCACGTACAAAGACACTTTTTTGGGTAATTTGACCACGAAGATTCCGAATCTGACATTAGTTTGACGTTATGACATTATTTTGACCCAGAAATCCAAGATGGCCACCATCCAGTAGAGCAAAAATGCAACTTTTGTACTTAAACATGTTAAAGAAACTACCTCCATAAGGATATCTTGCAGTAAAGTAATTGATGATTGCATGACAAGTAAACTCATTACACTTCAAAATAAGCTATTTTTAATAGCTGTGACTTGAACAGTTTTCAAATGAAGTAATTAATCAATATGACCTTTAATTATATGATTAGTCCGAATCAGAGCATTCTGCTTCACTAGAATCTGAATCAGATTCCGATGAATCTCCCCGCCTTTGTACATCATCATCTCGCTCCTCATTCCCCTCCTGGCTCTCATCTTCCTCACTCTCTTCAGCTGGCCCTGGTGCAGGTAGATGTGTCGGGAGAGCAGGTTGCGTGTGGCGGACAGGGCGACAGCGACCACCCACCAGCGCACAGCCATGTCCGAGTGGCGGTGTTTCTTGGAGGGATGACGCACAAGATATGCCAAGTAGTTTGCTCGGAGGCAGTGTTGGCGTAGGCTGTCTGCATCTGGAGGGAGACGGATAAATGATTTGTTTTTCAGTGTCTTCCACTTTGCTGCACAGGCCTCAGCCATGGTGCTACTCTTTTCGTCGCCATAGATGACATGTCGTGTGAACTGGAAGAGCTCCTCTAGCACCTCCTCAAGGTCAAGGCTATCTCCACACAGCGAGAGCTGCCGTCGAGCCACAGGGCTCTTCGCCACCCGGTCATACACCAACTTCTTACCCTTGCCATAGAAGCCTGAGTTGGCATCACAGCCTGTCATACAGTGCAGCTGCACAATACAGTCTGCCATCTCGTCATTAACCAGGCCATGACATAAGATAGTGACAGGCATCGGTATCAGCGGTATCAATGACAACAGGGCCACTGTAGCCTGATTCACGCAGAACTGCGTAAGCAGATTTAAGAGGACAGTATCAGCCTCAGACTGGTCAAAGCTGTAGTTCTCCATTGGTTGCTGGGTTGACAAATTGGTGCAGTGGGAGCCAACAGAGTAGACAATCTCTGCATCAACACTCTCTGCAAGGTCTGTCAGGTAGGTGCATATCAGCTTTTGCATCCGCCCCTTGTTGCTAAGGCTACATAGAAGTGTTTTGAATGCTTGGGCAGAAGGGAAGGGGTCATTCAATTTCATGTAGGTGTTGGGTATATATGTGCCTTACCCTGTACCCGCAGGTCTCGCTCGTCATCTTTAGTAGAGTATGGTGTGTCATATGGGTCATTCACACAGAAGATACGTTCAGCATCACCATGGCGGGCAAGGATGATGGAAGACACCTTGTGGACATAGTCTGACCACTTGTATGGGGTGCCATGTTGCGTCTGTCGATCCTCTGCTGATGGAGTTGCCATCCTCCAAATCATGCCCATGCCAGATCTACAGATTGCAGAGAGAGTTTCTGGATGAGCTTACTCTTCTGTGTCTTCCTGTATGTTCCGTTGGAGTTGAATAAAGCCACACACTCCTCAACACCACGATGTTCCAGCAACTCAGTGAGGTCCACAAGATGACTGACCTCAACCAGGTTGATCACTGCCTTGAGAGCATTCTGCTCCATTTCAGCAGCTCTCGTTTTGAGTTCCTCCCTGGGCTTCTCTGTGTCTGGCATCTTGGCAAATGTCAAGCGTTTACTCAGAGGGACAGGTGCATGAAGGGAGGTATTCTTACTGAATACCCACTCCTGCAAGAAGCTGGTCAACTTTTCCTCCCCTGCAGCATGGGCAGAATTGAAGTCCACAACGAGCTCATTAGAGGCAGGCATGGCTGACTGTAGGGTGCGGAGTGTGGGTGAGGATGGGTCGAATGGAAAGGAGTCAAACTCATGTATGCAGGCTACCAGGTCCTGCACGCACTGCTCATCTTCTCGCATTCGTTTTGGGCCACATTCAATGTGCTTCCTCTTGGCTTTTTTTCGGTTGGCCAGGGCATTATGAGCCGCCTGGATCTGGGCTACATTGTTCACATTTCTGGAGTGCACCAGCAGCTGCTTCTCATTCTTGAGGATGGAGAGCCAGCCAGACTTCATTTTGCTGCCCTTGTTCATGGTGCATTCGATCCACATGTCCCAGGCCATGTTGGAGTAGGGGTTGCCTGTGATGGACTGAGCGAAGTCAGTACGAAGGAAGGTGACCTGATCAGCAGGGAGATTTGTCAGCATTGCCCAGAAGTCAGATAGCCACCTCCCGTACCTATTGTTGTCGTACGCTACCATCCATGGCAGCATGGCGCACAGAGAGCTGACGTACTCGTCCCAGTTACAGATATGGACTGCGTGGACATTCTGCATTAGTGCATCTGTCATGGACAGGAAGTCCCTCCAGTAGTCTGCCATGTTACTGGCCTCCACATGGATGAATAAGTTAGTGATAAGGCTGTCCAGGTCAGCATCCTCCTCCAGTGCTGCATGAGCAGCAGCACGGGATTCTTGGGAAAGACTAGTATCTCTCAGAAACTCGAGGTTCACCCTCGTCTCATCAGCCAGGCAGGGCACGAGCCTCTCCTGCACCAGCTGACTCATGAGCGCCTCATACATAAGCCTCAAGCAACGCAGCCCCCTTTTGTAATGCTTGCCTTTCAGCGCACGATCAACGGAGCCCTCGGCAATAACTCCTGCTGCCACGAGTACATCTCCTAACTCACTCCCGTTGTAGCGCTTGTATATAGCACTCATCATCACACACTGTGTATGGAAGGCCTAGAAAGGGCACAATGTCATGGTATTTCTTTAGGTTCTCGGCCTTGAGCAGGGTAATGAGGACGTACACGGGATGATCTCCCACTAAGAAGGCGAAAGGCATGTGCTTGGTGGCAATGATGATAGAAAGCTTGTCCATGATGTCATTCACAACTGACTTGTTGGGCGGTTGATTGTACGACATATGAAAATAAGCCTTGATCTTTCCTTGCTCTGCATTTAAACCAGCATAAAACCCATTGTATGAAGGGATAGCCTGCTCAGCTGCATCAGGGCGGTCACCATCCACGTCCAAACGAGCAAGGGCATGAAAAATGCTCCGCTTGCACTGATGCTTTGTACTTGATGAGAACATAGTGGGCTTTGGCCGGATGGGAGGCTCCCCACGTTTTATCGTCCTATACGGCTTAACTACCTGCATCTCAGATGCCTTCTCAGTTAGTGCCTGTGACACAGTCTTTGCGTCTGTGATGCGTGTTTGCTCATCCTGGATGTTAGCCTCTTAATCCGGTACAAGACGTTCTAGACGCTGCAGAAACATCCAGTTACAGCGGTGTGCAGTACCCCCTCCTGTCAACGTGTCGTTGGTAAAGTCATCATTGTAAATGATACTAAAGCTTGGTTCTCCCTCAGCGATCTCATCAGGACAGATCAAATATCTCTCGAGGTCATGCATGGTCCAGAGGTCACGTAGGAGAAGCACGTTCGGGTAGCTGATCCCAATGCCCAGCTTGTAGTAAGAGTCAATAAGCTCCTTGCTGCGAGTCATCCCATGAAGGGTGATGGTGGCATTGATGGCGGTAGTGGTGGGTCGCTTTGTAATGTACTGCGTGATGAGAGAGGTGAGAGAGAGTGTGCTGGGAGACAGATCTACCTCCTTCTTCCCCTGCAAAGCAGATAGCAGCTGCACCATGAGAGGCGAGAGCTCTTCCTCCTCTTCTAGCTCCTCGACTCTTGGCGGCCATGGGATGGGTTTGATTGACTTGACATCATCCTTGAGCCGCTTAGCCACATTGTGCACCAGTTGTTCACTGCTAACACCGATGGCGGAGAGTGCTGCTTCAACATATGAACCACCCCCAGACGTGTCATAGACTAGGTCGCTCTGGTTTCTCTGAGGGCAGGAGTGGAAGCCGATCTTGCCCTCAAACTCCCGGGTCAGGATATCTTTGATAAAGGACGACGATGCTGGATGTTGAGAAGCCATACCGAGATATGATAGAGCTGTAGTCTTTGAGGAGGCTCTGTAGTGACCTTAGCTCACGTTCCTCAAAGATAACTGTTCTGATGTGTTCAAAGAAGATAGTCTGAGCCTCACGGAGATTGACATTGTGCATGCGTGGGAGTTTGTCATCTTCACTCATTTTCTGGTAACTACGCACATATTTCAACCAGCATTTGTTGTGATATCTGATCTCAATCGCATATGGGTCATCAGCTGCATAATCGATCACACAGTTGATTCTGTCTCGCATGCTCTGATCTTCGAGGGCCACCGTGTGACTTGAACGTTACCCATGCATTATCATACGAAATCAAGGACAGCTTTGATTCTGGGTGCTTTGCTGACTCAGGTTTACAGCACCAGACACATTTTGTTTTTTCACGTATCAGCCCTTCTACACTTGATCGCAGCCGCTTGGCAGGTGGAGAAGCAGCCGGGGGGAAAGCCTCAGACATGGACGAAGACTGAGATTGGCATTCCTTGACTTCTCGTTTTTTCTGTCTTGTCTTGCCTGCTCCAGTTTATTAGCATTCCATAAGGTCAGCCTACATGATTTATGGACACATTGTCTGCCGGAACCATTATCCCAATTGATTGTTGCATAAACGTCTCCGAACTTGTCAAGACCGCTCCATAACAGGGCTTTTTTCTTGAGATTTTCCCAACTCTCAACGCAGGTAACGACATCAGTGGCTTCATTGCAAAGCCCGCCACACTGGAGGACACACGGAACGGTGGACATTCTCTTGACAGCTATCTTCTGAATACTGCGCTTCTCAGTGCCGTCTCATTCACTCGTATACTCCCTGGAAAGACAGAAATAAGTATATGACATTACATTACACACAGACAAATAAAAAAACAAGAAAATAGCAATTCACTAATCAGGACCTCAATTCCGTGGCCAGTATAGATTTAGCCAAAATAATGTGTTAATTCATGATCATATGTTCTCCCATTTAAAAGTTGCATTTTTGCTCTACTGGATGGTGGCCATCTTGGATTTCTGGGTCAAAATAATGTCATAACGTCAAACTAATGTCAGATTCGGAATCCTCGTGGTCAAATTACCCAAAAAAGTGTCTTCGTACGTGATTCTAGGTATTCTGGTTCAAAACTTAATTTTTCAAGATAGTGACGGCGGTCATCTTGGATTCGGGCCTCTGGCGAAAAATGCCGGGATTTTTAGGAGGGACATAGAGGCTATTTTTGTTATAAAATGTCAATAGAAGTCAAATCAATCGTCAAACCTTACTAGCCAGAAAATGGTCACAGAATTGAAGTTTTGGACCTAACTATAACAGCTATCGGCTCAAAATCATTTTAACTGTCGATTTGGTCCAGTTACACGTATCGGGAATTTGGTACACGTATCGGGAGTACATACGACATAGCGATTGTGAACACGATTATCGATCACGATTCACGATCATCGTGTATCGATCACGATTGGAAACACGATGGAATAATATTTACCGATATGAACAGTGATGTGGCTTTTATTGAAATTCTAAAGATACTGTTTAGATTTTGATGATTTGCGTGTGATATGATTCAACGGATGTTTATATGAATCGTTTAAAATAAGAAAACATTCAATTTCTGATATTTTGCCTTTTCATTTGGGCCTCCCAATTGAAGTCCCGCCCATAGGACGGGTACCGTTGCTTGTACAAGATAATTAAAAATTTTGTGTTTAGAAATTAATAAAAGATAATTAAAAAAATTTGTTTTTAGAAATTCATAAAAGATAATTAAAACTTTTGTTTTTAGAAATTAATACAAAATAATTAAAAATGAATTACAGAAATATCGAATGTGCACCCTGCAGAAACATGGGTGGGGTGGGGACAAAGCTCGGAAAGGGCAGAGGGTGTAAGACCATAGAGGAGAAGGTAGGAGACAGTGACCACAGACCTGTCTGTGAAGGGAAGGAGGAGGTAGAAGACAGCGACCACAGACCTCTCTGTGATGGAAATGAGGAGGTAGGAAACAGCGACCACAGACCTGTCGGCATTGTGAAGGAGGAGGTAGGAGACAGCGACCACAGACCTATCTGTGATGGGAAGGAGGAGGTAGAAGACGGTGAGCACAGACCTGTCTGCGATGGGAAGGAGGAGGTAGGAGTCAGTGACCACAGACCTGTCTGCGATGGGAAGGAGGAGGTAGGAGTCAGTGACCACAGACGTCTGCGATGGGAAGGAGGAGGTAGGAGTCAGTGACCACAGACCTGTCTGCGATGGGAAGGAGGAGGTAGGAGTCAGTGACCACAGACCTGTCTGCGATGGGAAAAAGGAGGTAGGAGACGGTGACCACAGACCTGTCTGTGATGGGAAGGAGGAGGCAGGAGACGGTGACCACAGATCGGTCTGCGATGGGAAGGAGGTAGGAGACAATGACCACAGACCTGTCTGCAATGGGACAGCGGTCTTTTTATTACTGTTTGTCAGTCTGAGCAGTAGATCTCAAAAGGTTGTGGATGTATTCAGAGGAAACTTGGTGGACAGGTTAGGTTTGTTACAAGGATAAAATTATTCGATTTTGGTGAAGATCTGGATCAGGATAAGAAAATTTTAAAGTTTTAAAGTGATTCTTCACTATTGAGAAACGGCCAAAAACGATCTTAAAAAGTTATGGATGGATTTGGACACAGATTCGATTTTGGTTCGGGTCTGGATGCGGATCCGGCTCGTCAGTGGGATACAAAATGTAAAGTGTTCAGCCTGGCTGAACCGAGTATATACGGATGTATGCTCTCCACCGAGTGCTGTTATAATTGATGTTTTCACTTCTGTCTGTCTATTTGTTTGTCTGCAGAGATTATCTCAAAAGGTTGTGGATATATTGAGAAGAAACTTGTTGGACAGGTTGGGTGTGTGACAAGGACGAATGCATCAGATTTTGATGAAGATCTAGTTCCAGATACCAGAATTTTTTGAATGATCCTTCACTATTGAGAGAGACAGGGCCAAAAACAATATATAGCACAATATCTCAGTGTGGACGGATTTGGACGAAACTTGGTGGGACAGGTTGGGAGATTGCAAAGGACAAATTGATTCCATTTTGGTGAAGATCCAAATCTGGGTCCTGATACAATAATTTTTTAAGTGATTCTTCACCATTGAGTGATGGTGTAGAAACAATATACTGTTTAGCACAATAAATTAAAAAGGTGGACGAGTTATGACAAAATCAGGTGGATGGGTTGGGTGTGACAAGAACAAGCCGATTGGATTTTGGTTCAGGACCTGATTCGGGCCCATCACTGGTATACAAAACCTAAACCGTTCAGCTTGGTTGGAGGTACGCGCTCCACCGAGTGCTGCTCTAGTCACCCCAGTACTTCCCCGAACATCTTACCCTCTGTTTTGTCTAAATACAACAAAAAAAAAAAAAAAAAAAAAAAACTAATTTCCTGCTCTTTCCTGTGTTTTTCGTTCTTCGACCACGTGTTTCGCCCCACCCATTTTTTGTTTTTCCACTCCTTCCTTCATAACTCAATCCTCTCCAGCAAAAGACACCTTTCCAATTCCAGTTCTCACCACCCTTCTTCAAATTTATCCTTTTTTCTCTGATCCACTTCCAAAAAAACATCAACGAAGAATTTAAAAAGTAGGCCTCGCCTCCCGTACTAACATATTGCTTATACACCTCCCTGTTCCTTCGTTCCCTGCTCGCCTTTCTGTCAATCTCCGATCCTTCTGTTCCTGCTTCTGAACCTATGCTGGAATCCTTCATGCCCTCATTTAGGGAATTTCCCCAGATCGTTTTCACGGCTTAGTTTTAAAATGTTTAAACTTTCCGCTGAAGTGTTGTATTCTATTGTATATGATAACACATTTTTCTTCTTACTTCTTTAAAAGGTTGTTTGAGTTGCTCACCAAATCTCTTCATTTCAAATAAAAATTCCATCTCTTACAACTCTTCCTCCCTACATTCCCGAAACTCACCGACATTCCACCCCTCCTTCAACGTTTTCAAACGGATCTCGGACTTGAAAATCACAAGAAACTCATTTTGCAATAAATGTTCGTTTTCCATTAATCGTCCAACACTTTCAAAAATCCGAACTCACCCCTCCCCTCCTAAATTCCCCCCTCACCCATCCCTTTAAAATCTCCCCCCTTACCCCTCCCACCCTCACTCTCACTCCTCCCCTCCTAAACTCCCCCCTCACTTCCCAAACTCACCCCTCCCACTCCCCGCTCCTAAATACTCCCCTCCTCCCCTTCAAATCTCACCACCCTCCTTTTTTCTCCAATTCTCCCCTCTCACCCTTCCTCCTCAAAGCGTCCTCCCCGCTTCCTCTCCCTTCCAACTCTTACCTCTATCTCCTCCAACCTTCATCCTCGCTCTGCCTCCCCCCCCCCCCCACCCCTCAAACAACACCTCACTGTGCCTCACACAATCAACATCAAACCTTTTGTCCCCTGCATTCTTCCCTTTCTCCGAGCTCTTCTGAAATCTCTGACACACTATCAACAGCTCTTCCTACCATCTCCTCCTCTTACCTTACCACTCCCCACACCTGCCCTGTATCCGATGCTCCCCCGCCCTCCTCCTTAACGGTATGGACCTCAAACATCCGGGGCCTTCGCTCAAACCTGATTGACCTCTCCATACAGCGTGCTTCTGACAAACCAGATGTAATCTGCTTAACAGAAACTTTCCTCCTTCATGATGTCTCAGATTCTTTAATATCTCTTCCTGGTTACTCCCTCCTCCGGTATGACAGACCTGAGCCTTGTCCTGGAGGTGGGGTTGCTATCTTTATCAAAAACTCTTCCTCACTCGACCTGCACTGCCCTCTCTCTCCACGTCACCCCCAGGAGTACCTCTAGCTACGGCTTCCCCTTCGCTTCCACCTTTTGCTCATATGTGTTCTGTACCGTCCACCAAACAGTGATGACTCCATCTACATCTCGCTGTCTGATAATATGGACCAACTTCTATCTACTCATCCCAACTCTCTCTTCCTCATATGTGATGATTTCAACTGTCGTCATGCCAGCTGGCTGGGTGAGGGTACCTCTCTCACCAGCCATGGCATCTCAGCCAAGGACTTCTGCGACTCACTGGGACCGACACAATCTGTCAATTTCCCGACCAGGATCTGTCAGTCAGTCAACGGGGCATCTTCTCTTCTCGACTTTGTTATGACAAAATTCCCTGCAAATGTCTGCTGCTCTTCTTCTGTTCCAATCGGTTCATCTGATCATTTCCTTGTTAAAGTGGACATCTCTGAGGCCATTCCCAGAGAGCCTCCTCAGCATCGGCGAGTCTGGCATTTCACTCAGGCTGACTGGCACGGTCTTCAAGCAGCCATCAATCATCTGGACTGGTCTCCCATCTCTACTGCGTCTGACATCAACTCTTCCTGGGAATTCTTCCAAAGTAAACTGCTCTCTCACGCACAGATTTGTCGCATGTTGTCTTCAGTTGTCATACCCTTCCTCCTGTCCATGGTACACTGAAGCTTGTGGTGAGGAGTTGCCCTGAAACAACTTGCCTTTGCCTCCTGCAAGGCAAATCCAATGGAAAGCAATCTCATTTCCTTTCACAAAGCCAAATCTCATTTCACAAATGTGTCTACCCTCAGGAGGGCCAAGAAACAATATCTCTCTACTCCCAAGAGTAAACTCTCAGACCCGGCTCCCTCTTCCAAATCCTGGAGGCGTCCAGATGGTCAAATCTGTTCCTGGTGTTTGTTCCCCCTCCAACCCCTCCCTTACCTCAAACGGCTACACAGCTGACTCCGCACGTGAAAAAGCTGAATGCCTCAACTCTGTATTTGCCTCAAAATCTTGTGTTCCAAACCAGTCTCTTTCTGCACCCACCGTACCCAGTCAAACCCAGCTGCTCCTGGACTCTGTGTCCTTCTCTCCTGACAAGGTGGAGAAGTTTGTCGAACCTCGACTCTGATTCTGCAACTGGACCAAATGGCATCAGCCCACGGGTCCTAAAATCCTGCTCTTCCGCTCTATCTCACCCTCTCTCTGTTCTTTTCACCCTCTCTTTTACTCAAGGTCATCTGCCAGCATCTTGGAAATCAGCAAACATTACCGCTTTACACAAAAAATGTGCAAAAACAGATCCTTGCAACTACAGACCAATCAGCCTGCTCCCAATTATCAGCAAAGTCATGGAATCAATCATTGCTTCGGATATCATATTCTTCCTCTTCTCCAATAGCTTGATCTTTGATCATCAATTTGGATTCAGACCAGGTCACTACTCTGGACAATGGACATGCTTCTTCTGCTGTCTCAACATTGGATGGAGGTCCTCAATGCCAAACAGGAAATTAGAGCCGGCTCCCTTGACATATCACGTGCTTTCGATACGGTCTGGCACCCCGCTCTGCTCACCAAACTCTACTCCTATGGTATCCATAGAAATCTCCAAGCACGGCTTGCGGAATTCCTCTCTGGTCGTAGTCAACGTGTGGCCCTGAATGGATTTCCCTCATCTCCCCTTCCTGCTCAGGCTGGAGTTCCCCAAGGCAGTGTTCTGGGCCCTGTGCTTTTTCTGGTCTTCCTCAATGATCTCTCCGACTATGGAAAATCCTATCTCTTTGCTGATGACTGCACTCTCTGCTGCTCCATACGTCATCCCTCAGATCGGCAGTCTCCAGCCTCCTCACTCTCTGCACACCTGGACAAAATCACAGACTGGTCAAACAAGTAGAACAAGTCTTTCAATCCTGACAAATCTCAAATTCTCACTATGTCTCTTCGAAAAGACCGTCTGGACAACCCTCCCATCTACTTTCTCAACAATCCTCTCCAAGAAGTTCTGTCACTCAATCTCTTGGGTCTCATAATCTGCCATGATCTTTCCTGGAAAAAACACATTTCCAAGCTGGCCTCCAAAGCCAGTCACCTACTGGGCATTCTCCGTCGTGCAGAACCCTTCCTTGGCACACATGAGCTCCTCACGACATACAAGGCTTTCATCCGCAGCTCAATGGAATATTGTTCTCCCCTCTGGGCTGGTGCTCCTTCCTCACACCTGGCTCAGCTTGACGCTGTTGAAACCAAAGCTTTGAGAATAATTGGAATCTCCCACAATGAAGCTAACTCCGAGGGCTTTTCACTCACTCACCACAGGCAGGTTGGTGGCCTTTCTATCTTCTACCGACTCCTCTCCGGCCTTGCTCCCCCAGCTCTCTCTGTGCTCTGTCCCCCAAATACTCCTACAGGTCGCAAAAGATCTGCATGCAACCCTCTTCTGGTGAAACTGACAAAATCAAGACTCTCTGCTCACCTTCACTCCTTCATTCCTCTTTTCTCCTGCCTCTGGAACAAACTCCCTCACTCTCTTCAATCGCACTCCTCCCTACAGGTCTTTGAAACAGCTGTTCACCACCATCTCTTATCGTCCCCCATCCAAAACCTTGATGTTCCCCCCTGTTAATTTACCCCAGATCCACTTTTTTGAAATGCCAACTTCTTTCCCAGAAGTCCTAGCTGTGTCCAAGTGTTTTTTTCACCTCCCACCCCCCAACCCCCTTTCCATGCCTCCTCCCCCCCAAGCCCTCTCCCTCCCACAGATCTCCTGATGTCCCTGCTCTCAAATGTTGTACTTGTGTGCTTCCCTTTCTCTCCCAATCTTGTCTCCCGCTCCCTTTATTTCGTCTTATGTGTCTGTTTTTTTTGTGATTAATGTTAGCTCTTACACGAGCCTCGACCTTGTATTCAAAAAAAAAAAAAAAAAAGATAATAATAATAATAATTGTAGATTTTGACTCCAAGAGCAAACCACCATGGGAGCATGGGAGGAAGGTCTTTTAGTTCATATGGATCAGCTTATTTTGTGTCCACTGTCTCATCCATGAACATAATTGAATAAAAACACATTTTACCTTTATCATGAAAGTAAACAACCAAACACTCGTTTGCTGATGCACAGGTACTTTCATTGTGGAGCACTCCATTGGTAGAGTGCGCCGTGCGGTGCACATACGCAGCCCAATTAAGTTTGGAATGTCATGTTGCATTTACGAAAATCACACTATATGTATACATATATGATGCAATAGCTCTCTAAATGTACATTGTACACGTTAACATTGTTACATTGTTATCTTCAGAAGGAATTGTGCAGCCGTGTAAAGGGATCCAAGGGATGTTTGAACACCAAGACACTCGTAATCTGTTCTCATGCGACGCAACCGGCATAATACAATGGTCTCGACCTGTCGTGCTCTCTGGAGATGTCCAACTCTCAAAAGAATAATTGTCAGCAAACTGTGCTCTGTTTTCATCCCAAAAGGGTTTCAGAGGCAGAGCCGACACTTTTAATTACACCACCTGTCATACAAACACAAAGCAGCTCCTAATGAGGCCCACAGGACATGCAAACTATGAGTACAACCAGCTAAATGCACCCAGGGATGACATCAAACTCCGACACTGATGGCCCGGTTTGACATCAAACTCCGACATTGATGGCCCGGTTTGACATCAAACTCCGACATTGATTGTTCGGTTTGATATCACACTCCGACACTGATTGTTCAGTTTGATATCAAACTCCGACACCGATTGTTCAGTTTGATATCAAACTCCGACACCGATTGTTCAGTTTGATATCAAACTCCGACCCTGACTGTTCGGTTTGACATCAAACTCCGACACTGATTGTTCGGTTTGATATCAAACTCAAAACTTTGATATCATTTATTTTGATATCATATCATTTTGATATCAAACTCAAAACTCAAAACTTTTGATAATCCTCTCCAAGAAGTTCTGTCACTCAAGCTTTGTCACTGTCACTTTGTCACTTATCCTCCCCCATCCAAAACCTTGATCTTTTCTACCCCCCGCTAATTTCGGTCCCCTTGTGTTTTATACCTCTCCCCCCCCCCCCCCCCTCCCCTCCCCCTCCCACGCCTCCTGCCCCCAAGCCCTCTCCCTCCCACACTTCTCCCTGCTCTCAAATGTTGTGGTTGGTGGTTGTGTGCTTCCCCTTCTCTCCCCATCTTGTCTTCCGCTCCCTCTTTTTGTATATTTTGTTTGTCTGGTTGATTTGTTTGTGAAATAAATGTTAGCTCTTTCACGAGCCTCGATTCAGTATACACAAAAAAAAAAAAAAAAAAATCCGACTGATTGTTCGGTTTGATATCAAACTCCGACACTGATGGACCGGTTTGACATCAAAATCCGACACCGACTGTTCGGTTTGACATCAAACTCCGACACTGATGGCCCAGTTTGACCTCAAACTCCAACCCTGACTGTTCGATTTGATATCAAACTCCGACACCGATGGTCCAATTTGATATCAAACTCCGATACTGGTGGTCCAATTTCATATCAAACTCCGACACTGGTGGTTCAATTCGATATCAAACTCCAACATTGGTGGTCCGGTTTGACATCAAATTCCACCAAGAACGGCTCAGTTTAAACATGCCTACAAATAATGCTGTTTGCAAAAACCCCAAAACCATATCAAATTCAAATTTTCTTTCAAACATCAATGGAAGAACCCCTCCATGTAAGGACTGGGGATTCCATTCATCCCCTGACCAAGGCAATTTTGCACATCCTGCACATACCGTGAGGGTATGTACGTACTTGAATAATCACGTTCACCTGGTCAAGATTTTGAGAAGGTAACTATCTTGGTGAGTCCTTCCATTGGCGGACTGCGTTATACTATGTCCCCGATAAGAATCAGTCATGGCCAAAGATGGCTAATTATTGGGCAGTGAAACGGTGTACATTTGGTTTACATCTGACTTATCAGCAGACTGATCCGCAAACATCAAACAAGGATGTTAAAAACAGGCCTCTATCTGGACGAACCAGGGTGACCTCGAAGAGTGGAGATGCAGTTCCGTTCAGCGTTGTCAGAGGTATCCCTTTTGCCTAAAGCACAGTGTCGTGACATAAATGGAATCTCACCAATAGGTTGTCCACAAGAACTGTCCGGACTTGGCTTCATGCTGCAGGTTACAAAGCCAGGAGACCGACAAGGTGCCCTCTTCTCACCCCACAACACGAGGAAAACAGTTTGGCATGGTGCCGGGCACATCAACACTGGAATTTCGAATCTTGCAAGATCTTACGAGAGCAAATTTCTCCTGCAAGTGACTGACGGTGGAACTTTGGCTTCATGGCAAACCTAACCTGGCCACCCATACACTGAGAACAGCAAAGAGTCCTTCCCGTTTGGGAGCAGATCCATTATTATATGGGGCTACTGATCAAGATTATAAACGTGACCTCATCACTGTACAGTGTACACACTAAGACAGGTGGAAAGTACCGTGGGGATATTTTGGATTAAGGTGTTGTTCCACATTTTGATAACAACCAATTCTCACAAGACCCGTATTGATGGATAAAAATGCCAGATCTCACCATTCTTGTGAAGTGATCGACTTCTTGTGAAACGACCGCATCATCAGGTTGCCCGGGCCAGCACAGCCTCCTCATTTATATACTTCATATACGATAGAGTATGTTTGGGAAATTCCTGGGTGTACATTGAACAAAATTAAGCCGCCCGTACCGACCCTGGCACATGTACAGGATGTTCTGCACTGGGAATGGTAACAACTCCCTTTGGATTCCCTCAGGCACCATCTTCATGGGATGATACGGAGGGTCACAACAATCATTCGTTCTTATCGTTATCGTTCTTACATGTTATTGACCTTGTGAAATATTCACTACATCGTTCTTTTGAGATATTCACATCCTCATTACAGACATCGTCTCCAACCCCATATGACACGGTGTGACCATCAGACCCATTGTAGAGTTATTGTGGTTTTGGTGCATGACCGTGATCGTTAGACATCCTCATTTTGTAATTAAAATAAATAAACAAAATCTCCGAATCAATGTCATGTCCTTCGTGAACAGTGCGTACCTTACCGACCGATACACGGTTATCAGGTTATGGTTCTGATAAACGGCTCAGTTATTGCTGATCCGTGTTCAACCTGTTCCCATGTGGTGTGGAAACCAAACTTGAACACGAACACTTCACTTTAACACCACAATGAAACCACAAAAACTCGGTTTCACTTTCCATCAAAAAGAGAAACGTTATTCCCAATTGGACTAAACGTAGGACTGGACAAGGTGCATATGGAAGCAATTTCAGGGCATCGCAATGTAAAGGACATCTTCTCGGGCTGTGTGTATAGGTATTGGCCTACCTACATACATACATAGGTTACTCATACAGGTAAACATTAAAAAAAAAAACCCTAAAACCACCATGTGGAGCACCTTGCACTGGAACGGCATCACATTGCAAAGGGCACCTCCCAGGTATACACCTACATACATTGGCTACTCATACACAGTCCTGCTCAGGTATAGGCCACATACATTCACATTGGCTACTCCGACAGGTAGACCTGCTCAGGTATTGGCTTGTATACATACACTACTTGCACAGGTCATCATAAATAAAACGCAAAACCATCACAGAAAGCACCTGCACTACAACGGCATCGCAACGCAACTCTCATCAGAACAGGGAGTGTCACGCCCTCAATAGTGAGCGTTTCATTAACACGAAAAGGTGAGAATGGAACCTCATCATCATGTCGTTAAACTCTAACTCGGAGAGTTCACTTCATCACGTCACGACGTGAGAATTAGTGATAATAGAACTTCGTCAATACACTCTAACTCGAGGAAAGTTCACTCCGTCACATCACAACATGAAAATTTGTGATCATGGAACCTCGTCATCACGTCATACACTAACTCGAGGAAAGTTCACTCCGTCGCATCACAACATGAAAATTTGTGATCATGGAACCTCGTCATCGCGTCATACACTAACTCGAGGAAAGTTCACTCCGTCGCATCACAACATGAAAATTTGTGATCATGGAACCTCGTCATCACGTCATACACTAACTCGAGGAAAGTTCACTACGTCGCTTCACAACGTGCAGATGAGCGATAATGGAACCTCATTATCACGTCATTACACTAACTCGAGGAAAGTTCACTACGTCGCTTCACAACGTGCAGATCAGTGATAATGGAACCTCGTCATCACATAATAACACTAACTCGAGGAAAGTTCACTACGTCGCTTCACAACATGAAAATTAGTGATAATGGAACCTCGTCATCACGTCATACACTGTAACTCGAGGAAAGTTCACTACGTCGCTTCACAACGTGCAGATCAGTGATAATGGAACCTCGTCATCACATAATAACACTAACTCGAGGAAAGTTCACTCCGTCGCTTCACAACATGAAAATTAGTGACAATGGAACCTCGTCATCACGTCGTTGCACTAACTCGAGGAAAGTTCACTCTGCCGCTTCACAACATGCAGATTAGTGATAATGGAACCTCGTCATCATGTCATCACGTTGATACACCAACTCAAGGAAAGTTCACTCTGCCGCTTCACAACATGCAGATTAGTGATCATGGAACCTCGTCATCACGTCATACACTAACTCGAGGAAAGTTCACTCCCTCACTGCAGAACATGAAAATTAGTGATAATGGAACCTCGTCATCACGTCATACACTAACTCGAGGAAAATTCACTCCGTCGCTTCACAACGTGCAGATCAGTGATAATGGAACCTCGTCATCACGTAATTACACTAACTCGAGGAAAGTGCACTATGTCGCTTCACAACATGAAAATTAGTGATAATGGAACCTCGTCATCACGTCATACACTAACTCGAGGAAAGTTCACTCTGTCGCTTCACAACATGAAAATCAGTGATAATGGAACCTCGTCATCATGTCATCTATCTATAATTCCAGTAATCTCTGTGTGTATGTATGTATGTATGTATGTATGTATGTATGTATGTATGTCTGTCTGTGACCGCTGTTTCTCGACAACCACGGGTCCGATATACTTTAAACTTGCCAGGTATATTGCTGGGGACCCGAGGATGTGCCTTTTCAAGGTTTCATATTAATCGGACAAGTAGTTACCGAGCTATGTCCAAAAAACGATTCAACCAATCAGAGAGCAGCGAGCTATCACGTGTGCCGAACGTGCCGAACAGACTCTGCCTCGGACGGCACATTTGAGAGCGTATTCATTTATTTCACGTTGGCAAACTATGTTGGCGTTCAACTATGTTTTAAAACTAATTAAAACTAATTTGCGATTCTTTCGCTTTCCTGCGCGTTTGTGCATGCTATGGCGATTTCTTTACCAAACTCCGCAAGCCGTTCGCTTTGGACCAAACCATTTCATGTAAATAGAGGGGGGGGATTGTCACCGTACTCGCAAGCCGTTCGCTTTGGACCAAACCATTTCATGTAAATAGAGGGGGGGGGGATATAATTTTAGATATAGATATAGTACGGGCATGCCCTACTTACACTAACTCTAGGAAAGTTGATTGTCCAGCTGTTTGCACCAACAACTTGGTTTGCACCAAGGTGATCTCGTGAGATCTTGCGGGGGAAGTCATGGTTTTTTGAAGCTGGCCCGACCTTCACGCACTCACACACGCTCGAAGTTAAGTAATTGTTCACAATTGTATTTTTGTCGAAACTGTATTTATCTTATGTGTGTGTACCCATAGTGCGTCCCTTGGAAGATTATCGGTGTTAATCTTTTATACCTGTATAGAGTGGTCGAGTATTTCGTGCCGCGAGATATTGCAGCCTTGCTGTTGTTCTTCAAGCTTCCTACCTGGAGGCTTTGTTTTCTCTCAGCGGTCGATTGTGATCCTGCTACTCTCATTCTCTCAGTTTTTTCCCAGTCTTTTCACCCCATCCTTCCTTATTTAACATCTTACCTTAAAAAAAAACAAAAAAAAACATTTCCTTCTTTGTTCTTTTCGTTCGTTCGTTCTTCAACCACGTGTTTCACCCCCATTTCACACCATTCCCCAGATCTGTTTTGCCCTGTTCTTTTTGCTAACATCTTTTGCCCTGTTCACGTGACTCGTGGTTGTCCCTCAGCTCCCGCTCCCTGTTGGTATTTTTGTGAATATTAGATTGTTCTTCACGGTTCTGTTTAATATGTTTAAACTTTCCCCTGCAGTGTTATATTCAGTGGTATATTACAACACGCTGTTTTTCTTCCTATTTAAAAGGCTTTTTTCAATTTCCTCTCCAACTCAATCTACTTCAAAAAAAAATTTGAATCTCCTATAATTCTAAATCACTACATGCTCAAAATTCACATTCATTCCACCCCTCCTCCATCGTTCTTAAACGGATCGCTAACTTGAAAATCACAATAAACCAAATTTGTTATAAATGTTCGTCTTTCATTAATCATCCACTTTCTAAACTCCCCCCTTGCCCCTCCCCTCCAAATCTCCCAGCTTGCCCCTCCCCTCCAAATCTCCCCCCTTGCCCCTCCCCTCCAAATCTCCCCCCTTGCCCCTCCCCTCCAAATCTCCACCCTTGCCCCTCCCCTCCAAATCTCCCCGCTTGCCCCTCCCCTCCAAATCTCCCCCATTGCCCCTCCCCTCCAAATCTACCCCCTTGCCCCACCCCTCCAAATCTACCCCCTTGCCCCTCCCCTCCAAATCTCCCCCCTTGCCCCTCCCCTCCAAATCTCCCCCATTGCCCCTCCCCTCCAAATCTCCCCCCTTGCCCCTCCCCTCCGAAACTCCCCCCTTGCCCCTCCCCTCCTAAACTCCCACCTAACCCCTCCCCTTCAAAACTCCCCCCCGACCATCCCTCTCCAATTCTCCCCCCTCCTTCTCAAAGTTGCCTCCTCCCCACTTCGACTCCCTTCTATCTCATACCTCCACCTCCCCCAACCTTCTTCTTTCCTCTGCCAACCCTCAAAGAACCCCTCACTGTGTCTCATCCCATCACCATCAAACCTTTCGTCCTCATCCTTCCCTTTCTTCTAACTCTTCTGTAATCTCTGACACACTATTAACTGCTCTTCCTACCTCCCCCACCCATCCTTCATCTGCCCCTACCCCACCCCTCCCCTCCCCTCTCCTGCACCCGATGCTCCCCCTCTCTCCTCATTAACGATATGGACCTCAAACATCCGGGGCCTTCGCTCAAACCTGATTGATCTCTCCATTCAGGTTGCTTCTGACAATCCAGACTTGATCTGCTGAACAGAAACTTTCCTCCTTCAAGATGTCTCCGATTCCTTAATATCTCTTCCTGGTTACTCCCTCCTCCGGTATGATAGACCTGAGCCTCGTCCTGGTGGTGGGGTTGCTATCTTTATCAAAAACTCTTCCTCACTCTCCTTGCACTGCCCTCTCTCCACCCCACCCCCAGGAGTACCTCTGGCTACGGCTTCCTCTCCGCTCCCACCTTTTGTTCATACGTGTTCTGTACCATCCTCCAAACAGTGATGACTCCATTTACATGTCGCTGTCTGACAACATGGACCAACTGAAAATCAACTCATACCAACTCTCTCTTCCTCATATGTGGCGACTTCAACTGTCATCATGCCAGCTGGCTGGGTGTGGGTTCCTCTCTCACCAGCCATGGCACCTCAGCAAAGGACTTCTGTGACTCATTGGGCCCGACACAATCTGTCAAGTTCCCGACCGGGATCTCGGTCAATGGAGTATCTTCTCTTCTAGACTTGGTTATGACAAACTTCCCTGCAAATGTCTGCTGCTCTTCTTCTGCTCCAATCGGTTCTTCTGATCATGTGCTTGTTAAAGTGGACATCTCTCTGGCCATTCTCAGAGAGCGTCCTCAGCATCGACGAGTCTGGCATTTCACTCAGGCCGACTGGCACGGGCTGCAAGCAGCCATCAATCATCTGGACTGGTCTCCCATCTCTCCTGCCTCTGACATCAATTCTTCCTGGGAATTCTTACAAAGCAAACTGCCCTCTCTCATGCACAGATTTATCCCATCTAGTCTTCAGTTGTCTTACCCTTCCTCCCGTCCATGGTACACTGAATCTTGTGGTGAGGCAGTTGCCCTGAAACAACTTGCCTTTGCCTCTTGGAAGGCAAATCCAACTGAAGGCAATCTCAGTTCCTTCCACCAAGCTCGGAGCAAGTGTGTGTCTACCCTCAGGAGTGCCAGAAAGCACTATCTCTCCACACTCAAGAATGAACAATCAAACCCGTCTCCTTCCTCTAAATCCCGGTGGCGTCTGGTCAAATCCGTTTCTGGTGTCTGTTCCCCCTCAATCCCCTCCGTCACCTCAAATGGCTACACAGTTGACACCGCACGTGACAAAGCCGAATGCCTCAACTCTGTATTTGCCTCAAAATCTTGTGTCCCAAACCCATCTCTCTCTGTTCCCACCTTACCCAATCGAACCCAACTGCTCCTGGACTCTGTGTCCTTCTCTCTTGACAAGGTGGAGAAGTTTTTGTCAAACCTCGACTCCGATTCTGCAACTGGACCAGACGGCATCAGCCCACGGGTCCTAAAATCCTGCTCTGCCGCTCAATCTCACCCTCTCTAGACTGTTCTTTTCACCCTCTCTTTTGCTCAAGGTCATCTGCCAGCATCTTGGAAATCAGCAAACATTACCGCTTTACACAAAAAATGTGCAAAAACAGATCCTTGCAACTACAGACCAATCAGCCTGCTCCCAATTATCAGCAAAGTCATGGAATCCATCATTGCTTCGGATATCAAATCCTTCCTCTTCTCCAATAGCTTGATCTGAGATCATCAATTTGGATTCAGACCAGGTAATTCTACTCTGGACATGTTGCTTCTGCTGTCTCAACAATGGATGGAGATACTCAATGCCAAACAGGAAATCAGAGCCGTCTCCCTCGACATATCACGTGCCTTCGACATGGTCTGGCACCCAGCTATGCTTAACAAACTCTCCTCCTATGGTATCCATGGAAATCTCCACGCTTGGCTTGCGGACTTCCTCTCTGGTCATAGTCAACGTGTGGCCCTGAATGGATTTCTCTCATCGCTCCTTCCTGTTCTGGCTGGAGTTCCCCAAGGTAGTGTTCTGGGCCCTGTGCTTTTTCTGGTCTTCATCAATGATCTCTCTGACTCTCTGGAAAATCCTCTCTATCTCTTTGCTGATGACTCCACTCTCTGCTGCTCCATTCCTCATCCCTCAGATCGGCAGCCTGCAGCCTCCTCACTCTCTGCAGACCTGGACAAAATCACAGACTGGTCAAACAAGTGGAACATGTCTTTCAATCCTGACAAATCTCACACTCTTACTATGTCTCTCCGAAAAGACCGACTAGAAAACCCTCCCATTTACTTTCTCAACAATAGTCTCCAAGAAGTTATGTCACTCAAGCTTTTAGGTCTCACTATCTGCCATGATCTTTTCTTGGGAAAACCACATTTCCAATCTGGCCTCCAAAGCCAGTCGCCGACTGGGCATCCTCCGTCGTGCGAAGTCCTTCCTTGGCACACCTGAGCTCCTCACCACATACAAGGCTTTCATCCGCAGCTCAATGGCAGCATGTCGCGAAAGTTGCTGCCTCACACCTAGCTCGGCTTCATGCTGTGTAAGCCAAAGCTTTCAGAATCATTGGAATCTCCTGCGATGAAGCCAACTCCGAGGGCCTTTCACTCACTCACCGCAGGCAGGTTGGTGGTCTTTCTGTCTTCTACCGACTCCTCTCCAGCCCTGCTCCCCCAGCTCTCTCTGTGCTCTGTTCCCCAAATATTCCTACAGGTCGCACAAGATCTGCCAGCAACCCTCTTATTGTTAAACTGCCAAAATCTAGGCTCTCTGCTCACCTTCACTCTTTCATTCACCTTTTCTCCCACCTCTGGAACAAACTCCCGCACTCCCTTCAATCCAACACCTCCCTCCAGTTCTTTAAAACAGTTGTTCAATGTTCACCACCATCTATTATCTTCCCCCATCCAAGACCTTGATCTTTTCTACCCCCGCTAATTCACCCCATACACTTTTTTTGAAATTCCAAGTTCTTTCCTGGAAGTCCCTGCAGTGTTGGTGTTTTATATCTCTCCCACCTCCCCCCAGGCCCTCTTCCTCTTCCTCCTCCGTTTCTCTCGATGTAACTGCTCTCTAATGTTGTTTTGTGTCCAACCCCCTCTCCCCATCCTGTCTACCGCTCCCCTTATTGTGTTTTATGTGTCGGTTTGACTTTTGTGTGATTAATGTTAGCTCTTTCACGAGCATCGATCTTGTATACAAAAACAAACAAAAAAAAAAGTTCACTCCGTCGCCTGACAACGTGAAAATTTGTGATAATGGAACCTCGTCATCACGTCATTACACTAACTGGAGGAAAGTTCACTCCGTCGCTTCACAACATGAAAATTAGTGATAATGGAACCTCGTCATCACGTCGTTACACTAACTCGAGGAAAGTTTGCTCTGTCGCTTCAAGCAGCCATAACATGAAAATTAGTGATAATGGCACCTCGTCATCATGTCGTTACACTGTCTGTAACTCGAGGAAAGTTCACTCGACCGCTTCACAACATGCAGATTAGTGATAATGGAACCTCATCATGTCATCACATCATCACACTAACTCGAGGAAAATTCATTCCATCGCTTCACAACATGAAAATTAGTGATAATGGAACCTCGTCATCATGTCGTTACACTAACTCGAGGAAAGTTCGCTTTGTCACTTCACAACTTGAAAATTAGTGATATTAATGGAACCTCGTCATCACGTCGTTGCACTAATTCGAGGAAAGTTCGCTCTGCCGCTTCACAACTTGCAGATTAGTGAGAATGGAACCTCATCACGTCGTTGCACTAACTCGAGGAAAGTTCACTCTGCCGCTTCACAACATGCAGATTAGTGATAATGGAACCTCGTCATCATGTCATCACGTCATCACGTCATCACACTAACTCGAGGAAAATTCATTCCATCGCTTCACAACATGAAAATTAGTGATAATGGAACCTCATCACGTCGTTGCACTAACTCGAGGAAAGTTCGCTTTGTCGCTTCACAACATGAAAATTAGTGATAATGGCACCTCGTCATCATGTCGTTACACTGTCTAACTCGAGGAAAGTTCACTCTGCTGCTTCACAACATGCAGATTAGTGATAATGGAACCTCATCACGCCATCACGTCATCACACTAACTCGAGGAAAATTCATTCCATCGCTTCACAACATGAAAATTAGTGATAATGGAACCTCATCACGTCGTTGCACTAACTCGAGGAAAGTTCGCTTTGTCGCTTCACAACTTGCAGATTAGTGATAATGGAACCTCGTCACGTCGTTGCACTAACTCGAGGAAAGTTCACTCTGTCGCTTCACAACTTGCAGATTAGTGATAATGGAACCTCATCACGTCGTTGCACCAACTCGAGGAAAGTTCGCTTTGTCGCTTCACAACTTGCAGATTAGTGATAATGGAACCTAGTCACGTCGTTGCACTAACTCGAGGAAAGTTCACTCTGTCGCTTCACAACTTGCAGATTAGTGATAATGGAACCTCATCACGTCGTTGCACCAACTCGAGGAAAGTTCGCTCTGTCGCTTCACAACTTGCAGATTAGTGATAATGGAACCTCATCACGTCGTTGCACCAACTCGAGGAAAGTTCGCTTTGTCGCTTCACAACTTGCAGATTAGTGATAATGGAACCTCGTCACGTCGTTGCACTAACTCGAGGAAAGTTCACTCTGTCGCTTCACAACTTGCAGATTAGTGATAATGGAACCTCATCACGTCGTTGCACCAACTCGAGGAAAGTTCGCTTTGTCGCTTCACAACTTGCAGATTAGTGATAATGGAACCTAGTCACGTCGTTGCACTAACTCGAGGAAAGTTCACTCTGTCGCTTCACAACTTGCAGATTAGTGATAATGGAACCTCGTCACGTCGTTGCACTAACTCGAGGAAAGTTCACTCTGTCGCTTCACAACTTGCAGATTAGTGATAATGGAACCTCATCACGTCGTTGCACCAACTCGAGGAAAGTTCGCTTTGTCGCTTCACAACTTGCAGATTAGTGATAATGGAACCTAGTCACGTCGTTGCACTAACTCGAGGAAAGTTCAATCTGTCGCTTCACAACTTGCAGATTAGTGATAATGGAACCTCGTCATCACGTCGATACACTAACTCGAGGAATGTGTACTACGTCGCTTGACAACGTGAAAATTAGTGATAATGGAACCTCGTCACACGTCATCACGTAATTACACTGTAACTCGAGGAAAGTCCATTCCGTAGCTTCACAACTTGCAGATTAGTGATAATGAAACCCCGTCGTGACGTCGTTACATTCTATAGTTCACTTCGTCATATCACAACGTGAAAATGACACATTAGGCCCCATGAGAGCCCGTACTCAGCTAGTGAGAGGAGCGGCGGATGGCGCCACGAAGCCCCCAGAGATGAGACGTCGCGAACGTGAAGCGGTCGGTGATCCCCCGGAACGAGTTCCGCAAACGTGCGCAATCTGCGCCCCAAACCGACCTTGGCATCTTTATCGATGGCAGCGAGCAGGGAGTCTTTCAATTGCTGCGGAGTTCGCGACATGGAGCCGCCAAGCTCCAGCCTCAGCCTCAGCGGCCGAGCCGCGACATGGCGTCGGGCACTTCCGCCGCTGGGAGCACGCGAGCGGGGACACTTCCGCTATGATCCCGCGAGGATGGAACTTCCGGTGAACGGCTTCTTCTTCATCATTACCATTATTATTATTATTGTCATCTTCAGGCACTTCCGCCGCTGGGAGCACGCGAGCGCGGACGCTTCCGCTATGATCCCGCAAAGCGGAAACTTCTGGTGACGGCTTCTTCTCCCTCTTTAAGTACTTTTCATCATCGTATTCATTATTTTTCTTCGTCGTTGTCGTCGTGAAATGCTAACGGTGTCCATACCTGATTTCAACAGCCTGGATTTAAATCAGCAGCCTTGGGCCCTCGTCACGTTTGTCCTCTTTTTTTTTATTTCTCAAATACTAATCCCGGACGTGACGTAACACCTCAGGTGATAAATATAAATGATGCGAGTTGCGTTTGATAATTATACGAGGAAGGGGCCCTGTTTGAGGGTCCTTTGACATGTGAATACGGTCAACCCGCTCCACCATCCCGAGCGATTTTGATTCCGCTCGACATTGGACTCATCGAGGACCAGATCAACAAAGGAAAAGGTTTCACAGAATCCGCAACCACCAAAGCGCTCTTTCCTGAGGTGGGTGGACCAGGATGAACCCCCAAGAGCAGCACCAACTCTGAGCGCTCCACGGTGTCCGCACCAATGGTCTCCTAAGCAATTTTGGGCGGCAAACACACCCGGCTTTTGACTGCTCGCCCACGTTACTCTGACTGACTGTGTGTGTGTGTGTGTGTGTGTGTGTGTGTGTGTGTGTGTGTGTGTGTGTGTGTGTGTGTGTGTGTGTGTGTGTGTGTGTGTGTGTGTGTGTGTGTGTGTGTGTGTGTGTGTGTGTGTGTTTTATATGTACACAAGGGCGAGGCTCGTTTAAGAGCTAACATATTGATCACAAAAAAGACAAACTGACACATGAAACATATGATAAAGGGAGCGGGGGAACAAAATGGAGACTTGCAGGGACATCGGGAGATCTATGGGAGGGAGGGGGCTTGGGGGGAGGAGGCATGGGGAGGGAGGGGTGGGGTGTGGGAGAGTTAAAAAAAAAAACACATGGACACTGCTAGGACTTCCAGGAAAGAAGTAGGTATTTCAAAAAAGTGGATCTGGGGTGAATTAACGGGGGTAGAAAAGATCAAGGTTTTGGATGGGGGAAGATAAGAGATGGTGGTGAACAGCTGTTTCAAAGACCTGGACAGAGGAGTGCGATTGAAGAGAGTGAGGGAGTTTGCTCCAGAGGTGGGAGAAAAGAGGAATGAAGGAGTGAAGGTGAGCAGAGAGTCTTGATTTTGGCAGTTTAACCATAAGAGGGTTGCTGACAGATCTTGTGCGATCTGTCGGAATATTTGGAGGACAGAGCACAGAGAGAGCTGGGGTAGCAAGGCCAGAGAGGAGTTGGTGGAAGACAGAAAGACCACATACCTGCCTGCGGTGAGTGAGTGAAATGCCCTCGGTGTTAGCTTCATCGTGGGACATTCCAATAATTCTGAAAGCTTTGGTTTCAACAGCGTGAAGCCGAGCTAGTTGTGAGGCAGGAGCACCGGCCCAGAGGGGAGAACAGTATTCCATTGAGCTGCGGATGAAAGCCTTGTATGTGGTGAGGAGCCCAGGTGTGCCAAGAAAGCACTTCGCACGACAGAGGATGCCAAGTCAGCGACTGGCTTTGGAGGCCAGCTTGGAAATGTGGTTTTCCCAGGAAAGATCATGGCAGATTGTGACACCCAAAAGCTTGAGTAACAGAACTTCTTGAAGAGGATTGTTGAGAAAGTAGATTGGAGGGTTGTCCAGTCGGTCTTTTCGGAGAGACATAGTGAGAGTGTGAGATTTGTCAGGATTGAAAGACATGGTCCACTTGTTTGACCAGTCTGTGATTTTGTCCAGGTCTGCAGAGAGTGATAAGGCTGCAGACTGCCGATCTGAGGGATGAGGAATGGAGCGGCAGAGAATGGATTCATCAGCAAAGAGATAGAGGATTTTCCAGAGAGTCAGAGAGATCATTGATGAAGACCAGAAATAGCACAGGGCCAAGAACACTACTTTGGGGAACTCCAGCCAGAACAGGAAGGGGAGATGCGAGAAATCCATTCAGGGCCACACGTTGCCTACAACCAGAGATGAAGTCCGCAAGCCATGCGTGGAGATTTCCATGGATACCATAAGAGGCGAGTTTGGTGAGCAGAGCGGGGTGACAGACCGTATCGACGGCACGTGATATGTCAAGGGACACACCTCTGATTTCTTGTTTGGCATTGAGCACCTCCATCCATGGTTGAGACAACAGAAGCAGCATGTCCAGAGTAGAATGACCTGGTCTGAATCCAAATCCGAGATCAAGCCATTGGAGAAAAGAAAGGATTTGATGTCAGAAGCGATGATTGATTCCATGACCTTACTGATTATTGGGAGCAGGCTGATTGGTCTGTAGTTGCAAGGATCTCTTTTTGCACCTTTTTTGTGTAAAGCGGTAATGTTGGCTGATTTCCAAGAGATGGCACATGACCTTGAGCAAAAGAGAGGTTGAAGAGAACAGATCGAGGGTGAGTTAGACTGGCAGAGCAGGAATTTAGGACCTGTGGGCTGATGCCATCTGGTCCAGTTGCAGAATCAGAGTCGAGGTTTGACAGAGACTTCTCCACCTTGTCAGGAGGAAAGGACACAGAGTCCAGGAGCAGCTGGGTACGACTGGGTACGGTGGGTACAGAGAAAGACGGGTTTGGGACACAAGATTTTGAGGCAAACACAGAGTTGAAGCATTCGGCTTTTTCACGTGCGGAGTTAGCTGTGTAGCCGTTTGAGGTAAGGGAGGGGATGGAGGGGGAACAAACACCAGAAACAGATTTGACCAGATACCACCTAGTCTGGTCTGTTAGGGGGATTTTAAGGGGGGATTGTGCAAATTTGTCTACAAGCATGAAACTTGGCACACTTGTAGTTTGTGACCTGCTGAATTCAAATCTGCCGGGAGCCAAAGCCAATTCTCAATGGGAGCGCCATATTTGACACTTCAAAATGGCCGCCACTCAAAAACTGACTTTTCCGTTACTAGCCAACCAAAAGTCACATAATTACAATTAAAAGCACTTTTCTAGGGTTTTGGACCTCACTGATTCTAAATCTGATGTCTGTTTGACAGTAGCCTTGACAGGGATCGCCAAATTGGAAAATCCAATATGGCCGCCGGTGAATATTATAATAAATTTTGCATAACTTTGACACTTAAAGTCATAAATCAGGAAGTAAAACAAGTAAAACCAAGAGATCAAGGTATCCTTTATTGATCAACAAAATCAGGCTAATAACCATTAAGCACTATGTTAATATTAATTAATTAATTCACATATATTAATAGTAAATCAATCAATCAATAAATGTATCAATCATATCACGTGCTGTGACTGGTGTCACACTGATTCATGAATTCTCATTGTTCACACATCCACCTTCGCATTTGCACAAAATTGTGCAACGAACGCCAGCTCTGCAGCACTTGCAGTTTCCTGTGCATGACTTCGCACAGCCACACTGCAAAAGGATGGAACAGGCCTTGCTGCTGTCCTCAAGGGTTGTCCAGAAGGGCAACCACCCACCACTGCTGTCCTTGTGCCACCCCCAGTCATGGAAGTCAGGGATGTCCTGGTAAACAGACGTTGCCTGACTCCAGAAGAAGCTGGCCTGCAGCATTGCTCTGCGGATGTGTTGATATAGAGCAGCTTGTGTTGGTGGTAAGGCCTCTAGTGTCTTCTTCCCACTTGTGAAGAGTCGAAGCCTAGCCTCATTGACTCTTTCCAGACCACAGCCCTTGCTGTTCATGACTACAACAAAGCGCTCTAGAGTGCGCATGTGCTGGGACTGTGGGCTGAGCTCTTGGGGTTCACTGGTGAGGGCAACAAGGGTGTCCGTCAGTCCTGCTGTGCTCTGCCAGGCTGACCAGGCTGACTTCTTACCACATCCCAGGAAGTGTGACACAGTGTCACAGCCTGTGACCGCGTGGAATAGTGGCAGTGCCAGGCACGTTGATGGTCCCAGCTGGGCAGAGAGAGTGTGGATAGGAATGTCACGCATCTTCTTCCCACTGCCGAGACAGACCCACAACTGGGACAGCCCAAGTGATGAAAAGAAGTGAATGGCCAGGATGACCACATCACTGTCGACTGTGCGCACCAAGGCAACCTGGTGGCGCTGCTGTGCTGCATGGGCAAGATGGAGCAGTATTCTGGTATCAGCCTCAGTGTGGTTACATGGCTGAAGACCAGACGCGTCATGTTGTTTGTTGGAGAGAACACTCTCCTTGTTGGTGCTGAGGAGAAGTCTCCCACCCAGATCCTGCTTTACAAGCTGTGCACTCAGGAAGGGGAACAGTTCCCTCTTGTTGTCAGTATTCTTGAGGAACCCAGTGTTCCAGTCCTTCTTTGGAATACGGGTCTGGCCATCCCCAATCCTGGTACATGGGCCTAAGCCACGACGATGGTGTGTCAGGGTTTTGAGGTTGTCCTCTGGGTAGGTGTCCCAGACAGCATCTACCCATGTGACAGTTGGAGTTACCTGTGACTCCACAAATGGCACCAAATGCTGTGACACATAATCAGTGAATGTGTGTGCTGAGGTCGGCCACACCATGTGAACAACAGCTGCCATGTCAAGTACCACAACTGTGGCTGCTTTGGCTGCAGCTGAGCGACCAGTGGGTGCCTTTAGGTGCTCTAGAATGTCCGACTTTTTGCCAGACCTGAGTGATCCTTAGTTTGAGAGACTAGGTGGTTCTCTCTGATTCTCATACCGGAAGAACTCTTCCATGTCTGCATCAGGTCGAGACTGCAAGGACAGGAAAAGCTTGGTTATGAGGGAAGAGTTTCTCTGAGCACTGCCTGATGTGCCTCCCTTTTTGGTGGTAACAGGGCGATTGGCAAATGTGAGGACATTTTGGCGTTTGAGAGTGTTTGTTATTGGCAAAGTGTCCTGGTCTAGAGTCTGTGTTACAAACTTGGCATGCAGATCTTTTCCAAGGTTATGAAGCTGGGCAAGCGATGCAACAACTTCATCTTTCATGACCTCCTGTGTGTGTAGAGCCACAAGCTCATGGCCATTGGCAAAGGGATTACCTAGCTGTTCAGCTATCTCCACAAATGACAGAACATCTTTCTTGTACTTGGTCTGCAAAGCACTTGCTTCTTCGTGATGGGTAGTGCGTGAGCTTGCAGTGTCCAACACAGCCTCAAACTCCTCGATACATCGAGAGCAGTCGGGACCTGCTAGCATGAAAAGAGTGAGGGCCTCAGGGTTTTCATACAGACCAACTGCACCACCATGGGCCTGAAGGTTCTTGTTTGACTGCTCATGTGATTGGTCCTTGCCAATGAGGCTGAACTTGTGAGGTGACCTCTGGACAACAAAGTTCCCCTTGAGAAACTCAGCATACAACTGTGGGTGCTTCTCAGGCAACTGGACCATATCCCGCACATGCACTGGTAGCCAACGAGCATAGTTTGTGTGGTCCATCACATGGAACCAGGAGCACAGCTCATCACAGACCTGCACATACAGCAGGAAGTCTCCCTCACGGAGAGAAAGGATGAAGCGGCACATTAGGAGCTCCAGGTCCACGATGGTAGACCAGAACATGAACATGGGATTGTGAGTTCTGGACCTTTGAGCCCAGATCTCTAGAGACTCAGGTGGTCCCTCAACACCAGAGCAGTATTTTGGAGTATGACTTCTGTCTGAGGAGATACAGACCCATGACAGAGACCTGGTGAGCATAGCGAGTGCGCTTTATATGATGCTCATGAAGCACAGACTGGGCACGGCCAGATGTGAGGACCTGGGCCTGAGTAAGAATGTTGCTCCACCCAGAGTCCCGCAGCAACTTACCAATCATCTGGTGCATTTTGTCCTCTATGTGTAGAGCGCCCATCATCAGGACCAGCTTATCTTCCCCCATTGTGTCAGGGAATGACCACTGCAGCTGCTTAGCGATGGCATGCAGAGGCTGGTCACCACCAAGCACAGGAGTTTGACCAGGGTTGAGGGCCTCTGTGCCTTGCATTGTGAGATGCATTGCATGTTTCATCATAGAAGGTGTGGCTGCTTTGTCAGGGAACAGAGGTAGAACCCCTATCAATGCCTTAGGCTTCACAGAGTCATCACTCATGAGTCGGGAGTTGTAGCCTGACCAGGTGATGACTTCACCTTCTGGCAATGTGTCCTGTTTCAGCACTGTGGACACATGTGCCATCCAGGACTCATCCTTGAATTTGGCTCCATGTAGCAGATTATGAGATGGCCGAGAATTGAGATCTGGAGTACATGGTACATGCAAATCATTGCTTGAGAATTCAGCTGGCTGAACCACTGTGTAGGATTCAGGAAGTTGTGGTACAGTAGTGTCTGTAGGATCCAGCTCGATAGAGGGTCGCTGTACTCCTTGGTTGTCCCAAGACAGGTGGTTTGTCACGCTGATTGCTGTCCCATGCAACTCATCATGGGAGAAGTTACCTTGGTTGCTGCTATCCAAGTTGTCTACATCAAAGGTCACGAAGACCCCACTACGGATGTTTGTGGGCAGCACAACTCCATCCTGGACAAACTGTTTGACGTGTGCTCGTGCCATGAATCGCCTGATCTCCAAGACACGACTGTAAAACTGCAAAACTGGACCGTAGTTTCTTAGGTGAGTTTTGGTCACTAGAATCCTCTTTTTCAGTGAACCTTCTCAGGCGAGAGTTACTGCAGTAGGTTCTGCAAACTTTGTGATATTTGGCATTGTGTGTCTGAAGCGTCTTAGCAATGCCCTGGCCCTCATCAAGCTGAGCCCATGACACTTTCAAACAAGAAGGCATGACACCAATGGCTTTAAAACCATTCAGATCTTTCTCAATTGAAGCAAGGCCCTCTTCCGTTGGCGTCTGCAACCGTTCATCCTTTTCTTCTTGGCAGACACAGCAAAGCTCCCAGTTGATGGCATCCATCCTTGCCATCCACCACCAGTACAGCTAGGACTTCTATTCTCTATTCTTCTATTCTATTCTTCTATTCCCACAGCAGAACGACAGGCACCTGAAATAAAAAAAAAAAAAAAAAAATTTAAATAAAAAAATTAAAATTTAAAAAAATTGTCAAACATAAATAAAAAAAAATGTAAAATTTCCTGTCAAGGCTACTGTCAAACAGACATCAGATTTAGAATCAGTGAGGTCCAAAACCCTAGAAAAGTGCTTTTAATTGTAATTATGTGACCTTTGGTTAGCTAGTAACGGAAAAGTCAGTTTTTGAGTGGCGGCCATTTTTAAGTGTCAAATATGGCACTCCCATTGAGAATTGGCTTTGGCTCCTGGCAGATTTGAATTCAGCATGTCAAAAACTACAAGTGTGCCAAATGTCATGCTTGTAGACAAATCTGCACCATTTTTCCCCTAACAGACCAGACCAACCAGGATTTGGAAGAGGGAGACAGGTTTGTGAGTTCAGTTTTGAGAGCAGAGAGATATTCTTTCCTGGCTCTCCTGAGGGTAGAAACACACTTGTTCCGAGCTTTGTGAAAGGAACTGAGATTACTTTCAGTTGGATTAGCCTTCCATGACGTGAAGGCAAATTGCTTCCTGGCAACTGCCTCACCACAAGCTTCAGTATACCATGGACGGGAGGAAGGGTAAGACAACTGAAGACGAGATGGGATAAATCTGTGCATGAGAGAGAGCAGTTTACTTTGGAAGAATTCCCAGGAAGAATTGATGTCAGAGGCAATAGAGATGGGAGACCAGTCCAGATGATTGATGGCTGCTTGAAGACCGTGCCAGTCAGCCTGAGTTAAATGCCAGACTCATCGGCGCTGAGGAGGCTCTCTGAGGATGGCCAAAGAGATGTCCACTTTAACAAGGAAATGATCAGAAGAACCGATTGGAGCAGAAGAAGAGCAGCAGACATTTGCAGCGAAGTTAGTCATAACCAAGTCTAGAAGAGAAGATGCTCAGTTTACTGAGATCCGGGTCGGGAAATTGACAGATTGTGTCAGTCCCAGTGAGTTGCAGAAGTCCTTTGCTGAGATGCCATGGCTGGTGTGAGAGGAACCCGCACCCAGCCAGCTGGCATGATGACAGTTGAAGTCGCCACATATGAGGAAGAGAGAGTTTGGATGAGTGGATAGAAGTTGGTTCAGGTTGTCAGGCAGGGAGATGTATATGGAGTCATCACTGTTTGGAGGACGGTACAGAACACATGTGAACAAAAGGTGGGAGCGGAGAGGAAGCCGTAGCCAGAGGTACTCCTGGGGGTGGGGTGGAGATATGGCAGTGCAAGGAGAGTGAGGAATATAGTTTTTGATAAAGACAGCAACCCCACCACCAGGACGAGGCCCAGGTCTATCATACCGGAGGAGGGAGTAACCAGGAAGAGAAATTAAGGAATCATAGACATCTTGAAGGAGGAAAGTTTCTGTTAAGCAGATTATGTCTGGATTGTCAGAAGCAACCTGTATGGAGAGATCAATCAGGTTTTGAGCGAAGCCCCCGGATGTTTGAGGTCCATACCGTTAAGGAGGAGGGCGGGGGAGCATCACGTGCAGGACAGGGGAGGGGAGGGGAGCGGTAGGGTAAGATGAGGGGAGGTAGGGAGAGCTGTTGATAGTGCGTCGGAGATTGCAGAAGGGTTAGTTGAAAGGGAAGGATGAGGAGGACAAATTGCTTGATGGCGATGGGGAAGAGGCACAGTGAGATGTTGTTTGAGGGGGTGCAGAGCAAAGTCGAAGGTTCGAGGAGGTGGAGGTATGTGATGGAAGGGAAAAGATAGTAGGGAATTTTTGAAGGGGAGGGGTGAGGAGGGAGTTTGGAAGGTGAGGGGGGAGTTTAGAAGGGGAAGGGGGAGTTTCGGAGGGGAGGGGGGAGTTCAGAAAGTGGATAATTAATGAAAAACTAACATTTAAAACAAACTGGGTTCATTGTAATTTTCAAGTCAGAGATCCGTTTGAAAACGATAGAGGAGGGGTGGAATGAAGGTGTGTTTAGAGAATGTATAAAGGAATGATTGTGGGAGATTGAATTTTTTTTTGAAATAGAATGATTTGAAGAGGAAATTGAAAAAAGCCTTTTAAACAGGAAGAAAAACAGTGTGTTGTGATAAACCATTGAATAAAATACTGCAGGGGAAAGTTTAAACATATTGAAACAAACCCGTGAAAACCAATCTGGGAAAAGTCCCTGAAGTAAGTGCGTGGATCAGAGAAAGGAGAAAGGGTTAAATGAGATGAAAGAAACTTGAAATGGAAGGGCGAGTTTCGGCTGGAGATGGAAGGAAGAGGTGGAAGAAAAGGAGATAAAGGGGGTGGGGCGAGACAGCAAACACACATGCCCGTGAGGATAGAAGGATTTTTTTTGTACACCGCACCTTTCCTATGCCATCTCCAGGCATTGCAAATCGTCATTGCTGGGCACCGAAGGGGGCTCGGCAGTGACGCACGCTGAAAGGGAGGACTCAGTTTTCACTCTGGTTGTTTGTTTGTTTGTTGTACACCGCACCTTTCCTATGCCATCTCCAGGCATTGCAAATCGTCATTGCTGGGCACCAAAGGGGGCTCGGCAGTGACGCACGCTGAAAGGGAGTACTCAGTTTTCACTCTGTTTGTTTGTTGTACACCGCACCTTTCCTCTGCCATCTCCAGGCATTGCAAATCGTCATTGCTGGGCACCGAAGGGGGCTCTGCAGTGACGCACGCTGAAAGGGAGTCCTCAGTTTTCACTCTGTTGTACACCGCACCTTTCCTATGCCATCTCCAGGCATTGCAAATCGTCATTGCTGGGCACCGAAGGGGGCTCGGCAGTGACGCACGCTGAAAGGGAGTACTCAGTTTTCACTCTGTTTGTTTGTTGTACACCGCTCCTTTCCTATGCCATCTCCAGGCATTGCAAATCGTCATTGCTGGGCACCGAAGGGGGCTCGGCAGTGACGCACGCTGAAAGAGAGTACTCAGTTTTCACTCTGGTTGTTTGTTTTCTTGCTTTCTTGTTTCCTTGTTGTACACCGCTCCTTTCCTATGCCACCTCCAGGCATTGCAAATCGTCATTGCTGGGCACCGAAGGGGGCTCGGCAGTGACGCACGCTGAAAGAGAGTACTCAGTTTTCACTCTGGTTGTTTGTTTGCTTGGTTGTTTTCTTGCTTTCTTGTTTGTTTGTCCGGATGATATCTCAGCCATCCTTTGAGCTAGGAAGCTGAAATTTCGGCACAGTAGTGAGCAAGTCCTTTCTCAAAAACGGTATTTTTTGTTTTTTGAATAATCAATAAATTGAGGAGTTATTTAATTATTAGCGATTAATTAAGTACTTATTTAATTAATCAAATTTCCTTTCTCTTCTGACCATTAACTCAGGCACCTTTTGAGTTAGGAAGCTGTTATTTGGACATGCCAATGACCAGGTGATTTGGCTGCAAAGGCTATTTTTGATTTATTAATTAATCAATTAATCGATTAATTATTTAATTATTCGATTAATGCCCAAAAAAATTTTTTTTTTTAAGTTACAGATTCTGATGAAATAGTGGTAGTTTATGTGTTCTCTGACCAAATTGATTAATAATTTAATTTTTTTATGATTATTATTTATTTATTTTCATTATTAATCATTTATTTATTTTCTTTCTCATTTGGCCAATATCTCAGGCACCTTTTGAGCTGGGAAGCTAATATTTGGACATGAGTGACCAAGTGATGTGGCTATCAAGGATATTTTTGATTTATTGATTAATCATTTCATCTCTTAATTATTTATTGATTAATCGATTAATTATTTATTGAGTAATCAATTAATTATTTAATTTTTTATAAATGACTTATTTAATTAAATTTCTAAAAGATACATCTTCGGATGAAGCACGAGTGGTTTAGTTATGCGATTAGCCAATTGATTATGAAAATATTTTGTGATAATCTTTTATTGATTGTAATTATACAATTAATCAATGAGTGTACACCTCTCCCTCCCAATGCAGCCTCAATGAGCTGCACTGCGGTATTGCCGGGCGCCTGAGGCTGGGCTATCAAGGAGCTGTGGGATATTTAATTATTTGGCATGGGGGCGGTGTACTTTGAATGTATGTGTACTTGTTTCTCATTTGACCAATATCTCAGGCACCTTTTGAGCTCGGAAGCTAATATTTGGACATGAGTGACCAAGTGATGTGGCTATCAAGGATATTTTTGATTTATTGATTAATCAATTAATCGATTAATTATTTAATTATTCGATTAATTACTAAAAAAAATAAAAATAATCAGTTACAGATTCTGATGAAATGGTGGGGGTTTATGTGTTCTGTGACCGAATTGATTAATAATTTAATTTTTTAATGATTATTATTTATTTATTTTCATTATTAATCATTTATTTATTTTCTTTCTCATTTGGCCAATATCTCAGGCACCTTTTGTGCTGGGAAGCAAATATTTGGACATGACAGTGACCAAGTGATGTGGCTATCAAGGATATTTTTGATTTATTGATTAATCATTTCATCGATTAACTATTTAATTATTCGATGAATGACCGAATTAATTATTTTTTTAAGTTACAGATTCGGACGAAATGGTGGTGGTTTATGAAGGATATTTTTGATTTATTGATAAATCATTTTATCGATTAATTATTTATTCATTAATTGATTAATTATTTATTGGTTAATCAATTAATTATTTAATTTTTTATTAATGACCCATTTAATTAAATTCCTAAAAGATACATCTTCGGATGAAGCACTTGTGGTTTAGTTATGCTATTAGCTAATTGATTAAGAAAATATTTTGTGATAATTTTTTATTGATTTTAATTCTACAATTAATCAATCAATTAGTATACACCTCTCCCTCCCAATGCAGCCTCTCTGAGCTGCACTGCGGTATTGCCGGGCGCCAGAGGCGCCCCGGCAATGCCGCGCTGTAGGATATTTAATTATTTGGCATGGGGGCGGTGTACTTTGAATGTATCTGTACTTGTTGTACACTGCACCTTTCCTATGCCATCTCCAGGCATTGCAAATCGTCATTGCTGGGCACCGAAGGGGGCTTGGCAGTGACGCACGCTGAAAGGGAGTACTCAGTTTTCACTCTGGTTGTTTGTTTTCTTGCTTTCTTGTTGTACACCGCACCTTTCCTATGCCATCTCCAGGCATTGCAAATCGTCATTGCTGGGCACCGAAGGGGGCTCGGCAGTGACGCACGCTGGAAGGGAGTACTCAGTTTTCACTTTGGTTGTTTGTCTTCTTGCTTTCTTGTTTGTTTTCTTGCTTTCTTGTTTGTTTGTCCGGGCGATATCTCAGCCATCCTTTGAGCTAGGAAGCTGAAATTTCGGCACAGTTGTGAGCAAGTCCTTTGTCAAAAACGGTATTTTTTGTTTTTTGATTAATCAATTAATTGAGGAGTTATTTAATTATTAGCGATTAATTAAGTACTTATTTAATTAATCAAATTTCCTTTCTCTTCTGACCATTAACTCATGCACCTTTTGAGTTCGGAAGCTGATATTTGGACATGCCAATGACCAGCTGATTTGGCTGCAAAGGCTATTTTTGATTTATTAATTAATCAATTAATCGAATATTTCTTTAATTATTCGATTGATGACTAAAAATTTTTTTTTTAAAGTTACTGATTCTGATGAAATGGTGGTGGTTTACGTGTTCTATGACTGAATTGATTAATAATTTAATTTTTTTATGATTATTATTTATTTATTTTCATTATTAATCATTTATTTATTTTCTTTCTCATTTGACCAATATCTCAGGCACCTTTTGAGCTCGGAAGCTAATTTTTGGACATGAGTGACCAAGTGATGTGGCTATCAAAGATATTTTTGATTTATTGTTTTGATCAATTAATGAATTCATCGATTAATTATTTAATTATTCGATTAATGATTAAAAAATTTTTTTTTTTAAGTTACAGATTCTGATGAAATGGTGGTGTTTCATGTGTTCTCTGACCGAATTGATTCATAATTTAATTTTTTATGATTATTATTATTATTTTTTCATTATTAATCATTTATTTTTTTTCTTTCTCATTTGGCCAATATCTCAGGCACCTTTTGAGCTCGGAAGCTAATATTTGGACATGAGTGACCAAGTGATGTGGCTATCAAGGATATTTTTGATTTATTGATTAATCATTTAATCGATTAATTATTTATTGATTAATTGATTAATTATTTATTGATTAATCAAGTAATTATTTAATTTTTTATTTATGACCTTTTAAATTACATTTTTAAAAGATACATCTTCGGATGAAGCACTAGTGGTTTAGTTAAGCTATTAGCCAATTGATTAAGAAAATATTTTGTGATAATTTTTTATTGATTTTAATTATATGATTAATCAATCAATTAGTGTACACCTCTCCCTCCCAATGCAGCCTCAATGACCTGCACTGCGGTATTGCCAGGCGCCGGAGTTCTATTAGCAAGCTGTTCTATTAGCAAGCAGCTTGTGTTCTATTAGCAAGCAGCTTGTGTTCTATTAGCAAGCAGCTAGTGTTCTATTAGCAAGAAGCTAGTGTTCTATTTGCAAGCAGCTAGTGTTCTATGAGCAAGCAGCTTGTGTTCTATTAGCAAGAAGCTCGTGTTCTATTCGCAAGAAGCTAGTGTTCTATGAGCAAGCAGCTTGTGTTCTATTAGCAAGCAGCTTGTGTTCTATTAGCAAGCAGCTTGTGTTCTATTAGCAAGCAGCTTGTGTTCTATGAGCAAGCAGCTAGTATTCTATTAGCAAGAAGCTAGTGTTCTATTAGCAAGCAGCTAGTGTTCTATTAGCAAGCAGCTTGTGTTCTATTAGCAAGAAGCTAGTGTTCTATGAGCAAGCAGCTCGTGTTCTATTTGCAAGCAGCTAGTGTTCTATTAGCAAGCAGCTTGTGTTCTATTGGCAAGCAGCTAGTGTTTTATTGGCAAGCAGCTTGTGTTCTATTGGCAAGCAGCTAGTGTTCTATTGGCAAGCAGCTCGTGTTCTATTAGCAAGCAGCTAGTGTTCTATTAGCAAGCAGCTTGTGTTCTATTAGCAAGCAGCTAGTGTTCTATGAGCAAGAAGCTAGTGTTCTATTAGCAAGCAGCTTGTGTTCTATTAGCAAGCAGCTAGTGTTCTATTAGCAAGCAGCTTGTGTTCTATTAGCAAGCAGCTAGTGTTCTATTAGCAAGCAGCTGGTGTTCTATATAGTAAGCAGCTTGTGTTCTATTCGCAAGCAGCTAGTGTTCTATTAGCAAGCAGCTAGTGTTCTATTGGCAAGAAGCTAGTGTTCTATTAGCAAGCAGCTTGTGTTATATTAGCAAGCAGCTTGTGTTATATTAGCAAGCAGCTAGTGTTATATTAGGAAGCAGCTAGTGTTCTATGAGCAAGCAGCTCGTGTTCTATTAACAAGAAGCTAGTGTTCTATGAGCAAGCAGCTAGTGTTCTATTAGCAAGAAGCTAGTGTTCTATTGGCAAGAAGCTAGTGTTCTATTAGCAAGCAGCTCGTGTTCTATTAGCAAGCAGCTAGTGTTCTATTAGCAAGAAGCTCGTGTTCTATTAGCAAGCAGCTAGTGTTCTATTAGCAAGCAGCTTGTGTTATATTAGCAAGCAGCTAGTGTTATATTAGGAAGCAGCTAGTGTTCTATGAGCAAGCAGCTCGTGTTCTATTAGCAAGAAGCTTGTGTTCTATGAGCAAGCAGCTAGTATTCTATTAGCAAGAAGCTAGTGTTCTATTAGCAAGCAGCTAGTGTTCTATTCGCAAGCAGCTAGTGTTCTATTAGCAAGCAGCTAGTGTTCTATTGGCAAGAAGCTAGTGTTCTATTAGCAAGCAGCTTGTGTTCTATTAGCAAGCAGCTAGTGTTCTATTAGCAAGCAGCTGGTGTTCTATTAGTAAGCAGCTTGTGTTCTATTCGCAAGCAGCTAGTGTTCTATTAGCAAGCAGCTAGTGTTCTATTAGCAAGCAGCTAGTGTTCTATTGGCAAGAAGCTAGTGTTCTATTAGCAAGCAGCTCGTGTTCTATAAGCAAGAAGCTTGTGTTCTATGAGCAAGCAGCTAGTGTTCTATTAGCAGGAAGCTAGTGTTCTATTAGCAAGCAGCTAGTGTTCTATTCGCAAGCAGCTAGTGTTCTATTAGCAAGCAGCTAGTGTTCTATTGGCAAGAAGCTAGTGTTCTATTAGCAAGCAGCTTGTGTTCTATTAGCAAGCAGCTAGTGTTCTATTAGCAAGCAGCTGGTGTTCTATTAGTAAGCAGCTTGTGTTCTATTCGCAAGCAGCTAGTGTTCTATTAGCAAGCAGCTAGTGTTCTATTAGCAAGCAGCTCGTGTTCTATTGGCAAGCAGCTAGTGTTCTATTAGCAAGCAGCTCGTGTTCTATTCGCCAGCAGCTAGTGTTCTATTAGCAAGAAGCTAGTGTTCTATTAGCAAGCAGCTAGTGTTCTATTAGCAAGCAGCTTGTGTTATATTAGCAAGCAGCTAGTGTTATATTAGGAAGCAGCTAGTGTTCTATGAGCAAGCAGCTCGTGTTCTATTAGCAAGAAGCTAGTGTTCTATGAGCAAGCAGCTAGTGTTCTATTAGCAAGAAGCTAGTGTTCTATTGGCAAGAAGCTAGTGTTCTATTAGCAAGCAGCTCGTGTTCTATTAGCAAGCAGCTAGTGTTCTATTAGCAAGAAGCTCGTGTTCTATTAGCAAGCAGCTAGTGTTCTATTAGCAAGCAGCTTGTGTTATATTAGCAAGCAGCTAGTGTTATATTAGGAAGCAGCTAGTGTTCTATGAGCAAGCAGCTCGTGTTCTATTCGCAAGAAGCTAGTGTTCTATGAGCAAGCAGCTAGTGTTCTATTAGCAAGAAGCTAGTGTTCTATTAGCAAGCAGCTAGTGTTCTATGAGCAAGCAGCTTGTGTTATATTAGCAAGCAGCTCGTGTTATATTAGGAAGCAGCTAGTGTTCTATGAGCAAGCAGCTAGTGTTCTATTACCAATCAGCTTGTGTTATAATAGCAAGCAGCTAGTGTTATATTAGGAAGCAGCTAGTGTTCTATGAGCAAGAAGCTAGTGTTCTATTAGCAAGCAGCTCGTGTTCTATGAGCAAGAAGCCAGTGTTCTATTAGCAAGCAGCCAGTGTTCTATTAGCAAGCAGCTAGTGTTCTATTAGCAAGAAGCTAGTGTTCTATTAGCAAGCAGCTAGTGTTCTATTGGCAAGAAGCTCGTGTTCCGTTAGCAAGCAGTTAGTGTTCTGTTAGCAAGCAGTTAGTGTGCTATTAGCAAGAATCTAGTGTTCCGTTGGCAAGCAGCTAGTGTTCCATGAGCAAGCAGCTCGTGTTCCGTTAGAAAGCAGTTAGTGTTCCGTTAGCAAGCAGCTAGTGTTCCATTAGCAAGCAACTCGTGTTCCATTGGCAAGCAGCTCGTGTCCCGGTGGCAAGCAGCTCGTGTTCCGTTAGCAAGCAGCTAGTGTTCAGTTAGCAAGTAGCGAGTGTTCCGTTCGCAAGAAGCTCGTGTTCCGCTAGCAAGCAGCTCGTGTTCCATTAGCAAGCAGCTCGTGTTCCATTTGCAAGCAGCTCGTGTTCCATTAGCAAGCAGCTCGTGTTCCATTAGCAAGCAGCTCGTGTTCCATTCGCAAGCAGCTTGTGTTTCATTAGCAAGCAGCTCGTGTTCCATTGGCAAGCAGCTCGTGTTCCATTAGCAAGCAGCTCGTGTTCCATTGGCAAGCAGCTCGTGTTCCATTAGCAAGCAGCTCGTGTTCCATTGGCAAGCAGCTCGTGTTCCATTAGCAAGCAGCTCGTGTTCTATTCGCAAGCAGCTCGTGTTCCATTAGCAAGCAGCCCGTGTTCCATTCGCAAGCAGCTAGTGTTCCATTAGCAAGCAGCTCGTGTTCCATTCGCAAGCAGCTAGTGTTCCATTCGCAAGCAGCTAGTGTTCCATTAGCAAGCAGCCCGTGTTCCATTCGCAAGCAGCTAGTATTCCATGAGCAAGCAGCTCGTGTTCCGTTACCAAGCAGCTAGTGTTCCATTTACAAGCAGCTGGTGTTCCCTTAGCAAGCAGCTCGTGTTCCGTTAGTAAGCAGCTCGTGTTCCGTTAGCAAGCAGTTCGTGTTCTGTTAGCAAGCAGTTCGTGTGCCATTAGCAAGCAGCTCGTGTTCCGTTACCAAGCTGCTAGTGTTCCATTGACAAGCAGCTTGTGTTCCCTTAGCAAGCAGCTCGTGTTCCGTTAGCAAGCAGCTCGTGTTCCGTCAGCAAGCAGCTCGTGTTCCGTTAGCAAGCAGTTAGTGTTCCGTTAGCAAGCAGTTAGTGTGCCATTAGCAAGAAGCTAGTGTTCCGTTAGCAAGCAGTTCGTGTGCCATTAGCAAGAAGCTCGTGTTCCGGTAGCAAGCAGTTAGTGTGCCATTCGCAAGAAGCTAGTGTTCCGGTAGCAAGCAGTTGGTGTGCCATTAGCAAGAAGCTCGTGTTCTGTTAGCAAGCAGTTAGTGTGCCATTAGCAAGAAGCTCGTGTTCCGGTAGCAATCAGTTCGTGTGCCATTAGCAAGAAGCTAGTGTTCCGTTAGCAAGCAGTTCGTGTGCCATTAGCAAGAAGCTAGTGTTCCGTTCGCAAGCAGCTCGTGTTCCGGTGACAAGCAGCTCGTGTTCTGTTAGCAATCAGCTTGTGTTCCGGTGACAAGCATCTCGTGTTCCGGTGACAAGCATCTCGTGTTCCATTAGCAATCAGCTAGTGTTCCGTTAGCAAGCAGCTTGTGTTCCGTTAGCAAGCAGCCAGTGTTCCGGTGACAGGCAGCTCGTGTTCCGTTAGCAAGCAGCTTGTGTTCCGTTAGCAAGCAGCCAGTGTTCCGGTGACAAGCAGCTCGTGTTCCGTTAGCAAGCAGCCACTGTTCCATTAGCAAGAAGCTCGTGTTCCATTTGCAAGCAGCTAGTGTTCCGTTAGCAAGAAGCTCGTGTTCCATTAGCAAGCAGCTGGTGTTCCGTTAGCAAGAAGCTCGTGTTCCATTAGCAAGCAGCTAGTGTTCCGTTAGCAAGCAGCCACTGTTCCATTAGCAAGAAGCTCGTGTTCCATTAGCAAGCAGCTAGTGTTCCGTTAGCAAGCAGCTTGTGTTCCGTTAGCAAGCAGCCAGTGTTCCGGTGACAAGCAGCTCGTGTTCCGTTAGCAAGCAGCCACTGTTCCATTAGCAAGAAGCTCGTGTTCCATTTGCAAGCAGCTAGTGTTCCGTTAGCAAGAAGCTCGTGTTCCATTAGCAAGCAGCTGGTGTTCCGTTAGCAAGAAGCTCGTGTTCCATTAGCAAGCAGCTAGTGTTCCGTTAGCAAGCAGCCACTGTTCCATTAGCAAGAAGCTCGTGTTCCATTAGCAAGCAGCTAGTGTTCCGTTAGCAAGCAGCTTGTGTTCCGTTAGCAAGCAGCCAGTGTTTCGGTGACAAGCAGCCAGTGTTCCATGAGCAAGAAGCTCGTGTTCCATTAACAAGCAGCTCGTGTTCCGTTAGCAAGCAGCTCTTGTTCCGTGAGCAAGCAGCTCGGGTTCCATTGGCAAGCAGCAAGTGTTCCGTTACCAAGCAGCCAGTGTTCCATTAGCAAGCAGCTCGTGTTCCGTTAGCAAGCAGGGAGTGTTCCATTAGCAAGCAGCTAGTGTTCCGTTAGCAAGCAGCTAGTTACCCTCGCCTGAGGAGAGGATATTGCATTTGAGTCTGTTCGTTACTTTGCAAAAAAATTTTTATGCCTACCTTCGCGACAAAGTCGCCGGAGGCATTATGTTTTCGGGTTGTTCATCCGTCCTTCCGTCCGTCTGTCCCTACATCCGGTCCGTCCGGGCTAAACCTCGTTTTTCTCAGCAACCATATGTCCGATTGAGACGAAACTTTCAGGGTGGGAGTGACACCCATGCAAAATGGTTTTATGATCATTGTGACGTCATAGTTCACGTGGTATGGCAGCCATTTGGATTATAACCATATAATAATAAAATGACTTCTCGGAAACCGCTGAATGGGAAAATTTTAAACCTGGCACATTGTCAAGTACTCCCAATGGGGAACAAAAGCATGATAATGAAGACATCATAGGTGAAGTGGTATACCAGCCAAAAAGGTTTTAATCGAATTCCTTATCCTAAAAATCTGAAATTGCATGCACATGATCTATGGCCCATTTGTATTGCAATATTAAATTTATAACATCATAGGTTGCATGGTTTGGCAGCCATTTTGGATTGAAGGAAAATATTAAATAATTATATCTCTGAAACCACTCACCCTATCGATGCAACATTTTACAAATATCATCTAACAGCACTGTTGCATATAGTTTGAAAATGATGATGTCAAAGGTCACGTGGTTTGGCAGCCATCTTGGATAGAAAATCAAACCTTATCCGATCAACACGAAACTTCACAAACGTGATCCACCACCCATACATATGCAGAGCGATGGCATATACCCGTTGTGGGACTATGCAGAGGCATATTGGCGACACAGTCGCATTGTTCTAGTCACCCCTCAGCCCAAATTTGGCTAATATAAGGGGTATTGTCGTCACGGTCGTCGTCTGGGTGCCCGGGCGTCCGTCAACTTTTGGTTTCCGTCAATATCGAGCAGAACGGCTTGTCCGATTAAATCCATTTTTGCAGTGTGTATTGGGTTTGGATAGAGGAAGGTTCATGGGCGCGCTGCGATTTTCAATATGGCCGACACGGCAGCCATCTTGAAATTGGTTTCCGTCAATTTTGAGCAGAATGGCTTGTCCGATTAAATCCATTTTTGCAGTGTGTATTGGGTTTGGATAGAGGAAGGTTCATGGGCGCGCTGCGATTTTCAATATGGCCGACACGGCAGCCATCTTGAAATTGGTTTCCGTCAATTTTGAGCAGAACGGCTTGTCAGATTAAATCCATTTGTGCAGTTTGTGTTGGGGTTGAGTCGAGGAAGGTTCTTTTCGAAAATGGGCGTGCTGCGATTTTCAATATGGTCGCCACAGTAGCCATCTTGAAATTGGTTTCCGTCAATTTCGAGCAGAACGGCTTGTCCGATTAAATCCATGTTTGCAGTGTGTGTTGGGGTTGAGTAGAGGAAGGAGCCTTTCGAAAATGGGCGCACTGCGATTTTCAATATGGCCGCCACGGCAGCCATCTTGAAATTGGTTTCTGTCAATTTCGAGCGGAACGGCTTGTCCGATTAAATCCATTTTTGCAGTGTGTGTTGGGGTTGAGTAGAGGAAGGTTCATGGGCATGCTGCGATTTTCAATATGGCCGCCACGGCAGCCATCTTGACATTGGTGTCCACCATGCATGGGCTGAGGGGTTACGCCCGCTTTGTGTTGCTATTTTTTTTTTTTTACAAGTATGTTGATCATTCCGGTTTGTGTGTTTGTGTTTATGTCTGTCCGCTTACTTATACTTGCCAACAGGTCACAATTTTAAACCGATCTTCACGAAACCTCACCAAACGGTAGAGTTTGTGGTCCGACAAAATCCTATATATTTTTGAGGTCAAAATGTCAAAAGGTCAACATAGGCCAAAGGTCAACCACTTTTTTGAATTTCTAAAATCCTCCATTTTCATCCAATTGACTTGAAATTTGAATAGTATTTACATATCAGCTTGCTGAATTCAACCACCAACTATTTTTGAGATCAGCATAGGCCAAAGGTCAACCACTTTTTTCAAATTTCTAAAATCCTCAATTTTCATCTGATTCACATGAAATTTGAATGGAATTTACATATCAGCAAACTGAATTCAACCACCAACTATTTTTTCATCAACATAGGTCACAAGGTTAACATAGGCTAAAGGTCAACCACTTTTCTCAAATTTCTAAAATCCTCAATTTTCATCCGATTGACTTGAAATTTGAATAGGATTTACATATCGGCTAACTGAATTTAACCATCAACTATTTTTGAGATCAGCATAGGCCAAAAGGTCAACATAGGCCAAAGGTCAACAACAATTTCAAATTTCTAAAATCCTCAATTTTCATCCAATTGACTTGAAATTTGAAGAGGATTTACACATCAGCTAACTGAATTCAACCACCAACTATTTTTGAAATCAACATAGGCCAAAAGGTCAACATAGGCCAAAGGTCAACCACTTTTTTTAAATGCCTAAAATCCTCAATTTTCATCTGATTCACTTGAAATTTGAATGGGATTTACATATCAACAAACTGAATTCAACCACCAACTATAATTGAAATCACCATAGGCCAAAATGTCAACGTAGGCCAAAGGTCAACAACCATTTCAGATTCCTAAAATCCTCAATTTTCATCCGATTGACCCTAAAATTGAATGGGATTTACATATCAGTTAACTGAATTCAACCAACAACTATTTTTGAGGTCAACATCGGTCACAAGGTCAACATAGGCCAAAGGTCAACTGCTGTTTCAAATTTCTAAAATCCTCAATTTTCATCCGATTGACTTGAAATTTGAATAGGTTTTACATATCGGCTAACTGAATTCAACCACCAACTATATTTGAGATCAGCATAGGCCAAAATGTCAACGTAGGCCAAAGGTCAACAAAAATTTCAAATTTCTAAAATCCTCAATTTTCATCTGATTGACTTAGAATTTGAATGTGATTTTCATATCGGCTAACTGAATTCAACCGCCAACAATTTTTGAGATCAGCGTAGGCCAAACGGTCAACATAGGCCAAAGGTCAACCCCTTTTTCGAATTTCTAAAATCTTCAATTTTTATCCAATTGACTTGAAATTTGAATATGATTTACATATCAGCCAACTGAATTCAACCACCAACTAGTTTTGAGATCACCATAGGCCAAAAGGTCAACATAGGCCAAAGGTCAACAACAATTTCGAAATTCTAAAATCCTCAATTTGCATCCGATTGACTTGTAATTTGAATAGGATTTACATATCGTCTAACTGAATTCAACCACCAACTATTTTTTAGATCAGCATTGGCCAAAGGTCAACCACTTTTTTCAAATTTTTAAAATCCTCAATTTTCATCCGATTGACTTGAAATTTAAATGATATTTTCAAATCAGTGAAATGAATTCAACCACCAACTATTTTTGAGATCAGCTTAGGCCAAAAGGTCAACATAGGTTAAAGGTCAACCACCTTTTTAGGAATTTCTAAAATCTTCAATTTTCATCCGATTGACTTGAAATTTGAATGGGATTTTCAAATCAGGTCACTGAATTCAACAACTAATTATTTTTGAGGTCAAAAGGATGCGCCTACTGAGTGCCAATTCTACCTTGTTCTGTTTTGCCAAGTGTCACTCTATGATTGATTTTCATTTGTCTGTTTGTCTGTCTGTTTGTCCACACAGAATAAATATGATTTTCTCTGCAACCGTTGGTCCGATTGACAGGAAAATTTCACCATCGGTGCAACTCCACCTGTAGATTTTTTTTAATGATAATTTAATGATAAATGAGAGCGACCTTCATCCTTGGATCTTGCTAACAGCGTGCGGTTTCCTCTATCTCTTGCTGGAGACCTTTTCTCGCTGATGGTGGCCGGTGCTTCACAGCGGTTGGAACGAGGCCAAGGAGGCAGTGCTTCACATGGCTTGAGTTGGGCCGAAGAAGGCTGCTCGGCTAGTTTTGCGAGTGGCTTCCCACACCAGATATGCTAACACTGTAACCCATAAACCAGATATCCTAAAATTATAACCATACACCCCAGATATCCTAACACTACAACAACACACACCAGATATCCTAACACTGTAACCCATAAACTAGATATCCTAAAATTATAACCATACACCCCAGATATCCTAACACTGCAACAACACACACCAGATATCCTAACACTGTAACCCCACACACCAGATATCGTAACATTATAACTCATACACCAGATATCATAACACTGTAACCACACACACCAGATATCCTAACACTGCAACCCCACACACCAGATATCGTAACATTATAACTCACACACCAGATATCATAACACTGTAACCACACACACCAGATATCCTAACACGGTAACCCCACACACCAGATATCCTAACATTATAACCCACACACCAGATATCCTAACACTTTAACCCCACACCCCAGATATCCGAACACTATAAACATACACACACCAGATATCCTAAACTATAACCACACAGACCAGATATCCTAACACTGTAACCCCCACCCCAATTATCCTAACACTGTAACCGCACACCCCAGATATCCTAACACTGTAGCCCCACAACGCAGATATCCTTACACTGTAATCCCACACCCCAGATATTCTAACACTGTAACCCCACACCCCAAATATCCTAACACTCTAACCACACACCCCAAATATCCGAACACTGTAACCCAATACCCTGGATATCCTAACACTCTAACCACACACCCCAGATATCCTAACACTCTAACCACATACCCCAGATATCCTAACACTGTAACCCAACACCCCGGATATCCTAACACTCTAACCACACACCCCAAATATCCTAACACTGTAACCCAACACCCTGGATATCCTAACACTCGAACCACACACCCCAAATATCCAAACACTGTAACCGAACACCCCGGATATCCGAACACTCTAACCACACACCCCAAATATCCTAACACTGTAACCCAACACCCCGGATGTAGGAACACTCTAACCACACACCCCAAATATCCTAACACTGTAACCCAACACCCCGGATATCCTAACACTCTAACCACACACCCCAAATATCCTAACACTGTAACCCGACACCGCAGATATCCTAACACTCTAACCACACACCCCAGATATCCTAACCCAACACCCCAGATATCCTAACACTCTAACCACACACCCCAAATATCCTCACACTGTAATCCGACACCGCAGATATCCTAACACTCCAACCACACACCCCAGATATCCTAACCCAACACCCCAGATATCCTAACACTCGAACCACACACCCCAAATATCCTAACACTGCAACCCAACACCCCGGATATCCTAACACTCTAACCACACACCCCAAATATCCTAACACTGTAACCCGACACCGCAGATATCCTAACACTCTAACCACACACCCCAGATATCCTAACCCAACACCCCAGATATCCTAACACTCTAACCACACACCCCAAATATCCTTACACTGTAATCCGACACCGCAGATATCCTAACACTCCAACCACACACCCCAGATATCCTAACCCAACACCCCAGATATCCTAACACTCGAACCACACACCCCAAATATCCTAACACTGCAACCCAACACCCCGGATATCCTAACACTCTAACCACACACCCCAAATATCCTAACACTGTAACCCAACACCCCGGATATCCTAACACTCTAACCACACACCCCAGATATCCTAACCCAACACCCCAGATATCCTAACATTCCAACCACACACCCCAAATATCCTAACAGTGTAACCCAACACCCCGGATATCCTAACACTCGAACCACACACCCCAGATATACTAACACTCTAACCACACACCCCAAATATCCTAACACTGTAACCCAACACCCTGGATAACCTAACACTCTAACCACACACCCCAGATATCCTAACCCAACACCCCAGTTATCCTTGCACTCCAACCACATACAACAGATATCCTAACACTGTAACCCAACACCCCAAATATCCTAACACTCTAACCACATACCCCAGATATCCTAACACTGTAACCCGACACCGCAGATATCCTCACACTGTAACTCACACATCCCAGATATCCTATCACTGTAACCTGACACCGCAGATATCCGAACACTGTAACCCGACACCGCAGATATCCTAACACTGTAACCTGACACCCCAGATATCCTTAACCCAACACCCCAGATATCTGAACACTCGAACCACATACCCCAGATATCCTAACACTGTAACCCGACACTGCAGATATCCTAACACTGTAACTGACACACCCCAGATATCCTTAACCCAACACCCCAGATATCCTAACACTCTAACCACATACCCCTGATATCCTAACACTGTAACCCGACACCGCAGATATCCTAACACTGTAACCCACACACCCCAGATATCCTAACACTGTAACCTGACACCGCAGATATCCTAACACTGTAACCCACACACCCCAGATATCCTTAACCCAACACCCCAGATATCCTAACACTCTAACCACATACCCCAGATATCCTCACACTGTAACCCCACACCGCAGATATCCTAACACTGTAACCCACACACTATCCTGCACTTTATAGTTTATGGAAAACATGTGGAAACGCAGCTGAAGATTGACATAAAAGGATAGAGATGTTATGTGTTTATTTAGAGATGTTACATGTTTATTTAGAGATGTTACGTGTTTATTTAGAGATGGTATGTGCTTATTTCGAGATGTTATGTGTTTATTTAGAGATGTTACATGTTTATTTAGAGATGTTACATGTTTATTTCGAGATGTTATGTGTTTATTTAGAGATGTTACATGTTTATTTAGAGATGTTACATGTTTATTTAGAGATGTTATGTGTTTATTTAGAGATGTTATGTGTTTATTTAGAGATGTTATGTGTTTATTTAGGGATGTTACATGTTTATTTATAGATGTTACATGTTTATTTAGAGATGTTACATGTTTATTTAGAGATGTTATGTGTTTATTTAGAGATGTTACATGTTTATTTAGAGATGTTATGTGTTTATTTAGAGATGTTACATGTTTATTTATGGATGTTACATGTTTATTTAGAGATGTTACATGTTTGTTGAGAGATGTTACGTGTTTATTTAGAGATGTTACGTGTTTATTTCGAGATGTTATGTGTTTATTTAGAGATGTTACGTGTTTATTTAGAGATGTTATGTGTTTATTTAGAGATGTTACATGTTTATTTAGAGATGTGATGTTTATTTAGAGATGTTACATGTTTATTTAGAGATGTTATATGTTTATTTAGAGATGTTATGTGTTTATTTAGGGATGTTATATGTTTATTTAGAGATGTTATTTGTTTATTTAGGGATGTTACATGTTTATTTAGGGATGTTACATGTTTATTTAGGGATGCTACATGTTTATTTAGGGATGTTACATGTTTATTTAGAGATGTTATGTGTTCATTTAGAGATGTTATGTGCTTATTTAGAGATGTTACGTGTTTATTTAGAGATGTTATGTGTTTATTTAGGGATGTTACATGTTTATTTAGAGATGTTACGTGTTTATTTAGAGATGTTATGTGTTTATTTAGGGATGTTACATGTTTATTTAGGGATGTTACATGTTTATTTAGAGATGTTACGTGTTTATTTAGAGATGGTATGTGTTTATTTAGGGATGTTACATGTTTATTTAGAGATGTTACGTGTTTATTTAGAGATGGTATGTGTTTATTTAGAGATGGTATGTGTTTATTTAGAGATGGTATGTGTTTATTTAGAGATGTTATATGTTTATTTAGAGATGTTACATGTTTATTTAGAGATGTTATATGTTTATTTAGAGATGCTATATGTTTATTTAGGGATGTTACATGTTTATTTAGAGATGTTACATGTTTATTTAGAGATGTTATGTGTTTATTTAGAGATGTTATGTGTTTATTTAGAGATGTTATGTGTTTATTTAGAGATATTACGTGTTTATTTAGAGATGTTACATGTTTATTTAGAGATGTTACATGTTTATTTAGAGATGTTACATGTTTATTTAGAGATGTTACGTGTTTATTTAGAGATGTTACGTGTTTATTTAGAGATGTTATATGCTTATTTAGAGATGTTATATGTTTATTTAGAGATGTTACATGTTTATTTAGAGATGTTACATGTTTATTTAGAAATGTTACGTGTTTATTTAGAGATGTTACATGTTTATTTAGAGATGTTACGTGTTTATTTAGAGATGTTATGTGTTTCTGAAAAGTATGGCGGAGCGATACGTGATGGTTGCCTCAAGCTGATGCTCTGGCGAAAGAATACACAAGCGGTTATATTCGCACTTCGCAGCCTCTGGCGGTGATGCGGCGCTTAATAGTTCCGTGCTATTGAGTGTTTCCGTTGCTGTCATTCAGTGTGCTCCCGAGTCGCACAAGACAGATTGTGTTCCTTGCCCGTTGGTGACATAAAGTTGCGTTTTTCGGATCGAGCAGGATTTGTCTGTTCGGGTAGGTGTGCGAATTTGAAGAGAGAGAGAGAGAGAGAGTGTCATGTATGTGTGTGTCACTGTCAGGGATCCGGATGAAGGAGAGCGGATAGGCCCGAGGCCTCGGTTTGCTGTTCTCGTAGGTTTGCTCTTGTCGTCGGAGCGGTTTGTATAATCCGAGTGTTAACTTCAGTTATTTGAGAAACGCTCGTCACCTGGCGTTCGTCGGGTCGAGGCCGGAAGAGTGTCATTCGGAACTGATAGTATAGTTGGAATGTTTTAATGACGTGTAATGCAAGTTCGTGCAATGCGAGGTGATCAAGGTGGTGACCGGAAGCACATGGTCGTGTTTTACGTGATTAAGTTCAATACTAATGAACGTTTACTAACACAATGCATCGCTAATGAAAACTCTCATTTGTGCAATTTGTGGATTTGAAGCAAAAAGCCAAAAGCTCAAATGAATGCGATGGTGGTTCCACACCTAAACACCTCACCTTTCATGATTGTAAGAACGCTAATTAGTGGGTTCCTCTCCCCCACCACCTCATCCTCAACCTCCCCCCACCACCCCAAACTCACCATCCCTCCACCACCCCATCCTCACCCTCCCTCCACCACCCCATCCTCACCCTCCCTCCACCACCCCATCCTCACCCTCCCTCCACCACCCCATTCTCATCCTCCCTCCACCACCCCATCCTCACCCTCCCTCCACCACCCCATCCTCATCCTCCCCACCACCCCAAACTCTCACTCCCCCCACCACCCCAAACTCACCCTCCCTCCACCACCCCAAACTCACCCTCCCTCCACCACCCCATCCTCACCCTCCCTCCACCACCCCATCCTCACCCTCCCTCCACCACCCCATCCTCACCCTCCCTCCACCACCCCATCCTCACCCTCCCTCCACCACCCCATCCTCACCCTCCCTCCACCACCCCATCCTCATCCTCTCCCCACCACCCCATCCTCACCCTCCCTCCACCACCCCAAACTCACCCTCCCTCCACCACCCCATCCTCATCCTCTCCCCACCACCCCAAACTCACCCTCCTCCCACAACCCCAAACTCACCCTCCCTCCACCACCCCATCCTCATCTTCTCCCCACCACCCCATCCTCACCCTCCCTCCACCACCCCATCCTCACTCTCCCTCCACCACCCCATCCTCATCCTCCCCCCACCACCCATCCTCACCCTCCCTCCACCACCCCATCCTCACCCTCCCTCCACCACCCCATCCTCACCCTCCCTCCACCACCCCATCCTCATTCTCCCTCCACTACTGCATTAGGGCAGGCCATACTTTTTTTTTTTTGGAAATCAATCGAGAGGGGTGTTCATATTACGTATTTTGTTGTGTAGAATACAAATCTGAGGTTTTTAAAATTCTGATAACCCGAACCTACATCAATTTGCAGTTGATTATTATTAAATTTTTGATTATTTTGCTATTCTTCTGGAATAAAGAGACGTTTTTTATTTTGAAGTTACGGCTTTTATTTTGGTAACTTCCTGTTGGAACGGCAGTTGTAGCCATCTTGTTGCTGAAAGCTCGATGTTGAGGAGGTTGGCAATCCTTATCCATCCGTCTTCTCTTCTCTTCTTATGGCATTGCCAGTAAGTACGTTTTTGATTGGGAACCTGAGGAACAAACAGATAATAATTTTAGATGTAAATTACCTTGTTTTATATTATATTTGTTAATTGATTTGTGTACTTACCTATTGCTAGCCTGAGTTACATGTGAAGGAAAATAGTGACCTGTGAAGTGAATATTTTGACGGTCTTCTGTAATACCTGTGTAATACCTTAATATCTGTCTGTAGTGGATACTTACCTGTGTATTATTGTTTTTATTTCAGTGTGAACTACTAAAAATGGCTCAAGTCATAACAAGGATGAAATCAAGTTCTCATTTAAGTAATCCTGTTGGCACTGGGCAGGAGCTGTTGGTGTCTGAACTGCCAACTGTGAGGGATATCCTGAGGTATGGCATCTACTTGAGGGAGCAAAGTGAAGATGACAGGAGGAACTACCCAGTGGACCAGCTCGTGTCTGACATCGACCCTGGTCTGATTTGTCAGTGGAGCAAAGCTAATGCTCTTTTCAAGCCTCCTGTTATCAATGAAAAGGTGACCATCATGTCCAAGCTCAAGGAGGTCTGGAATCAGGCAGTGAAGTTTTCTCTTGGGAAGGGCAAACTTGATGCCAAAGAGAGGTTCATTGTCAAGTTAGACAAGTTATTTGGTATTTTGACTTGCAAGTGTCAGATTACCAGTTGTGAGGGGGGAGGCTGTGAGGCCGGTGAGGGCTGTGAGGCCGGTGAGGGCTGTGTGATCCAAGCCCACATTAACTGTTCCTGCAGCAGAGAGAAAATGATTCCTGTGAAAGATCTTGCCTACATCAAGGGACAGAAAGAGAAGGTTGGAAGTAAAGGACCCCACCAAATGGGGAGCCCTGATCTGCCAGAGCACAAGAGACAGGTGAGGACATTGGAAAGGCGGGAAAAGAAAAAGAATGCAGAGAAAAGGAGAAGGAGCAAGGAGGAAAATGCTGCAGCAGCAGAGAAGGCAGCCAGGAAGGATGTTGAGAGATTTTTGTCAGATGGTGATGAGGATCTGGAATTGGAGAGAAGTGGTGCTGAAGATGAGTTTGTCACTGAAGTTGAGCTCTTCCCTGAAACTGACACTGAGCCTGCAGCTTCAGCAAAGGTCCAGAAAAACTATGATGAGATTCCAAACATTGCCCTTGCTAGTGTAAGGTATGGCATAGGGCTGAGGCCAACTGCAGCGATAGCAACTGCAGCTCTGATTGATGCAGGAATCATCACAGAAGACAATACAAGTAAAGTGATTGATAAGAACAAGGTCAATAGAGCACAGGAGAAGTTGATGACAGAGCTGGGGGAAGAGTTTGATGAGAAGTGCAGGGAGGAGGGGGGATCTCCTGCATCCTCTTTGATGGGTGGATTGACCTGACCAAATGTGATGATGGAAGCTGAGGGCAGTGACCAATCTTTTCCTGCAAAGATCAAGGAAGAACACTATAGTGTTGTTAGTGAGCCTGGTAGCTACTATCTGTTCCACTTTACCCCAGAGAAAGCAACTAAAGAGGAGTCACATGTGGAGCAGATTGCTAAGGTGATGTGATGCCGACTGTGAGAAGATCTGCTTGGTATGCCCACAGTGAAGCCATCCTCCAAACACTGCTGTGCTCTGAGGATCAGAAGGAGAGGACTGAGGGGGTGGAGAGAATCCTGGCCATCAGGGGAGAGGGGGACCCAGACACTCAGCTGGGGGACTCCTCTGTCAGGACCAGGAAGTCACCTGACATCAACTGTGATGCTTCCAGCATTGGTAACTTGATCAGCTGGTCAGAAGGTGTGTCAGAGCCACCTCTCACCTGCTCCCTAAGCACCTCGGAGGTGAAGAACTTCATCAACACCCCCATGGAGGTGCTCAACTGGCCTTGCCACACACAAAGCATTGAGAGGGTTGTTAAAATGGTGACTGAGGCTTCTGCTAAGTACTTCTCACAGGAATAGAGGGATGGAGGCATCAGGGCTCAGGAGGCCAGCAGGAGGCTGATGTCCAAGAATGAGTCAAAGCAGGACTTGTGCAACCTGGTAAAGTTCAAGAAGTAAGGAGATTGATCTTTGTAATTGTAACCAGTGATATACATGCAGTTCACCTGTTAATAAATATGTACATTTGATTTGGCTGTGTCAATATGAATGATTTCCCTTATATCTTTTAATATCTTATAAAGGGGTTCGAAAGGGTAAAATTGGCAATTTAGAAATACAAATTGATGAAGGTTAGAGTTATCCTATCCAAAAAATAAACTCATATTTGAATTCCCCATAAAAAAACACATAGTATAGACACCCCTCATGTTAGGATTGCCTTCAGATTCATTTTGGCACCTGAGTATGACCTGCCCCACCACCCCATCCTCATCCTCTCCCCACCACCCCATCCTCATCCTCTCCCCACCACCCCATCCTCATCCTCTCCCCACCACCCCAAACTCACCCTCCCCCCGCCACCCCAAACTCCCCCTCCCTCCACCAGACAAGTTGGTTAGGTGACAAGAACAAGCCGATTAGATTTTGTTTCACGTCGGAATCCAGATTTGGCCTATTAGTGGATAGAAACCATAAACTGTCGAGTGTGGTGGCGGTACGTGCTCTACCGAGTGCTGTTCCGGTTATGATAATCTGTGCTTGTTTTGAGAAGGAGGGTGAAAAGGATGAGTTTGGTGAGAGATACGGTTTAGTAAGGCCGGAAATAGGAAGTAGGTCTGTCGAACATGTGGCCAACAAGGAATGAGACGGACAATCTAAGCATGAGGTTAGGGGCTTTTTGTTGTTTTATATAAGGTAGAAGGTAGGTATTAGAGTGGTGGTGGGAAGTGGGGTACAGAAATGATCGGATAAGTAGGCCCAACTGGCTGAGACAGGCACACGAGAAAAAAAAAAAAAAAACCGGCACTCAAAAGACACAACAATGAGGACCCGATACGAAGAAGAATCAACAGAAAACTAGGTAACAACGAGGAAAAATCCAGCAATATGAAAGCTAAATATTCAATGATTTTTGAAATATCGTGAACACAAAAGTACACAGATAGATGATCGGTCGGTCGGATGGAGCTCGTTTTAATGTCCTCCATCTACCGACCTTGTTGGATGGGCGGGGGACAAAAAGACCAAATTTGATTATTTTGGGTTTTTTTTTTTTAAATTAAAGATCGAGGCTTGTGTAAGAGCTAACATTAATGGCAAAAAACAAACGGACACATAAGACGAAATAAAAGGAGCGGGAGACAAAATGGGGAGGGAGGGGGAAGCACACAAGTACAACATTTGAGAGCAGGGATATCGGGAGATGTGTGGGAGGGAGAGGGCTTGGGGGAGGAGGCGTCGGAAGAGGCGTGGGAAGGGGTGTGGGGGTGGGAGAGGTTAAAAAAAAAACACATGGACACTGCTAGGACTTCCAGGAAAGAAGTCGGTATTTCAGAAAAGTGGATCTGGGGTGAATTAACGGGGGTAGAAAAGATCAAGGTTTTGGATGGGGGAAGATAAGAGATGGTGGTGAACAGCTGTTTTAAAGACCTGGAGGGATGAGTGGGATTGAAGAGAGTGAGGGAGTTTGTTGAGGAGGTGAAATACAGAGGAGGTGAAAATAATCCTCGATTTTGATAGCAAAGTGTTTCACATCCATGTTTGGTCCAAGGAAGAGGGCTCGAGATTGGTTTGGGGAATGAAAGTATGGGGCATTGTGTGCAGTATACCGTAACGGGACATCACTTCTCATCATTGCCTTTTCTTGCATATATACTCTACAATAATATACTCCATCGACTATATGTATGCGGATAAGAAGATCCTCCTGCCCAACAGTGTAGCAGTTTATGTACCTGTTGTTTTGTTTATTTCCACTTTACAGGTAAGGAAGGATGGTGGACTACAGTATGTGGGATCATATTGAAATCTCTGATGATGAAGATGATACACATCCCAACATAGACACTCCATCCCTGTACAGATGGAGGCATCAGGTAATAATTGTGTGGGATGGAGGAGTGATGGAGATGCTGGGCAGTAAAGAGATTGAATGGAAATTTTGGAGTAAGATTCTCCCTCTATGTTGATATTGGTTCCTCAGGGTGTGGGATTCGAGGGGGTCAGAGAAGTCTGGGATGAGTGTGTTTTATCATGTGGTTTGCAGGCAAGGGTGGAAAGGATGGAAGAAGATCAGAGAGACCGAACGGAAATAGATAAAGGGAAGAAAGAATTGCAGAAGAAGAAAGAGGAGGTTTTGAGCAGGATGAAGAAATTAAAAGGTGAGTATTAAAGAGGAGAAACTTTGTTTTCATATGTCGAGGAAGAGTGAGGGGTGCATGTGGATTACAAACTTTTTCAATTGTGTGTGTAGTTTCTGGAGAAAATTTAGAACAAGGAAAAGTGACGGATGACTTTGAAGAGTTGGAAAAGGAGGAGAGGGAATGGAGAGAGAAAGAAAGGGAACTGGAGAAGAGAGAAAAAACTCGTGCGTGGAATGTGGATACGCTGTGTCATGCCGGGTTTGATAAGGTGAGATGAAACTCAGGTATGGCAGGTCTTGATTCCCCTCCCTCCGCCCCACTCCACTCTACTCTACCCTGTCGACACATGATCAGATCTTGCATGGTTGTTTCAAACTTCAGTCACTGTATTTTGATCGGTGATCAATTGCTGTACAGAGTGTAATCAATGTGAGAAAAGCAGAAGAAAAGAGAGAAGAGACGGAAGAAGAGAAGGAAAAGAGGCAGCAGGACTTTGTGGACAAGTACGAGAAGGAGATCAAGCATTTTGGTACTTGAACGTTTATTTTCTCAGCCCTTACATGTAAAGCCAGATGAGCTTATTTTATCAGAGTGCTCCTTGCTCTTCTTCATTTGTATGCAACACCTGGCTGTGAGTAGCATCATTGGCTGAGGGAGGGTGTGGCTGTGCAGTTAATGCAACACTCCACAGAGGTTAGGCAGTTATTACTAATTTGTCCGTGGTGCCGTCAATAGCTCGCCCACTATTCGCAAAGGACATCACGTGATCTTTTTTAAGTTCACCAAATGCCAGCGGATAGGATTCACAGTTGAACACACACATTAATGAATCACCTGCTAGTTAAACAACCGGGATGACAACTATCAGGGATGCTTCTTCACGGTGGTTGTACCCCAAGCGGGGGCCAAATCTTCCCCATTCTTCCCTGCTGCCCAGATCTGTCAGGGCAGTGCGGTCACGGCAAGAGAGCCGATCGGTCCCCATGGACCGGGTCTCTTTCTCTCTCTCTCTCTCTCTCTCTCTCTCTCTCTCTCTCTCTCTCTCTCTCTCTCTCTCTCTCTCTCTATATCTCTATCTCGATCTCTATCTATCTATCTATCTATCTATCTATCTATCTCTCTATCTCTCTATCTCTCTATCTCTCTATCTATCTATCTATCTATCTCTCTATCTCTCTATCTCTCTATCTATCTATCTATCTATCTATCTATCTATCTCTCTATCTATCTATCTATCTATCTATCTATCTCTCTATCTATCTCTCTATCTCTCTCTATCATGGCGGCTGTGAGCGCTGTGTTGTGTTGGTGGTCTTTCCTATCCCCATTCTACTCCCTTTGTGTCTTGTACGTGTTTGTGGAGTTTTCCTCTCTTGAGAAAGAGGCTATTTGGAGGCATCGGCGGTAGGCCTGTCCCCGTTCTGGGAGATGGTTATCGCGATAAAATTTGGTTTTGGTTTTTTTTTTTTTCTCTCTTCGTCGTTAATCCTGCATCTTGCCGGAGTATCGACGTTCCACTTTAAATCGTATTTATTTTCTTTCGTTTGCTTTAATTATTACTACCTTTTCCTTTTTTTTCTTTTTAATCTCCTCAACCCGAGTTGTTCGGGTAAAACGGAGTTCCTTTGTTTTTAGTCATGGCGACGACTCGTTCGCAGCAAGACGCTGCGTTCGAATCGTTAACCCGCAAACATGCTCTAGTTTGTGTACCTCCTGAAGGGATTCGGACCGAAGAGATCGTCTTGGCGGTTGGAGAGGTTATCGGAATTGAACATGTATGTGCTGCGTCACATATGAACCAGAAGGTAGTGGTTTGTGTTGCGGATGAGCATCTAGTTCACGATGTCGTGAGTTCCGGGTTAACCACAGAGAGTGGTCACTTTGTTATGGCCTCCCCGATGGATGTCCCGGCAATGAAAATAATCGTTTCAAATTGTCCTCGCTTCGTGTCCAATGAAAAACCCGTGTCGGTTTTGTCTCGATATGGTACAATCGTTTCGAGAATCTCGATGATCCCCCTCGGGTGCCGCCATGACGAAGCGAAGCACGTGATGAGCTTTCGACGGCAGCTTCACATGGTTCTTCCAGACCGTGGGGATGATGCGGGTTTAAAGATTTCATTTAAGATTAAAATTGATGACCGTGATTATCAAATATACGCTTCATCAGCGACCTTGACATGTTTTCTTTGTGGGGCGTTTGGGCATTTAAAGAGATTTTGTCCGAAAGCTGCTTGTTCAAAGTGTGGGGAATCAGGCCACGTTGATCAAGATTGTAAAACGGTTAACAACCCACTACCCTTGTGGTGGAGGAGGTGACACCCAGTGTCTCAAATGTTTCCGCTGACACCGTGTCCTTACAGAGTGAGGAGGGTAAAGAGGATTTTGTGACTGGCAAAAAAACGTAGAGCCTCTGCTCCTCGTGGCCACACTAGTGCCCCCAAAGTAGTTGTACTGGATACGAGTGGTGCAGTAGCTGAGGAACCTTAAGATAGTGAGAAAAAAGATGGATTGCCCTCCAATGATGGAATTTTAATCCAAAGTGCACCAGGTGGTACGGTTCCATCAAATAGTTGTACAAATGAAGGGTCTATTATTATTGATGAGACGTTGGTTGAATGTAAGGAGATATCACCATCACCATCATCATCACCACTGCCTGAGCCTCAACAAAATAGTGCGTCAATCCTTCCCATTGTTCCCACTGCAACAAATCATCAGAATACAGTTTGTGTGGCTCCGACAGAGGTGCCCAACGTAGTTGTACAAGATGGTGGTGTAACAGCCCCATCTCATGTCGAAGTAGACCTCCCCAGGCCCCCCCCCCCCCCCCCCAGACCCAAGATCGGTCTATAAACGAGTTGGTAAAGGTCCAAACTTAAATTTACGAACCTGGTGGAATGCTATCTGGGCTGTCTGCTTCAGATAATAATAATTCATTTATTTTGTATAGCGCTTTTCCAGAAGCCCAAAGGCGCTTTGACAGAGTGGAAAACATAATGCATAACAATACATGAAAACAACAATTGCAAAAAGACAAGAATCAAGAAAACAAACAGCAGCGATATACGGCATATATATAAGACAAGAATCAAAAAGACAAGACAAGAATCAATAGGGAAATATTTAAAGCAAAAGGAGGGAGAAGGAGAAGAGATAGTCAGGGGTTAAATGCTGTGGGTTGAATGTTGAATGCAGCGTTGAACAGGTGGGTCTTTAGTGATGTTTTGAATGTGGTGAGTGAGGAGGAGTCTCTGATGGTGTGAGGTAGTGAGTTCCAGAGGGTGGGAGCAGCGATGGAGAAGGCCCTGTCCCCCCAGGATCTGAATTTGGTCCGGATGGAGGGGGTCAGGAGGTTGGTACCAGCAGAGCGGAGGTTGCGGGTGGGAGTGTGTCTGGAGAGGAGGTCAGCCAGGTAGGATGGGGCCAGGTTATGGAGGGCTTTGTATGTCAAGAGGAGGATTTTGTACTGGATTCTCTGGGGGATGGGGAGCCAGTGAAGCTTGTAAAGGACGGGGGTGATGTGGTCACGGGTCCGGGAATGAGTGAGTAGACGGGCAGCGGAGTTCTGAATGTATTGGAGTTTATTGGTGATTTTTGAGGGTGAACCATAGAGGAGGCTATTGCAGTAGTCCAGACGGGAGGTGATGAAGGCGTGGATGAGGGTTTCTGCAGCCGTGGAGGAGAGGGATGAGCGGAGACGGGCAATGTTTTTCAGGTGAAAGAAGGCTGACTTTGTGATCTGTTTAGTGTATTTGTCGAAGGAAAGGGTTTGGTCAAAGATGACGCCAAGATTCCGGATGTGAGGGGAGGTGGATACTGGGATACCGTCGATGTTGAGGGCAAAGTTATGGGTGGATTTTGTGAGCGTTTTTGGGCCAATGATGATTATTTCAGATTTATCACAGTTAAGCTTGAGGAAGTTGATTTGAAGCCAGGATTTTATTTCAGTGATGCAGTTTGTCAGGATAGAGCGGGTGTCGGTGGAGACGGACTTGGTGGAGATGAAAAGCTGGATGTCATCGGCGAAGCAGTGGAATTGGAGACCATGACGGCGGATTAAGTGACCGAGCGGGGACAGGTAAAGGATGAAGAGGAGGGGGCCAAGCAGGTGAGTAAATCAGTGAAGTCAGTGGTTAGCGTGGAGTCAGTGGAGTCCATGTGGATATTGAAATCACCAAGGAGGAGGATTGAGGGGGAGAGGGAACATAGCTGGGTCAGAAAGTAGGAGAAGTCAGACAGGAATGATGGGTGTGGTTTGGGAGGGCGGTAGACGACAGCCATGACTGACTGCGTGTGACCAGAGAGTTTTAAAGCCAGGTGTTCAAATGATGGAGCAGATGAGATGGAGATGAGGTTGGTCTTGATGTCTTGACGGTGGATAACGGCAATTCCACCACCTCGGCCCTCCGAGCGTGGTTTATTGACGTAGGAATATCCATTGGGTGTGGTGAGGTTGAGTGTGTAGTAGTCCAGAGGTTGTTGCCAGGTTTCGGTGAGACAGAGAAAGTCCAGTTTGTTATCCAGGATGTATTCGTTCAGGATGAGGCATTTATTGTTGAGGGACCGGGTGTTGAACAGGGTGAGCTTGATGTTGTTTTGAACAGCAGGGATGAATTCAGGTGATTTAGCCAGGGTTCGTAGGCAAGAGGTGCGATCGTGTGGGTTGCTGTGACCAGGTGCGCTGGGACGAAGAGTGAGAGTGCGCTGAGCCGACCAGAGGACGGGGATGGAGTGACCTGATTGCAAATAAACAAACTTGCGACCGGAGCCACGGTGAATGTACCTGGGTCGTCGGAGGAGTCCATTTGATTTGATGGCAGAGATGCATGATGGGGTGGAGCGGGTATTGAGCAGAAGAAGCCTTGCGGCGGAGTACTTCAGAGCCATGCCAGGCAGGAGCGAAGGGACGAGTACGAGGCCAAGGTCGAGGAGGCAAAGCGGCAAACGCAGCGGCAAACGCAGCGGCAAACGACTGCAGCCGCTAATCAAGACCACAGCGGCAAACAAGGCCACAAGGCCACCAAGACCACAAGGCCACCGGCAAACAAGGCCACGGCCACAAACAACGGGAGCGGGCCTTTCAATTCCGTATTCCGTACCATCAAAAGCAGATTCCGTTATCCAGCCGGAGAACACGCGGCACGTGCGGGTGTGAAAAGGCAGGACAGGTGTGAGATGTCAGGTCAGAAAAGTAGAAGCAGACCCTGTACATCCATCCAGTCGGAGAAGCGGCGAATATGCAACGCCAGCGTCCTCTCCATGACATGGTGACAACGCCAGATGATGACATGGAGGTGACTGAGCCGTCACAGTCGTTATTTGAGCAGTTACAAATACTCCCCGAGGTTATTGTGACCTTTCTAAATGAGACATTTAGGCAGCGAAATGTCATGATTCAAAAACATTTTCCTGACTTGCTTTCCTTCATGCAGACTGCAAAGTGTGTAGTTAGAAATTCTAAAGATTTTGAAGTAACAAAAGCACAAATTCTTCGACTGAGGAAATTCATTACAAAAGCAAGGTTGGAACTGTCTCAACAGCAGCTAAACCCCCCTTGATAAGGCATGAAAAGGAAGGAAGTGCTGGTTGGCACCTTAAACATGAATGGCGGTGGTGCTAACCATTTACGTCAGCTCCAAGTTAAAAACTTATTGTTTCAGAAACATATCGATATATGTTTATTGCAGGAAACACACATAACAGAGACTTCACAGCCTGACTGACTTCGCCTTAATACTAGGCAGTGTTTCTTTAGCAATCTGGCCTCTATTTCTGTGGGAATTGCTTTCTTGCTTCGTCCGGGGCTTGTTCCTGACTCTTGTAATTTTAATGAAATATTTATAGGACACTTAGCATCATTAGAGGTGGTCTATCAAGGATTTCACCTCACCTTACTCAATGTATATGCTCCTAGTAGCAGCTTAGCTCGTAAAGATTTTTTCACACGTCTGGCCAATTACCTTCACACAGTAGCCTTTGATCATTGTATCTGTATTGGACGAGATTTCAATTGCACCTTTGAACCTAGTTTAGATAGAAATACACCAGAACCACATCCAGAATCTCATAAAGATTTATTGTAATTATTTTTCATCACTTGGTCTACTTGATGCATGGCGTATACAGCACCCCACAACATCTCAGTACACATGGTGCCGTTGTGCTCGTGGGTTAATAACACTTGCAAGGCTTGATAGACGGTATATTAATTCCATTTTTAGAAACGTACTCGTGTCTTGTAATCATTTCCCTTCTACTTTCTCTGATCACCACCTGGTTGTACTTGGTCAATCCTTTTCTCAGTCCATTCATAAAAGTACGTATTGGACTTTCAATACCAGCCTGTTGGAGGATTGCTGTTTTAAGGATGCTTTTTGTAGTTTTTGGGAAACACCCATCCTAAGAAAACCTTGTTACTCTTCTGTTCAGTTATGGTGGGATAACGTGAAAGCCCAGATTCGGGTCTTTTGTCAATATTTTAAGTCCTTTTCCACAAGCAAGAGTAAGATTGCTGTTTCTCTCTTAGAAACTGAAATTTTACACTTAGAGGAAGACTTGGCTAAGTCTCAAAATGGCAGGAAACTTCAGTTATTATTGGAGAAAAAAGCTTATTTAAGAAAATTGATTCATGAAAAAGTAATGGGGATGTCAGTTAGACTCAGAATCCAAAATGTAAAGTTCTCTGACACCCCAAATAAAAGTTTTTTTCCAGTTAGAAGGGGTTAAGAAGTCCCAAAGGCAAATGTTTTCCTTGTTAGATGCTAAGGGGAATATTACACAAAATTAAAGTGATGTTAAGATGCTTGTGAAAAGGTTTTTTTCTGGTTTATTTGTGGAGAAGGCTGTGTGTAAAGATATGGTTGATGATATGGCAAATTACCTGCCTTCGTTGAGTTGTGACCAGTGTCAAGGTCTTGAAGAGCAGTTTACTTTGGAGGAGCTCAGCACAGCTCTGCATAGCTTTGAACACGGAAAAGCCCCTGGGATCGACGGCCTTCCATTGGAATGTTTTGCAGCGTTTTGGGACATTTTAGGTCCAGAAGTACTGCTGGTGCTACAAGGAAGCTTACGCTCTGGCATACTACCCCTCAGCTGTAGAAGAGCAGTGGTATGCCTTCTCCCAAAAGGTGGTGATCTCCGTCGGATAGAGAACTGGCGCCCCATCTCATTACTGTGTTCTGACTACAAACCTTTTTCCAAATTGTTGGCCAATCGGCTAAAGGTTGTCATTGGCACTGTTGTTCATCCTGATCAGAGTTACAGCATTCCGGGAAGATCAATCTCTGATAATGTCTTTTTAATGAGAGACTTGATTGACTGTGACCTTAAGGAGGAAGATGGGCTTGGGTTGATTTTCCTAGACATTGAAAAGGCTTTTGATAGCATTGATCACACTTATTACATGTTTCATGTTCTGTAAAAGTTTGGTTTTGGTGAAAAGTTTATAGGCTTTGTGAAATTGTTATACAACAATATATTTAGTTTGTGCAAAGTAAATAATCGTCTTTGTTCACCCATTCAGGTTCAGAGGGGTGTTCGGCAAGGCTGTCCTTTGTCAGGGTTGCTGTTTAGCCTTTCTCTTGAGCCACTACTCATAAGTCTTAGAGCCTCTCTTTCTGGCTTTGTGCCTTCTGCAGAAGAGAACCCACATCATGGTATCAGCATATGCTGATGATGTCCGTGTAATCATTAAGAATGATAAGGAGCTAACTATTCTTGTTGAGTCCTTACACAGGTTTTATCTTGCTTCACGTTTGCGGTGCAATTGGAAAAAGAGCAAAGCTCTGTAGGTGTCCTCAACTCACGGTACATCCGGTAGGTTTCCCTTCACTCCCCCTCAGTCCCTTCCGAAAGACATAAGTTGGACAAGAGAAGGGGTTAAATACCTGGGTGTTTATCTTGGACCCAATCAGTACTCCCATCTTAACTGGGAAGGAGTGGTAGAACAGGCAACCAAGCGGCTCAACAAATGGAAAAGGTTCCTTCCACAAATGTCCCTTCGAGGCCGAATACTGATTATTAACACCTTGGTCGCCTCTGTCCTGTGGCATAAATTTATTTGTTTGCAGCCACCAGAGGGCTTGCTTAAGGCTATTCAACAGACACTGGTAAATTTATTTTGGGGAGGTTACCACTGGTTGCAGATGGACGTACTTTGCCGCCCCTTGTCTCTTGGTGGCCAAGGGCTCATTGACCTAAAGTGTCGGCTGATGGCGTTTCGGCTGAAGTCAATACAACGTCTGCTCAATGTTGAAAAACTGCCCTGGCACCCTGTAGCACAACAAATATTGAGGCAAGCTGGAATGCTCAGCTACGGCCTTGAGACATTTTTGATCGAATCCCAAAAAGTTGATGTGTCCCACCTTCCTCTGTTCTACCAGAGCTTGTTGAATGCTTGGCAAGCTGGAGTGGTAAGCTGCCAAAAGGAGTCCTATGAGGTTAAAATGTTTGCGGGAGAACCTCTATTCCTCAACCCACTCTTTCCCCAGGTTCCCAAGAGCCGTTGTTTTGCCCAAAACTTAATGTCAGGTGGCATCAGAAATGTCTGGCATCTTTGTGACTCAGCAAATTGTGGTTGGAGATCTGCTAAGGAAGTCGCTGAGATTACTGGTACCAGATCAATGAGAGCTGTAGGTCAGGTACTTGTCGAAGTCATTCGTACATCCTTTCGACTTGGGTTGCAGTGGAGTAATGGGATTAAATGGGCATCCCATAATCCTTCGCCTCCTAACTTACTTGTTGCTTTCACCGGTTCTACTTTGTCCCCAGTCAGTACTGGCTCTTGTTTATTTAGTAGCCTTGAGAGTAAATCTATTTACCAGTTCTGCCTTTCATTGATTAATGTAAATATTACGTGCTCCTCCCCAAACCCCGGCCACGGTGTACCTCCGAGCCCCGAAAGGAGTCACGGCAGAAAGATGTGCTATTATGTGTGCCAATGACCAATGGTGAAACCACACCAATCAATTGTTACAAAAACCAAGTATTGTATTAAAACTACACAATAATAACAAGTAACGCACATACAAGAAAACCTCACTTGCACAGAAATAATTTCTATGAAGCACCAATTTCCTGAATCAATAACTCACGGTATTCCCACGTGAGCAATCGGTAACATCCCCCAAAGTCACTGTGTCACGATACCAGGCCAAAGTCGATCCCCTTGGCTCTCGCGATCACAAGAAAAGGTCGTACTGAGACCTGAACCCAGAACGGCTAACAGTCGACGCTGCAGAAGAGCCGCTTGATGAGATGTCGGTCCGGTAAAAGTTCACCCAAAAGGCGACAGGGAGTTCACACCTTCGGTTCACCAGACAATGACGCTGACATGAACGATCAGCGGTTCCCAAGCGGAGAACCGCAAAGAACCGCGAGTTCCCAAGCAAAATCCACGACACACACGAGAACCAGGCGAATGGCTGGTGCGAGGTGAAATGGCTGGTGCGAGGTGAAATGGCTGGTGCAAGGTGAAATGGCAGACGGGCCGGCAATGGAGGCGTACCTGCTCTCCAGCGATGATTCACTTTCGGAACCAAAAGCAAAACCCGTCACGCAGGTTTATTTGCCACAGCAATGACGACACTGTCACAGGAATCCCTTTCCCGGAGAAACCAATATTCGCTCGTGACCAATGTCCACCAGCGTCCGCTCGAAGCAGATAGGCCTTGCTTTCCCGATCTTAGTTGATCCGCTCGCCCGCCGCTTCTTTTCTGCTTCCGGTTTCTCCCTCACCCATCTCGTTTTCCTTCTGAGACATTATTTTTACCTTTGAAGACAGTTATCTCCATTTCACACTCAAACTGTAACAATAATAGTACATGAAACTAAAAATGCTTCTAGTGGATGACAACCACAAAGACGGAAGTGACGAATCCGTAACACTCCCCACCCTCAAGAAAGAAAGCTTGAACATTGTGAAAACTTTATTTTCATGCAAAAACCCTCTTTAACAAACAAAAGTAAAATTCACACCCAAACACTACCAATCAACCTATGGCTGATCAACTCACGTGAGCAACAATAATTAATATTCCTCAGAAGAAAGCAACAAAACTTCCAAACAATCTACAGGAATTTTCAAAGTTAGTTCACTCTGGATAAAGCATGAGCAACGACATTGTCCCTGCCCTTTACATGCTCAATTTCCAAGTTGAACTCCTGCAAAGACAAACTCCATCTCATCAACCTCTGATTTTTATTTTTCATTTTTTGAATGAAGGTTAAGGAGTTGTGATCAATGAAGACTTTTATAGGAAAGGTAGTAGTTCCCAGATACACCTCATAATGCTGAAGCTCTTTTGTCTTTTGCTGAAGGGTCTCTTTTTCCACAGTGGCATAATTTGCCTGATGTTTGTTAAAGTTTTTCGAATAGTAGCACACCGGGTGATCCACGCCATCATCATCTTCCTGTAATAGAACTGCCCCAGCCCCCACATCACGTGCATCAATGGCTAACTTGAAAGGTTCTTGAAAATTCGGGGCTGCTAGGACAGGAGAGCTCATTAATATCGCTTTGACGTGGGCAAAGGCAGCCTGGCATTTGTCATCCCAAACAAACTTGGTCTCTTTCCTCAGCAAATTCGTTAAAGGGGCTACCACATCAGAAAAATTCCTGCAGAACCGCCGGTACCAACCAGCCATACCCAAGAATCTCATAAGCTCCTTCTTCCCTTTTGGAACTTGGAAGCAATCAATGGCTTCTATCTTGGCTGTCACTGGTTGCACCTGACCCTGACCTACTACATGGCCCAGGAACACCACCTGTGCTTTTACAAACTCGCTCTTAGATAAGTTGATGGTCAACCCTGCCTCGGTCAGTTTCTTGAAAAATGCATGAATTTGTTTAATATGATCTTCCATGGTCATGGTGTGGATGATGACATCATCCAGATAAGCCTCCATCCCCTCAAGGTCTGCAATAAGCTTATTAATCAGCCGTTGAAATGTAGCAGGCCCGTTTTTCAATCCAAAGGGAAGAACCTTGTACTGATACAACCCATTTGGTGTGATTAAAGCCAAGATTTCCTTGGCTCTATCAGTAAGAGGAATCTGCCAATACCCTTTTAGCAAGTAAAACTTAGTTACAAATTTAGCGGGGCCTATTCTATCAATAGTCATCAATCCTCGGGATGGGATATGAGTCGGTCTTGGTCACTGCATTAACCCGTTTTAAATCCGTACAACAGCGAAAACTGCCATCGGCTTTTGGAACCAACACACATGGTGAGCTCCATTCACTGCTGCTTCGTTCGATGATGTCATTCTCCAACATATACTGAACCTCCTTCCGAAGATAATCCATCTGCACAAGTTTTTTTTTTTTTGTATACAGAATCGAGGCTCGTGAAAGAGCTAACATTTATTTCACAAACAAATCAAACAGACAAACAAAATATATAAAAGGAGGGAGCGGTAGACAAGATGGGGAGAGAAGGGGAAGCACACAAACACAACACTTGAGAGCAGGGACATCGGGAGATGTGTGGGAGGGAGAGGGCTGGGGGGGGGGGGGGGGGGTGGGAGAAGTATAAAACACATGGACACCAAGGACATCCAGGACAGAAGGTGGTATTTCAAAAAAGTGTATCTGGGGTGAATTAGCAGGGGTAGAAAAGATCAAGGTTTTGGATGGGGGAAGATAAGAGATGGTGGTGAACAGCTGTTTTAAACACCTGGAGGGAGGAGTGGGATTTAAGGGAGTGGGGGAGTTTGTTCCAGAGGCGGGAGAAAAGGGGAATAAAAGAGTGAAGGTGAGCAGAGAGCCTAGATTTTGGCAGTTTAACCATAAGAGGGTTGCAGGCAGATCTTGTGCGACCTGAAGGAATATTGGGGGGACAGAGCACAGAGAGAGCTGGGGGAGCAAGGCCGGAGAGGAGTCGGTAGAAGACAGAAAGACCACCAACCTGCCTGCGGTGAGTGAGTGAAAGGCCCTCAGAGTTAACTTCATCGCAGGAGATTCCAATGATTCTGAAAGCTTTGGTTTCAACAGCGTGAAGCCGAGCTAGGTGTGAGGCAGGAGCACCAGCCCAGAGGGGGGAACAGTATTCCATTGAGCTGCGGATGAAAGCCTTGTATGTGGTGAGCTCAGATGTGCCAAGGAAGGACTTCGCACGACGGACGGAGGATGCCCAGTCGGTGACTGGCTTTGGAGGCCAGCTTGGAAATGTGGTTTTCCCAAGAAAGATCATGGCAGATAGTGAGACCCAAAAGCTTGAGCGACAGAACTTCTTGGAGAGGATTGTTGAGAAAGTAGATGGGAGGGTTTTCCAGTCGGTCCTTTCGGAGAGACATTGTAAGAGTGTGAGATTTGTCAGGATTGAAAGACATGTTCCACTTGTTTGACCAGTCTGTGATTTTTTCCAGGTCTGCAGAGAGTGAGGAGGCTCCAGACTGCTGATCTGAGGGATGAGGAATGGAGCGGCAGATAGTGGAGTCATCAGCAAAGAGATAGAGAGGATTTTCCAGAGAGTCAGAGAGATCATTGATGAAGACAAGAAATAGCACAGGGCCCAGAACACTACCTTGGGGAACTCCAGCCAGAACAGGAAGGGGAGATGAGAGAAATCCATTCAGGGCCACATGTTGCCTTCGACCAGAGAGGAAGTCCGCAAGCCATGAGTGGAGATTTCCATGGATACCATAGGAGGAGAGTTTGGTGAGCAGAGCTGGGTGCCAGACCGTATCGAAGGCACGTGATATGTCAAGTGAGACAGCTCTGATTTCCTGTTTGGCATTGAGGACCCCCATCCATTGTTGAGACAGCAGAAGCAACATGTCCAGAGTAGAATGACCTGGTCTGAATCAAAATTGATGATCAGAGATCAAGCCATTGGAGAAGAGGAAGGATTTGATATCCGAAGCAATGATGGATTCCATGACTTTGCTGATAATTGGAAGCAGGCTGATTGGTCTGTAGTTGCAAAAATCTGTTTTTGCACCTTTGTTGTGTAAAGCGGTAATGTTTGCTGATTTCCAAGATGCTGGCAGATGACCTTGAGCAAAAGAGAGGGTGAAAAGAACAGAGAGGGTGAGATAGAGCGGCAGAGCAGGATTTTAGGACCCGTGGGCTGATGCCGTCTGGTCCAGTTGCAGAATCAGAGTCGAGGTTTGACAAAAACTTCTCCACCTTTTCAGGAGAGAAGGACGCAGAGTCCAGGAGCAGTTGGGTTCGACTGGGAAAGGTGGGAACAGAGAAAGATGGGTTTGGGAAACTTGTTTGTGGTTTTATAATAAAAAGGACTTTAAAGTCAAGTCTCTCTCTCTCTCTCTCTCCCTCTCCCTCTCCCTCTCTCGCCCCCTGCTGGCTGTTGTGATTTGGGTGTGGCGTCATGACCGCCGTATGCAGCTGCTCTGTGTTGTGGTGAGTCCTCTGTGTGGTTTTCACCTCTCCTGTCCTCCCCTGCCCCCCCCCCCTCCTCCCTCTCCTTTTCCATCCCGTGTGCTTTGGCGTTTTGTTTTCATCCTTTCTACACCTTTGTCTTTGAGTGAGAGAGTATTGAGAGCGGGCCCATTTTGGGTGTGGCCTACTGGCTTCGACGACGCTTTGTAAGCCTTTTTGTGCTTATAATGCACGTTTGTTATTTATTTTAGTTCGATTTATTTAGGTTTGGTATTTTCTTGTCCGGTTCAGACAAGTGGGGGGTGTAAATTCGCTGGGATGGTGAATACACGCTTTCCGTTAGAGGCATTCGACAATTTAACAAGGAAGCATGCATTTGTGTGTGTTCCACCCAAAGGAACTTCCACCGAGGACATTGTTTTGTCGGTGGGGAAAATAATCGGTTGTGAGAATGTACGAGCAGCATCGAGAATGAATCAGAAAGTTGTTATATTTGTGTCCAAGGAAAAATTCGTTCACAATGTTGTTGGTGCGGGATTAACCACAGAGAATGGTCTCTTTGTCTTGGCTTCGCTTATGGACACCCCCGTCATATCTAATGTCCCTCCATTTATAACCTGCAATCAGCTGATGTCCATTCTGTCACGATGCGGAACAGTTGTGTCGAAAATCACAATGATTCCTCCGGTTGCACGATGAACGTGTTAAACGTGATGAGCTTTCGACGGCAGGTGTATATTTTGCGCTTTTTCAAGCAAACCAGGCTACAATGGGCTCCACAGGTGGAAGCTGGCCCTCTTATCCCACCATCCCTTTCCAGAGCTTTTGCTTCATTTTCAAGGTTTCACCTCTTTTCATTTGATGGGAAAATTCTGTTTATTGTATTTGTGTTAAAACCCTTGTTCCTGATAGACCTGCAGAACCACAAGCGCATTGGAGTAGAATGCTCCAGACTACTCGTTCCACTTCGATCAACTGGCTTGTTATGTACAAAGTACTCGTCGCCAAGCACTCCGGAGACTTACAGTGGCGACTGGCACATTACATTTTACCCTCCGATATTTTATCTCACCATATATGTTCCGATAACACAGAATCATGTCCCTTCTGCGGTGCCATGGAAACCATTTTTCACTTTTTTATCGATTGCTCTAGGTTGGCACCCCTTTTTGCAGTTTTATTACGTGTTATCCGGTGGCTAGGCCTAGCTTTTACTCATTGTGTTTTTATTTTCGGTTTTGGCATCTCCCACCAGTGTAAAGATGAATACCTTTTAGCTAACTATTTGTCCTCTGAGGCGAAGCTTGCTATATGACCAGTGGTATTTGCTAGTTATCTTATCAAATCGTTTTTGCCCAGGAATGTTGAGAAGATGGGAAGACAGTCAGAGTTATCTTGCTGAGCATCCGCATCTTGCGTGTGAAGAATCTGCAAACTACCTTGTTATCTGGTGTATAGATCTTCAGGTAACAGAGGTAAGTTGTTTGTGTATTACATTCCATCAACCAACCAATGTCCTGGTGCTTGTTACCTTCCCTTAACCAATCACTGTCCTGGTGTTTTGTTACATTCCATAAAGCAATCGATGTATTGGTGTGTTACATTCCATCAACCAAGCAATGTCCTGGTGTTTGTTACATTCCATAAACCAATCAATGTCCTGTGTTTGTTACATTCCATGAACCAATCAATGTCCTGGTGTTTGTTACATTCCATGAACCAATCAATGTCCTGGTGTTTGTTACATTGGATAAACCAAGCAATGTATTGGTGTTTTTTTACATTCCATAAACCAATCAATATCCTGTGTTTGTTACATTCCATGAACCAATCAATGTCCTGGTATTTGTTACATTCCATAAACCAATCGATGTATTGGTGTTTTGTTACATTCCACAAACCAATCGATGTATTGGTGTTTTGTTACATTCCATAAACCAATCAATGTCCCGTGTTTGTTACATTCCATGAACCAATCGATGTTCTGGTATTTCTTACATTCCATAAACCAATCAATGTATTGGTGTTTTGTTACATTGCATAAACCAAGCAATGTATTGGTGTTTTTTTTACATTCCATGAACCAATCGATTTTCTGGTATTTGTTACAATCCATAAACCAATCAATGTATTGGTGTTTTGTTACATTCCATAAACCAAGCAATGTATTGGTGTTTTGTTACATTCCATAAACCAATCAATGTCCCATGTTTGTTACATTCCATGAACCAATCGATGTTCTGGTATTTCTTACATTCTATAAGCCAATCAATGTATTGGTGTTTTGTTACATTGCATAAACCAAGCAATGTATTGGTGTTTTTTTTACATTCCATGAACCAATCGATGTTCTGGTATTTGTTACATTCCATAAACCAATCAATGTATTGGTGTTTTGTTACATTCCATAAACCAAGCAATGTATTGGTGTTTTGTTACATTCCATAAACCAATCAATGTCCCATGTTTGTTACATTCCATAAACCAATCAATGTATTGGTGTTTTGTTACATTCCATCAACCAATCGATGTATTGGTGTTTTGTTACATTCCATAAACCAATCGATGTATTGGTGTGTTGTTACATTCCATCAACCAATCAGTCCTTTTTTCATGAATATTCTCCATCAGAAACATAACCTAATGAAGCAAGTGGCACATCAGACCATTGTCCTTCAGTTCATCCTGGAACTTTCACGTTCTCTTAAATGTGACCCTCGTTCCTGCTTTTCTTCATTTTTCTCAAGAGTGAAGGTAATGCCTCATCACTGTCACCACAACAGGCACTCCAACATTGCTCACCCCTTGTGCGAGGAATTTCTGTATTTAGTCATTTTCTTTATTTTTGTGTTGTTTGGGTCAAAATTGCTGGGTACTGAAATGGCAATTAGCAAGGCTATCTTCTTTTTTTTTTAACCTGAGTAGTCTATCCAGTTGCAATGCTTAATGCGCAAATCTTTGGAAGTTCTCTTATTGGACGTTAGGGTGTATCTGTGTCCTTCCTTGCTCATTAATGAGCTTGCTTAGTGGGTCCAGGGCCAGGCAAAACAGGAGGGGTGAAAGGCTGTCTCCCTGGAAGATCCTGCGACGTGTCTTCACTGCTGGTATTGTGATCTTTCCTTCTGAATGCTGTAATATCAATGTGGTATTCCAAAGCTCCATTGCTTTCTCAATAAGTTTGATTATTTGGTGGTTGATCTTTTATAATTGCATGCGTTGTATCATCCATGAATGTGGGACACTATCAAAAGGTCTGTTATAGTCTAGCCAAACTGTGGACACTTTGGTTCTAGTTTTACAGTTTTTGAATATGGCCTTGTTTAGTAGTAGGTGGTCTATTGTTCTGTAGCATCCGCTTTTACATCCCTTCTGTTCTTCCTCTAGGCTTCTTTATTATATTACATGGTGGTACACCATTTCTGTGATTATTCCTGTTAAAAGTTTATACAGTGCCCTACCTAAGATTGGATGGAACATTTAAGTCAAATTTGTTTTTGTTATATTTTCAAGAAGTTTGGATTTGAGATGAAAAGATGAGTATGAGGCAAGAGTACAGAAGATCAGCTTTTATTTATTGATATTTCTATTACAGACTTGGCATTTAATATGGAATATTTTTTTCTGGTGGTGAACTTACTTTTCAAGATGTCTTAGAACCAAAAGTTCATTGGAATTATGTTGAAATTATTCTAGATTTTGTTAATGTGACCTTTAAAAGAAAGAAAAACCACATTTGACATTTCGAAACAAATAAATTGATCCTTGAAAGTGATGTAAACTGATATCGAACTCAATTCATGGACAGTACTGTGTTAAACTTCTGTACGTTTTCCAGAAGTATCTCTATTTTGCACAGTAGCCAAATTTTTTTGAAACAAAAACAAAAGTTAAATTACGACTGGGATTACAGACAGTAAAATTACAGTTCAGTACTTCGTGTAACCCCCACGAGCATTCAGGAGAGCACGTACACGTTGAGGCATGCTGTTCACGAGATTTGCCAAGGTTTGGACAGGAATCGCTTGCCATGCAGTGACAACGGCCTGCTGCAATTCACACACAGAGGTCGGCTGCTGGTCCAAGTGGTCGATTTGACGCGTTAATTCTGCCCACAAGTTCTCTATCGGATTCATATGCGGGGGACATGGCAGGCCACTCCATATGCTCTACACCACGGTCAGCAAGAAAGTGTTGGATCATGCGAGCACGATGAGGCCATGCATTGTCATCTTGGAAGACAAAGTTTCCTCGAAAGGCTGCACGAGCAAATGGAAGCAATGTTTCTTCCAGAATGGCCCTGTACTTGAACTGGTTCAGGTTTCCATTCAGAACAACCAGGTCAGTTTTGCCGCCTGCATGAAAAGCAGCCCAAACGGTCACCCCACCACCTCCAGCTTGGACTCTTGGCACTATACAATCTTTGTTGTCGGCTTCATGCACTTGTCTGCGCACTCGGACGCGGCCATCTTGACGATAGGCCAGAAATCTAGACTCGTCACTGAAGATCGCGTGATTCCAGTGTCCTGGCTGCCATTTGACGGTGCTCTCTGGCCCACTGCAATCGGCGTTGGCGGTGTTGTCTGATCAGGCGTGGCTTTCTCAGGGGACGCCTGGCGCGATAGCCTGCTTGAACCAGTCGTTGGTTGAATAGCCTTCTGGATACAGGCACATTTGCCAGTTGCTGCCACTCAGCCCCAAGCCGATTAGCTGACTTGGTACGGCTATTGCGGACTAACCGGTGCAGCTGGCGACATCCCTCCTTGTGGTTCTGCGGGAACGTCCTGGCCTCGGTATTGGAGTAGGGACACCCCTCTGAGCATTTCGTTTCAGGATCTTTGACACCTGACCTTGAGTGATGCCATACTGCCGAGCAATCGCATGCTGTTTCATGCCGTAATTTCGTAAAGCCACCACTCCATGACAAACAGCATTGTCGAGTTGACGGACCATCTCCAGAGGAAGCGGCGATAACCTGTGGAGACGTGCAGCAGTTGTTTTCCACTAATACAGAACGCAACAACCCTTGTATACCCGACTGTGAAGCCAATCATCAAATGCACCTGTCCGTACATTTTGCCATGCCACCTGTGATATAATCCTGTTGTTGACTTCTTGCTGCGACAGACAATCAGTGACATGGTTCTTTTAACAAATAAATCACCAAAGTGTAAAAGAAACTCACTAGATTGATATACTGAGTTAAGAAAGTAAACCCAAGTCAAGAAAAAAAAAATATTCCATCGTAAATGCCAAGTCTGTATATATGTTTTACCCTTGCAGAACAATATCACTTTGTATGTTCAGTCCCCCCATTTTAGGTAAGCATAAGTATTGGAACAAATGCCTGACAGGTGTTTCTTATTGCACAGGTTTTTCTTGTTGCATTGATTGTTCACACATAAAAGAGACGTTATTGTCGAGTTTTGGTTTTGGCTTTTGCCTTTGCCTCGAGAGTCTGCTTTTGGAGTCAGTCAACAGAAACCAATATGAAGACCAGATAAACTATGAAAGAAAAGGAAGCAATTTGGAAGCTGAAAGAACAGAAGAATTGAATAAGAACCATCACACAAAAATTGGGCAGAGCAAATACAACAATTTGGAATATCTTGCAAAAGAAAGAAACCACCAGTACTTATCAACAGACATCAACCAAGGTCAGCCAATAGGCCATGTGCAGAAGGTGGAAAAAGCGAGAAATCTGTTTTCGTTCCATGTTTGAGGTGCAACTTGAAATTCTGCATATGTATAGACAACTATATGGTGACCTCTGGTTAAAAAGTTGTCCATTAAATATCTGTACGACACGGCGTTGAGGGGTGTTGAAGTTTGCTACTGGGGTCCAAAAAGCGGCTTTTTGGCAAATCAGCAATTTTTAAGGACTCGTATCTCCAGAACTACGAATACATGGGCTATTGTACTTGGTGAACCTGAAAACTGGATAACATACTTTAAAAATTCAAAATCCTAAGGTTGTCCTTGCTTTATTAAAATAATTGTCATCACTAAAACACAGTGATTTTTCATAAATAATCGCAACCGCTCTCGTTTTTGATACGTCACAGATTCCTAACTAATCACGGTAGAGAAGTAATTATACAAACATCAAAACGCCCACTGTGAATGTCTGTAAAATGAAGTATCAAGGTCTTGTAATCAATAATGGTTCTGTTGTAGTTATCGATTTGAGGAGTGGCATTTGACGTTTTCAACCTTTTCCATGCACCCATTGCTTCAAGACTAGACAAGTCGGGCAGTCTAAACTGCAGTTTCTGAGAGATACCACAACAGGGTTTTCAAGGAAGAAGCAAAAATGTCAACCGTCAATTATGGAGGGAATAATCATGCCTGGAGTGTTGCGATTTATCCAAAGAATCATTATCTGCCACATTTTAATGTACTGATGTGTCCGTTGGACCACATTTTCATTGGTCCTCGGAGCATACCTGCCTGCTGTACTCGGAGTGGTTTGGGGGGGGGAGGGGTGATGGGTGGGGGTGGGTCTTTTGGGGACTTTTGGGTCTTCCTGGGTCATTTGGATCTTTGTGGTTTTTCAGGTCTTTTGGGTCCTCTGGGTCTTAAGGATCTTGGGAGTCTTAAAAGGTCTTCAAAAGTCAAAGGAGTCTCAGCAGTTTAAAGGGCTAAAAGTTACTTTACAACAGTGTAATTAATTAATTAATAGACATACGTAATTAAAAGACACACAAAGCATGCCTCACATGCACGCGCACACACACATGCTATCCACGTTCACTATGCTCGAGCATTCAATGAACCTATCCAAGGGGATCAGGAAATGGATGAATGGTTCACAGAAGGCAACACCTTCCTCATCCCAAAATCTGAAGAGACCCAAATACCCCACAAATACCGGCCAATAACCTGTCTACCAACAGCATACAAACTTTTAACAGGAATCATCACAGACACAATGTACCACCACCTAACATAACAAAGAGGAATGAACAGAAGGGATGCAAGAGAGGATGTTACGGAACATAGACCACCTATTACTAAACAAGGCCATACACGAAAATTGCAATACGAGAAGAACCAAATTGTCCAAAGCGTGGATAGACTATAAAAAAGCTTTTGACAGTGTCAGAAGATGTCACACACCAAACCGAAACAGCAACGAATACAGCCCCAACAATTGCAAAAAAGACAAAAGAAAAATACAAGATGAAATAATAGTTTCTGCATTGTAGAAACAGGAAGCACGAGTCACCTCCTATCAGGATGTAAAAACTCATGTCAGAGCAGCTGTACACCCAAAGGCACAACCAGGTATGTAGAGTAATCCACTGGCACATCTGCAGAAATTTCAATATCCCAGTTCTACAAAACTTGTGGAAACGTGAACCAAGAGCAATCATTGAAAACAGGACATAATTCTCACGTATGACCTGATGATCCCATCCAGCGTGAATATAGAAGACAAAGCATTGCAACTGGACATAGTACTCAAGACCACAAAGGAAAATACAGCATTGCTGATTGAGATATCAGTACTCTGCGATTTTGGCCTAAATAATGCCGAAATCAAGGAAATGACCAAATACCAAAACCTCAAGAATGAAATGAAAAGATCCTGGAAGCTGAAGAGCACCGGAATTGTAACTGATAATTGGGGCAACGGGAATGATAAAGAACAACCTCACAGAGATTTTAAAAACCATCCCTGGGAACATTACCACAAATGAACTGCAGGGTACGGAGCTCAGTGACGATCCTGAAAAGAGCCCTTGGAACAAAACTGAGAACAATAAAACTTCACAACTTAACCCATGAATCACAACCCTTCACCGAAACTTCGAGTCCTGGGAGAACTCCGTTCCACCTTCTAAAACCCAAATTATGGAGATAACAACCACACACGTACAAAAACCACACATACATACATACATACACACACAAACGATGAACCAATAAATTCCACATTCCTGTGCCACCATCAGTCGACGTCAGGCATTGACAGCAGGTTCGTGAATGACTTGCACAACAAACGTACCCATCTGAATGGTTCGATACCCATTCAATGGCGAATCTGCATATGGCGAATCCGGGAATGTCGAGGTTAGAAAGTAGAAACCCTCACATTATTTCCTCATTCATATTTAAACTCAATATCTCTATTTTCATTCCAAACAGCATCATTCCAATCATACATTAATTCTATAACAAAATAGTGTTAAATCACAATTGTATCCAGATATTATCAAACTAGCCCATTGTCGTCATCTGATCATTTCCGGATTCAGAGCAGGGGTTCCCAACCTTTTTTGTGTTATGCCCCCTTGGCTCCCAGAGCACATCCCCAGCACCCCCCTCCCTTTTACGAGGGTCGAGCGGCAGAGCGCGTGTAAGCAGGCTAGGGGGGGCCTGGTGGCATGCCCCCCAGAAAAAAATTGATTTCTAGATGCTCTGTGGTGCATTCTGAGAGGTGTTTTTTCCTTTAATTGGCTATTTTGTTTGTATGAGAATTGGTAAATTATTACACAGAAAATGAGGAATTCCAAGTAGCCAACATGAACATTTAGTTCCATAGTTTTTTTCTGTTCCTTACTGGCTCCCAACTACATCGTTTTTGGAAGAAGCAAACAAAGCAACGTCGCTCGAGTGATGCATGTTTGATATGAGATTTTAATATCAGTAGCAACCCTATGGACAGCTTAAAATAGAACTGTCACACAAGAAAACAGTATGAAAAGGTTCCAAGTCAAGAATATGTGAAAACTAAAAACCTCTGTTGTGTCTGTATTTAACGCAGTGTGTTATAATCTCACAAAAAGAAACTCGATTCGACAACAACTCAGGTAATCAAAACTAGGGACGCGGTGCATGCCCCGTAAAAGTGAATTAAAAACTCAGTGGGATGGCTGAAATTGCATTTTAACTACCAATTGGGGTATCCGTGGTTGAGTCACAGTCAGGGCACAATGGAGGTCATCTTCCACGTGGAGTCGATTACGCTGTTTCGATTTGATATTCAACAGCGTTGAAAACCCCGCTTCGCAGAGATAGGTAGACGAGAATGGCAGAAGCACCCGGATAGCTATCTGGCTGATATTAGGGTAGTGACCCATTCCCACCCAAAACTCTGTCAAGCTCTTCTCCTCGAATGTGTCTTTGGCAAATGAATCGTTTCGGAGATCCAGGAATTCATCTTGCATTGCCTCTGGCATGCTCTCCACACAAAGGTTGACGGAAAAAGGATTCCTCACAATTTTTGCCTCATTGTCGTCTAAATCAGGAAAATAGGAAATATGAAATTCTAGCTCCAATGACTGCAGATGCTCAAGAATGTCATTTTTCAGTATGGGATCAAGCTCTTTTCCCATGCTGTCTTGCAATTCAGACATTCTTTCGAACATAGCAATGTTTCCTGTGTTCACTTTCCTGCGCCAGTTTTGGAGCTTGGCAACAAATCCTCTGAGATGATCATGGAAAAGAATAATATCAGTCGCTCTTCCTTGGAGCTTGAGGTTCAGCTGGTTCTGCTGCTCGAAAATGTCAGCAAGATAAGCAAGTCGTTCGTTCCACAATTCTTTGTCATAATGCTGCAGGAGGTCATGTTTCCCTTGAAGATTCAAGAAATGTTTGACTTCCGCACGAAGTTCAAAGACGCGGTTCAGAACATTCCCTTTCGAAAGCCAGTGTACAGCAGTATAGTACAGCAACGTTTCATGTTCCGCGTTCATGTCTTTGCACAGCTCCTTGAACATTCGGGTGTTGAGACCCCCTGCCTTGATGTAGTTAACAATCTTGATTACGACTTCAAGAACTTTCTTCAATGAGAGAGGGAGAGTCTTACAAGCCAGTGCGTAGCGATGAATCATACAGTGGGTTCCTTTCGCTTGTGGTGCCAGCATCTTCACCTTTGTTTGGAATCCGGATTTGGAACCAAGCATGGCAGGAGCACCATCAGTACATACACCGCATACATTCTCCCACTGAATTCCTCCCACATCGAAGAACAACTTCATTTTTTCCATGACGTCGTTAGCTTTTGTCGTTGTTTCCAGGGCACTGCAAACAAGAATTTGTATGCTGAATCGAGACTCGTGAAAGAGCTAACATTTATTTCACAAACAAATCAACCAGACAAACAAAATATATAAAAAGAGGGAGCGGAAGACAAGATGGGGAGAGAAGGGGAAGCACACAAACACAACATTTGAGAGCAGGGAGAAGTGTGGGAGGGAGAGGGCTTGGGGGGAGGAGGCGTGGGAAGGGGGGGGTGGGAGAGGTATAAAACACAAGGAGACCAAGGACTTCCAGGACAGAAGTTGGTATTTCAAAAAAGTGTAGGATTTGGGGTGAAATTAGCGGGGGTAGAAAAGATCAAGGTTTTGGATGGGGGAAGATAAGAGATGGTGGTGAACAGCTGTTTTAAAGACCTGGAGGGTGGAGTGGGATTGAAGAGAGTGAGGGAGTTTGTTCCAGAGGGGGGAGAAAAGAGGAATGAAGGAGTGAAGGTGAGCAGAAAGTCTTGATTCTGGCAGTTTAACCATAAGAGGGTTGCAGGCAGATCTTGTGCGACCTGTAGGAATATTTGGGGGACAGAGCCCAGAGAGAGCTGGGGGGGCAAGGCCAGAGAGGAGTCGGTAGAAGACGGAAAGACCACCAACCTGCCTGCGGTGAGTGAGTGAAAGGCCCTTGGAGTTAGCTTCATCGTGGGAGATTCCAATGATTCTGAACGCTTTGGTTTCAACAGCCTGAAGACGAGCTAGGTGTGAGGCAGGAGCACCAGACCAGAGGGGAGAGCAGTATTCCATAGAGCTGCGGATGAAAGCCTTGTATGTGGTGAGGAGCTCAGGTGTGCCAAGGAAGGACGGCGCACGACGGAGGATGCCCAGTCGAATTCTTCCTTGATATCATCTCCCTTGACATAGCGAATGAATGCTAGTAGCTGGGAGCAGGAACTAACATCGGTCGATTCATCAAGTTGAAAAGAAAACAAGCCGAAAGGCGCCGCCTTAATCTCTTTGATGATCTGTTGTTTCACATCTTCCTGGACAGTTGCTACATTTTGTTGTTGAAAAGCTCCTCCCTCATCCAACTTCTGTCGCTTTAAATTTCTTTCATGCCGCTTGATTAATTCGGGATCCTGCTTTGCATGTTGTGCGTGATTCATCTTGAGGTGTAACTTCAACTTGGATGGCCTCATGGATTCAGTACTCAAAACCTTGTGACACCGCACACATTGTGGTTTCTCTTGGCCAGACACGGTAATGGACGTGAATCCAAGCTTTATGTATTCGTCAAGATACTTTCTTTTTTTACTCCTAGAAGCCATAATGTCAAATCTGCAATAGGAAAAAAAAAACAACTATCAAAGTCAAAACAACATTTAAAAAAACAAAAAAACAATATTTAATTTTTAGTATAGTTCAAATTATCCCATGGCCCCCAGGTTGGGAACCACGGGTATAGAGTCTATTTCAAAATCATAATTTTATTGAGGAATTTATGAATATCTCCAACCTACCTTACAACATCCAGTGGGACCCCAAAACATTCCACAGAAGGTTTGGCGGGGCTAGCTCCAAAAATGAGGGAGTAGTTTGGGGACGGACGGACGGACAGACAGACACTTCAGTTTTATAATATAGATGCCCAAGACCAAGGACACTACATAAATGGCTTTAAGAAAATGGCGGGGCTGAGTTTATGGGACACTTAGGTTCATCAAGGTAGAAACAAGAAGACGTCATGCGGAGCACGATACTTGCAAAATACGCCCCCCGCCCCAAAGTTTTCCGTTGACACAGCAAATTGTCCATTTCATGAAGATTTAAAATTGCGATATTGATCAAGGTTCGGGTCAACGGGATGAAAAGTGACGATTTTTCAGATGAAAAACGATGATTTTAGAAGTTTGACTTTGAGTTGACCTTTGACCTTTTGACCTCAAAAATAGTTGGTTTCCCAATTCAGTGACGCAATGCAAATGCTGTTTAATTTTCAAGTCAATCGGATGTAAATTGAGGATTTTAAAAACTTTGCCTATGTTGACCTCAAAAATAGTTGGTGGTTGAATTCAGTGACCATATATGTAAATCCTCTTAGAAGTTCAAGTCAATCAAATGAAAATTTGTGATTTTAGAAATTTGGTCTATGTTGACCTTTTGGCCTATGTTTACCTGAAATATGATACGTGGTTGAATTCAGTGACCAGATATGCAAGTCCTCTTCAAATTTCAAGTCAATCGGATGAAAATTGAGGATTTTAGAATTTTGGCCTATGTTGACATTTTGGCCTATGTTGACCTAAAATATAATACGGGGTTGAATTCAGTGACCAGATATGCAAGTCCTCTTCAAATTTCAAGTCAATTGGATGAAAACTGAGGATTTTAGAAATTTGGCCTATGTTGACCTTTTGGCCTATGTTGACCTCAAAGATACTTGGTGGTTGAATTCAGTGACCAGATATGCAAGTCCTCTTCAAATTTCAAGTCAATTGGATGAAAATTGAGGATTTTAGAAATTTGGCCTATGTTGACCTTTTGGCCTATGTTGACCTCAAAGATACTTGGTGGTTGAATTCAGTGACCAGACATGCAACTCCTCTTTAAATTTCAAGTCCATCAGATGAAAAGAGGATTTTAGAAATGTGGCCCATGTTGACCTTTTGGCCTATGTTGACCTTTTGGCCTATGTTCACCTAAAATATAATTTGTGGTTGAATTCAGTGACCAGATATGCAAGTCCTCTTCAGATTTCAAGTCAATTGGATGAAAATTGAGGATTTTAGAAATTTGGCCTATGTTGACCTTTTGGCCTATGTTGACCTCAAGAATACTTGGTGGTTGAATTCAGTGACCAGATATGCAAGTCCTCTTCAAATTTCAAGTCAATTGGATGAAAATTGAGGATTTTAGAAATTTGGCCGATGTTGACCATTTGGCCAATGTTGACCTCAAAAATACTTGGTGGTTGAATTCAGTGACCAGATATGCAAGTCCTCTTCAAATTTCAAGTCAATCGGATGAAAATTGAGGATTTTAGAAATTTGGCCTATGTTGACCTTTTGGCCTATGTTGACCTCAAGAATACTTGGTGGTTGAATTCAGTGACCAGATATGCAAGTCCTCTTCAGATTTCAAGTCAATTGGATGAAAATTGAGGATTTTAGAAATTTGGCCTATGTTGACCTTTTGGCCTATGTTGACCTCAAGAATACTTGGTGGTTGAATTCAGTGACCAGATATGCAAGTCCTCTTCAAATTTCAAGTCAATCGGATGAAAATTGAGGATTTTAGAAATTTAGCAAAGTTGGTGACATTTGGCCTATGTTGACCTTTTGACCTATTGAGCCCAAAAACAATAGGCTTCTTGCTTTTGACCAACTCTACCATTTGGTGAAGTTTTGTGAAGATCGGTTGAAAATTGTGACCTGTCGGCCGGTGACAAACAAACAAACAAACAGACAGACAAACAGACAGAACCACAAACACAACCGACCAATATACTTGAAAAATCTTTGATTTTGCAAGTAACAAAGTAGGAATCGCCTCCGATCATGATGTTAAAAAAAAAAAACTCGTGTCATAACAGCTGTACACCCAAAGGCACAACTAGGTATGTAGAGTAATCCACTGGCACATCTGCAAAAGTCTCAATATCTGAGTTCCAGAAAACTTGTGGAAACATGAACCAAAAGCAATCACTGAAATCAAGCCAAAATCCTTCTGGGAGAATGTCCTGTGGACAGATGAGACCAAATTATAACTTTTTGGTGAAGCACATCATCTCTATGTTTACAGAAAACAAAATGAAGCCTTCAAAGAAAAGAACACCTTCCCTATAGTCAAACATGGAGAGGAGGTTCAGTGATGTTTTGGGGTTGCTGTGCTGCCTCTGGCACTGGGTACCTTGAATATGTGCACGGCATCATGACGTCAGGAGATTACCGAGGCATTTTGGAGCGCAATGTTCAACCCTGTGTCAGAAAGCTGGGTCTCCGTCAAAGGTCATGGGTCTTGCAGCAGGACAATGACCCCAAACACTTTAAAAAGCACACAGGAATGGTTCAAGACAAAACGCTGGACTGTTCTGAAGTGGCCAGCAATGAGTGCAGATCTAAATCCCATTGAACACCTGAAACAGCTGTTGGGAAAAGGCACCCTTCAAATCTGGGAGAACTGGAGCAGTTTGCACATGAAGTGGGACAAACTGCCAGTAGAGAGATGTAGGAAGCTCATTCATGGTTATAGGAAGTGCTTGACTGCAGTTGTTTTGTCCAAAGGCCGTGTGTGCTACCAAATATTAAGTCTCGGGTTTCAATAATTTTGTCAATGCCATTTCTTTTTATTTTCTGATTTCAAAGGATATATTAAGTTCTGAATCAAAAACAAAGGTTCTGTAATATTAACAGTGAAATAAAGAATTGTGGAGACCAAATACTTTTGTCAATTTCAACTTATTTTTAGAGAAAATTATTCTAGAAAAGAGTTATTTGAAAAAAGTGCAAGGGTGCCAATATTTTGGCTACGACTGTATACTTTAATTCATACGTGAGAGGCTATTGTGGAAAATCGCATCATATAATGCATAAAATTGCTCGAAGATCCTAATTTGAAAACTATAGCACCTACAAAAGCGATGCATACAGTGATTCATAGGTATGAAGATCAAACATTCGATGATGTGAGTGAGGAAAGTGGAAAACAAAATTTGAGCGCTTAATTATACACAAACCGTTGCGGCCTGTTCCAAGGCATGCCATTTTTGAGCAGGCCGAAAAAGCACAAGACCTCTGCGAGGGATAGCTAACTAACCAAGGATAAAGCCTGTTCTGTTTTAATTAAATGAGGCCATTATTTATCTTCAAAAAGGTGTTTTGACACACCCAAACACCCAGTTTTCATTCATGCATTCCCTTGGAGGTCTTGAAGTATGTATGCAAAGTTTCGGGCCACTAGGTTTTGGAGTTATGGAAGACACACACACACACACACACACACACACACACACACACACACACACACACACACACACACACACACACACACACACACACACACACACACACACACACACGCGCACGCACGCACGCACACACACACACACCTGAAGTATGTATTACTCTTCATTTGTGGGTGAGAAAAGCTATGAAGGACTTGTCAGGTTAAGCACTTTTGCAATTCTCTTCAAGATCATCAATACATTTTACATTGTAGGGAAATGCTCATAACGGACTCTTAACAAGTATAAAGTTTTATCCACCTTTTACCCCTCACCCCCTCCCATTATCTTGCAATCCACTCTTCCTTTGCTTTTGTTAGACCTCAGATAAAGTTTACCTCGAGGCCTTTCAGTCTGAGGTGTGTGGGTTTGAAGAGAGAGTGAGAGAAAGGGCGCAAGTGAGGTTGGAGAGAGCAAGGCGAGAAGCGGAAGAGGAGGAGCGAAAGGCGAGGTTGGGTCCCGGCGGTCTCGATCCTCTCGAGGTCTTGGAAACTCTGCCACCGGTGAGAAACATTTAATACTACCGTTTAATTTTGATATTCTGAAGAACCATGTTTGTAGCATCCTGTATGTTGCATTTACTACATGACGGGAAGCATTAAATCGTATTTCCAGTCATAATTATGATACTTGACCAAATTTAATGAAGGCACCAAAATGTTCAGGATGATGCTGCAGAACTGTTGATACTATTTTCAGACAATATTCTACAAATAGCTGATTAAATCTATGCAAAAAGAGTAAAAATGACATGTACTTCAATTGCCAACATTCTATTGATATGACGTTTTCCAACATTCAACATTATCTTTTTTAAGACGTGAATTTTTTCCTTTTTCTCCAACAACCTCATCTCAGATCACCAATTCCGATTCAGGCCTGGTAACTCCACCTTGGACATCCTGCTTCTACTCTCCCAACAATGGATGGAGGCCCTCAATGTCAGACATGAAATCAGGGCCGTCTCTCTGGACATATCTCATGGTTTTGATTGTCTGGCATCCTGCATTGTTCTCCAAACTCTGCCTATGGCATCCAAGGTCAGCTCCACACGCAGCTGACTGACTTCCTCTACTCACGTAGCCAACGTGTGGTACTCGATGGAATCCTTTCATCTCTTATCCTTGTCAAGGCTGGAGTGCGCAAAGGCATTATCCGAGGCCCAGTCCTATTCCTAATCTTCATCAATGATCTCTCTGACTCTGGAAAATCCTCTATCCATTTGCTGATGACTCCACCCTCTGCCGTGACATCCGTCATCCTTCAGCCAGGCTGCAGCCTTTTCCCTCTCTTTAGACCTTGACAAAATCACAAGCTTGTCAAACACTTGGAAGGTTTCTAATAGATCCGAGTGTCTGGCATTGGGGGTAATATGGTGCAGCATGATGTCATGTCATGCCGTTACTATTATTAGGTCGGAAAGAGGTGTGTGTGTGTGTGTGTGTGTGTGTGTGTGTGTGTGTGTGTGTGTGTGTGTGTGTGTGTGTGTGTGTGTGTGTGTGTGTGTGTGTGTGTGCCTGGCTGGCTGTGCGTGTGTGGCTGGCTGTGCGTGCATGCGTTTGTGGCTGTGTGTGTGGCTGTGCGTGTGCGTGCGTGTGCGTGTGTGTGTGTGGCTGTGCGTGCGTGGCGGTGGCTGTGCGTGGCTGTGCGTGCATGGCTGTGTGTGCGTGCGTGTGTGGCTGTGTGTGCGTGCGTGTGTGGGTGTGTGCGTGCGTGTGGCTGTGCGTGTGCGTGTGGCTGTGCGTGTGTGTGTGTGGCTGTGCGTGCGTGCGTGGCTGTGCGTGGCTGTGCGTGCGTGCGTGGCTGTGCGTGCGCGTGTGGCTGTGCGTGCGCGCGTGGCTGTGCGTGCGCGCGTGGCTGTGCGTGCGCGCGTGGCTGTGCGTGCGCGCGTGGCTGTGCGTGCGCGTGTGGCTGTGCGTGCGCGCGTGGCTGTGCGTGCGCGCGTGGCTGTGCGTGCGTGCGTGGCTGTGCGTGCGTGTGTGGCTGTGCGTGCGTGTGTGGCTGTGCGTGCGTGTGTGGCTGTGCGTGCGTGCGTGTGTGGCTGTGCGTGCGTGCGTGTGTGGCTGTGCGTGCGTGCGTGTGTGGCTGTGCGTGCGTGCGTGTGTGGCTGTGCGTGCGTGCGTGTGTGGCTGTGCGTGCGTGTGTGGCTGTGCGTGCGTGTGCGGCTGTGCGTGTGTGTGGCTGTGCGTGTGTGTGTGGCTGTGCGTGTGTGTGTGGCTGTGCGTGCGTGTGTGGCTGTGCGTGCGTGTGTGGCTGTGCGTGTGTGTGTGGCTGTGCGTGTGTGTGAGTCAGTCAGTCATAACTTTTTTTACCATTTGAGCTTTGTCATAAAATTTTCAACAAAGCTTTATTTTGAGAATATGGAGAAAGCAAATTAATAATTTGGTCAAAAGGTCAAGCAACATCACATGAAGTCCAGTTGAACTGAAATTTGAATTTGCATATTGGGTCACTGAATTGATTTACCAATCAAAAGCTAGAAGCCGATTGTTTTTGTTTTTTTAGATCAATAGGTCAAAGTTACATAAAATCATGAATTTTCATCCGGTTGACTTGAAATTTGAACAGTATTTGCATATTGGGTCACTGATTTGGTCAACCAAAAATCAGAACGATCGATTTTGCCGTTTTGACGTGTCAACGGTGTCCATGACAACAGGCTTGTCTATTTACCATTAAGCTTCAGTGTGTCGTTCCAGGCCATAATCTTTGTACCATCTGAGCTTTTGTCATCAAATCTTCAAGAAAGCGCTATTATGAGAATGTGGAGAACACTAATTAAAAAGACATCTTCTTCTCCGCCTCTTCCCTTTATGAGGGGTGAGGTCCAACAGTACCGAGCTCCAGCCCTGCCTTGACTATTCCCCTCTGTCCTTCACGATCATCAATACATACATAATACTCCTCCATTCCCCATTGTCCTCAGCCAACTCTCCCCACTCTTCAACTGCCTCCAACTTACCCCTCCACATACAATCCTCCCATCGCAACTGCGGCCTTCTCCTCCTACTTTGTTGCCGCCGACAACAATACGATACACTCTCTTTGCCATTCTCTCTTCCCCCATCCGGACCAAATGTCCAGCCCATCTCAGCTTGCATTTCACCAACTTCCTCCCTCAGTTCATCCATTCTCCTTCTATCCGCCCTCTTCACTCCCACAATCCTCCTGACCCAGTTGTTCTTGCAAACCTGCAGCCTCTGTTGTTGTCTCTCTCTCAATGTGACCGTCTCCAAACTGTAAAGGGAGGCCGGCATTACGCACGACATCAGAACCTTTCCTTTCAATCTCCTTGAAATCTTTCTGTCTGCCATTACTCCCTCCATCCTCGTCCACTCATTCACACCCACCTGAACCCTCCTCCGCACCTCTGCCTCTGACTTACCATCCCTGGTCACTGTTCTCCCCAGATACTCAAACATATTTTCTTCTCTGATTTCCTTCCCCTACAACCTGATATTCATTTCTTTTCTCTGCTGTCCGACCCACATCACCTCCATGCTCATTTTCAGCCCATGTTTCTCAAATGCCTCCTTCCACTCCCCCAGAACTTCCTGCATCTCCTGCCCACTTAATTCATGTTGTGTCGATGTGGCACAGGAATGACAGGCATGATGGGTGAAAGTGTCTGCTGTATCAAAGTTCCTTGTGTAATGTCATGTTGTATGTAAACTGCAGGAGCTGAAGGAGTGTTTTGATCAGAAAGATGTTAGTCAACTGCAGGAAGTTATTGCCAAGATGGATGCCGCTGTGAGTACTTACTTAAATGTGTTATTGACTTTATAAACTTTTGTTAAAATGAAACGTGAAAAAATATGTGCTTACAGGTGTGTCCATACAAAAGTAAGTCCAACTTGGACATGCTATCTATACTTGCACCTCTCAATTTGAGCATCACGTGTATGAAAACAACTGTAACCCTGCTTATGTGTGTTCCGCAACCCCCTCCCCTCCCCCGTTAGGTGTGCTCCACTCCCCCTCCCTTGTGTCATATGTATTCCGCACCCCTCTGGTTACATGTTCCGCACCCCCACCTCTAGTTGCATGCGTTTCACCCACTCCCAGGTCACGTTTCACCCCTCCCCAGTCAGGTGTTCCCACTCCTCAGTCACGTGTTTCTCTCCCCACTCCCCATAGTTACGCGTTTCTCTCCCCCCCCCCCCCCATGTTACGTCTTTCTCTCCCCCCCCCCCTGGTTACGTGTTTCTCTCCCCCCCCACCCCCCTGGTTACGTGTTTCTCTCCCCCCCCCCCCACCTCCCTGGTTACGTGTTTCTCTCCCCCCCCCACCCCCCTGGTTACGTGTTTCTCTCCCCCCCCCCACCCCCCTGGTTACGTGTTTCTCTCCCCCCCCCACCCCCCTGGTTACGTGTTTATCTCCCCCCCCCATATGTTACGTGTTTCTCCCCCCCTCTGGTTATGAGTTTCTCTCCCTCCCCCCTGGTTACGTGTTTCGCCCCCCCCCCCCCCCGGTTACGTGTTACTCTCCCGTCCCCCCGGTTACGTGTTACTCTCCCGTCCCCGTCCCCCCCCCCCGGTTACGTGTTGCTCTCCCCTCCCCCACCCCCGGTTACGTGTCCCCCCCCCCCATGTTATGTGTTCCCCCCCCCAATGTTAAGTGTTTCTCCCCCCCCCATGTTATGTGCCCCCCATGTTACGTGTCCCCCCCCCCATGTTACGTGTCCCCCCCATGTTATGTGTCCCCCCCCCCATGTTACGTGCCCCCCCTATGTTACATGTCCCCCCCCATGTTACGTGTTCCCCCCCCCCCCCCATGTTACGTGTCCCCCCCCCCATGTTACGTGTTTCTCCCCCCCCCATGTTACGTGTTTCTCCCCCCCCCCCCATGTTACGTGTTTCCCCCCCCCCATGTTACGTGTTTCTCCCCCCCCCCCCATGTTACGTGTTTCTCCCCCCCCCCATGTTACGTGTTTCTCCCCCCCCCCCATGTTACGTGTCCCCCCCCCATGTTACGTGTTTCTCCCCCCCCATATGTTACGTGTCCCCCCCCCCCATATGTTACGTGTCCCCCCCCCCATATGTTACGTGTTTCCCCCCCCCTCTGGTTATGAGTTTCTCTCCCTCCCCCCTGGTTACGTTTCGCTCCCCCCCCCCATATGTTTCGTGTTTCTCCCCCCCCCCTCTGGTTATGAGTTTCTCTCCCTCCCCCCTGGTTACGTGTTTCGCTCCCCCCCCGGTTACGTGTTACTCTCCCGTCCCCCGTCCCCCGTCCCCCGGTTACGTGTTACTCTCCCCCCCCCCCCCCCGGTTACGTGTTACTCTCCCGTCCGTCCCCCCCCCCCCGGTTACGTGTTACTCTCCCCTCCCCCCCCCCTGGTTACGTGTTACTCTCCCCTCCCCCCCCCTGGTTACGTGTTACTCTCCCCTCCCCCCCCCCTGGTTACGTGTTACTCTCCCCTCCCCCCCCCCTGGTTACGTTTCTCTCCCCTCCCCCCCCCCATGTTACGTGTTTCTCTCCCCTCCCCCCCCCATGTTACGTGTTTCTCCCCCTCCCCCATGTTACGTGTTCCCCCCCCCCCATGTTACGTGTTTCTCCCCCCCCATGTTACGTGTTTCTCCCCCCCCCCCCCATGTTACGTGTTTCTCCCCCCCCCCATGTTACGTGTTTCTCCCCCCCCCATGTTACGTGTTTCTCCCCCCCCCCCCATGTTACGTGTTTCTCCTCCGCCCCATGTTACGTGTTCCCCCCCCCCCCCATGTTACGTGTTTCTCCCCCTCCCCCATGTTACGTGTTTCCCCCCCTCCCCCATGTTACGTGTTTCTCCCCCTCCCCCATGTTACGTGTTTCTCCCCCCCCCCATGTTACGTGTTTCTCCCCCCCCCCCATGTTACGTGTGTCTCCACCCCCCATGTTACATGCCCCCCCCACATGTTACGTCCCCCCCCCATGTTACGTGTCCCCCTCCCATGTTACGTGTCCCCCCCCCCCATGTTACGTGTGTCCCCCCCCATGTTACGTGTCCCCCCCCCCCCCATGTTACGTGTCCCCCCCCCGTTACGTGTCCCCCCCCCATGTTACGTGTTCACCCCCCATGTTACGTGTCCCCCCCCCCCCATGTTACGTCCCCCCCCCCATGTTACGTGTCCCCCCCCCATGTTACGTGTGTCCCCCCCCCATGTTACGTGTCCCCCCCCCATGTTACGTGCCCCCCCATGTTACGTGTCCCCCCCCCCCCCCCGTTACGTGTCCCCCCCCCCCGTTACGTGTCCCCGTCCCCCCCCCCGTTACGTGCCCCCCCCCCCGTTACGTGTCCCCCCCCCCATTACGTGTCCCCCCCCCATGTTACGTGTTCACCCCCCATGTTACGTGTCCCCCCCCCCCCCATGTTACGTGTCCCTCCCCCCCATGTTACGTGTCCCCCCCCCCATGTTACGTGTCCCCCCCCCCATGTTACGTGCCCCCCCATGTTACGTGTCCCCCCCCCCCATGTTACGTGTCCCCCCCCCCCATGTTACGTGTCCCCCCCCCCATGTTACGTGTCCCCCCCCCAATGTTACGTGTCCCCCCCCCCCCATGTTACGTGTCCCCCTCCCCCATGTTACGTGTCCCCCCCCCCCATGTTACGTGTCCCCCCCCCCATGTTACGTGTCCCCCCCCCCCCCCCCGGTTACGTGTCCCCCCCCCCCCCGGTTACGTGTCCCCCCCCCCCCGGTTACGTGTTACTCTCCCCTCCCCCCCCCCTGGTTACGTGTTTCTCTCCCCTCCCCCCCCCCTGGTTACGTGTTTCTCTCCCCTCCCCCCCCCACCCCCCCCGGTTACGTGTTTCTCTCCCCCCCCCCCCGGTTATGTATCCCCCCCCCCGGTTATGTATCCCCCCCCCGGTTATGTATCCCCCCCCCCGGTTATGTATCCCCCCCCCCAGTTATGTATCCCCCCCCCCCGGTTATGTATCCCCCCCCCCGGTTATGTATCCCCCCCCCGGTTATGTATCCCCCCCCCCGGTTATGTATCCACCCCCCCGGTTATGTATCCCCCCCCCGGTTATGTATCCCCCCCCCCCCGGTTATGTATCCCCCCCCCCCCCCGGTTATGTATCGCCCCCCCCCGGTTATGTTTCCCCCCCTCCCCGGTTATGTTTCCCCCCTCCCGGTTATGTATCCCCCCCCCTCCTGGTTATGTATCCCCCCCCCTCCTGGTTATGTATCCCCCCCCTCCTGGTTATGTGTCCCCCCCCCCCTCCCCCCTCCTGGTTATGTGTCCCCCCCCCCCTCCTGGTTATGTGTCTCCCCCCCCCCCCCCCCCCCAGTTACGGGTCCCCTGCTCCACCCTTCCGCCCCAGGTTATGTGTCTCACTCCCTGCCCTCCTCCCGCAACACATGTTCCGCCCCCCCCGCTCCCAGTCGTGTGTTACCCCCACCTCACACCAGTCACGTATGACTAAACACTATGTAAACTTTACATCGTGTTTCATTTGTCAGATAACCGCACAGCACAAGGTTGAAAATATTTTTTTCCTAATGGGACAGTGACCCTGGCTTGCGGCCTTGTGTGTGTTCTGGATCTATGGATCGGTCACAGTGCACAAACGTTTGAGCTCATCACTCTATTGTAATGTTTTGATTCTCACCTTGAGTTTTGCAAACTTCAGACATAATTAACACTAATTTAACACAAACCACAAGTTTAATAACATATCAAGTTTAATTTAACATACCTTCAATTTGTGCTTCAACGCATTTTATTTTTTGCTATTTTGTTGCTGTTCAATGACGCACAGTTATTGTTTAGCCAAGTTTCATCACCGTCGTCAAGCAGACGATATTGAAACGTTCTGTGGAATCTTTGTATTAAAGCGCGGCGTTACGCGCGCTGCTTGCGAGCAAGGAGGAAGCGGACAAGCGGTAACTTATAAGCGTCTTTATTTCAGGAGCTCACTGTAACACTGGCGCGCTCCGGGCTGCGCGCCCGGTGTATATCATGAGGCCACGCCTACCCCTCGGGCGTGGCCACCGCCCACTTGGTGCGCGGAATGATGTCACCACGCCAGTGGGCTTTTGTGTCCGCCACACGCGCCCCCCCAGAATTCCCGCGCACCTGGAGGGCCAGTTTGCAGGGCAGACGAATGACCCGGCCGAAGCGCCCCCTGGCGATCGGCGGCGTCCGGGGTGCAGGGATGCCAGGTGGGATGCCCCTGGCTGCCCCTGGGATGGGTGCAGGACCGGGGGGCGGCGTGGCGGCGGCGGGGCTGGGCGGTGCCGGGGGTCCGCCCGCAGGGGGGCGGCCCCGACGTGGGGGTCGGGCCACTGGCGGTGGATGGTCCACGTCGAGGTGGGCCGGCTTGAGGCGGTCTACCGAAACGCGGTCAGGAGTACCGCCGATGTCCAGGGTGAAGTGCTTCGCCCCGGTCTCCAGCACGCGGAAAGGCCCGTCGTACGGGGGCCGCAGTGGTGTCCGGTGGGCATCGTGGCGGACGAAGACGTACTCCGCTGTGCGAAGCTCCGGGGCGACGTGCGTCGGTGGGTGCCCGTGGCATGCCGTTGGCACCGGGGCGAACCTCTGGGCGGTCTCTTGCAGAGCGGAGCGCTGCTGTGCCGCGGACCATGGTGCCGTGGAGTCGGGGAGGAACTCGCCCGGCACCCGCAGCGGTTGCCCGAAGACCAACTCCGCCGCGGATGCGCGCAGGTCCTCCTTGGGCGCCGTCCGGAGGCCCAGCAGGACCCAGGGGAGCCTGTCGACCCAGCCGCCGTCGCGGAGGGTGGCCCGGAGGTGAAATCGCTCACACAGGCCGTTAGCCTGGGGGTGGTAGGCCGTGGTTCGGTGCAGCCGGACCCCGAGCCCCTGCGCGACCGCCCCCCAGAGCTCCGAGGTGAACTGGGGGCCGCGGTCGGACGAGATGTCTGAGGGGGCGCCGAACCGGGCGACCCAGGTGGCGATGAAAGCCTGCGCGACATCGGCCGCCGTTGACGACGCCAAGGGCACGGCCTCCGGCCACCGGGTGGTGCGGTCCACCATGGTGAGGACGTAGGTGAAACCCCGCGAGGGGGGCAGAGGTCCCACCAGGTCCACGTGGACGTGGTCAAACCGGCGTTCCGGCACCGTGAACGGGGCCAACAGGGCCTGGGTGTGCCGGTGCACCTTGGCGCGCTGGCACGCGAGGCACGTCCTGGCCCAGCCGCGGACGGCCTTCCGGAGGCCATGCCAGACGAACCTGTCGGCGATCAGCCTTTGGGAGGCCCTCGCGCCCGGGTGGGACAGGCCGTGGATGGCGTCAAACACCTGGCGCTGCCAGCCCGCGGGCACGATGGGGCGAGGACGCCCGAGGGAGACATCGCACAAGAGGGCCGCGCCCGCGCCGTCGAACGCCACCTCGGTGACGGCGGTCCGCAAGGCCTGGACGTCGGGGTCAGCGGCCTGGTCCGCTGCCATCCGGGCATAGTCGATGCCGAGGTGGACTGCGTGGGCGACGGCCCGGGAAAGGCAATCCGCCACCAGGTTGTCCTTCCCCACGACGTGCTGGATGTCCGTTGTGTACTCGGACACGGCCGAGAGGTGACGCTGCTGCCGGGCCCGGACTGCCGGACTGCTGCTCGGTGACCTTGCCCATCGCGAAGATCAGCGGCTTGTGGTCGACGAAGGCAGTGAACGCACGGCCCTCGAGCAGATGGCGGAAGTGCCTGACCGCCAAGTGAAGCCCGAGCAACTCGCGGTCGAAGGTACTGTAACGGCGTTCGGGCGGGCGAAGCTGCCGGCTAAAGAACGCCAGCGGTTGCCAAGCTCCACGCACCCATTGCTCGTGCACCGCGCCCACCGCGTAGTCCGAGGCATCGGTGGTGAGGGCGATCGGTGCATCGGGCGCCGGGTGCGCGAGCATGGTGGCGTTCGCCAAGGCGAGCTTCGCGCCCGTGAACGCCGTGTCCATCTGCTCGGTCCAGGTAACGTCGCCTTTGCCCGGCTTACCTCGGAGAGCTTCGTGCAGGGGGCGCAGGAGCTGGGCGATACGGGGCAGGAACCGATGGTAAAACTTCACCATGCCCAGGAACTCCTGCAGCCCTCTGATCGTGCGGGGGCGCGGAAACCCCTTCACCGCCTCCACCTTGGCCGGCAGGGGGACGGCTCCGTGCCTGGTGACACGGTGCCCCAGAAAATCGATTATGGTGGCGCCGAACCGGCACTTTGCGGGGTTCACAATCAGGCCATGCTGCCCCAGGCGTTCGAAGAGCGTGCGGAGGTGGCGTAGGTGCTCTTCGCGGGACGCGCTGGCGACGAGGATATCGTCCAGGTAGACGTAGACAAAATCCAAGTCACACAGGACGCTGTCCATCAGTCGCTGGAACGCCTGAGCCGCATTCTTCAGACCGAAGGGCATGCGCAGGAACTCGAAGAGTCCGAATGGCGTGATGACCGCCGTCTTCGGGACGTCCTCCGGCCTGACGGGGACCTGATGGTAGCTGCGTATGAGGTCCACCTTCGAGAAGAAGGACATGCCCGCCAAACGGGCGGAAAAGTCCTGAATGTGGGGGACGGGGTAGCGGTCGGGAGTCGTGGCGTCATTGAGACGGCGATAGTCCCCGCACGGTCGCCATCCCCCGCCGGGCTTCGGCACGATGTGCAGCGGCGACGCCCAAGCGCTCTGAGCGCCGAACGATGCCGAGTCGCTCCAGGGTAGCGAACTCCGCTTTTGCCACCGCCAGCTTCGTCGGCTCGAGGCGGCGTGCCCGGGCGTAGACCGGTGGCCCGACGGTGGGGATGTGATGGGCCACCCCGTGCTTGACGGCCCCCGCCGAGAAGGTGGGCCGCGTGAGGGCCGGGAAGCCGGCGAGGAGGCGGGTGAATGCGTCCGCTGCCGGAAGCGTACAGACCAACGTGGCCGGAACCGAACCGTTCGGCTAGCCGCTCGTTGAGCTGGGCAACGCACAAGCGAGCGAGCTGAAGGTCTCGGCCTGGACAAGACGTCTGCGCTTGACATCGACCAGGAGCCCATTAGCGCACAGGAAGTCCGCGCCAAGCAGTGCCATGGGCACGTCGGCGGTGACGAACGTCCATCGGAAAACCTGCCCTCCGAACCGCAGAGAGAGGCAGCGTTTTCCGTACATACGGATGGGCGTCCCGTTCGCGGCAAGCAGCGTGGGGCCCCCACCCGCGGCGTGCTTGTCTGACGTGCCGGCGGGAACGACACTCACTTGCGCTCCCGTGTCGCACAGGTAACGGCGCCCGGAGAAGGTGTCCGTTATGAACAGCAGGCTGCTCGAACGGCCGGCGCTCATCGCCACTATTGAGCGCCGGCCCGGGCGTTTCCCGACCTGTTGAAGGAGCATGGCGGATGACACTGCCGAGCTTCGTGGCCGAACTTGGCGTGGAACCAGCACCAGGTGGTGGAGCTGGAGGAGCGCGGCTGGCTCCGCCAGGCCGGTGGAGTTGGCGGGTTTCCCCGCGGTGGCGGTTTTCGCCGCGGCGGTGGGCGGGGCGTGGCGGCGGTCACGAGGTGCGTATCAGCATGCTGCGTATGCTGTATAAGCTGATGCTGTGGATCAGCAGCATCAGCAGCAGCATCAGCAGCATCAGCCACGAGGGCCGTGACGGCCACGCCGACTCTCGCCCGCGTGTCCGAAGCGGTGAAGTACTTGTCCGCCTCGGCTGCCAATGCTCGGGGTTCCGTTAGCCCGGTCCCGGCCAACGCGAGGCGAACCTGCGCTGGAAGTTGGCGACGGAAAAGCGCCCGGAATAGAGAACCGGGGGCTTCGTCGCCCAACAGTGACAGCATATGGTCCATTCGGACCGACGGGCGCGTGTCACCGAGCTCGGGGAGATCCAGGAGGCGGTCGGCCCGTGCGTCGTCCGTGAGGCCGAACGTGGCTAGGAGTAGCCGCTTGAGTGCCTCGTACTTGTGGCCGTCCGGTGGGTGGCGAAGGACGGACACAACTCGAGCGGCCGTGCCGGGCCCGAGGGAGGCGACAACGTGGCAATAGCGCGTGTCATCGCCGGTGAGGCGCTGAAGCTGAAATTGGGCTTCGGCCTGGACGAACCAGACTTCGGCCTGAGCCTCCCAAAATTCGGGAAGTTTGATGAAGTTGGCCATGGCAATGGCGTCGCGTCTGGAAGGATCGCTCCGGCAGATCCAACGTCGAGGGGGTCACCAGTAAAGCGCGGCGTTACGCGCGCTGCTTGCGAGCAAGGAGGAAGCGGACAAGCGGTAACTTATAAGCGTCTTTATTTCAGGAGCTCACTGTAACACTGGCGCGCTCCGGGCTGCGCGCCCGGTGTATATCATGAGGCCACGCCTACCCCTAGGGCGTGGCCACCGCCCACTTGGTGCGCGGAATGATGTCACCACGCCAGTGGGCTTTTGTGTCCGCCACAGTATATAACTAGTATATAGGCCATTAAAAATGACGGCTTGGAACGGTTTATTTGACGGTGCAGCTGCGTGAGCGTGCCAAACTCTGAAGCCTGGGCCTAGTGCCGGTTGGGCAACTCTACCTGTCGAATTTTTTTTTAATGATAATTATGACATGGAGAACGTGGTTCGGCCGCCATCTTGGAAAAACCGAAAAACTTTGCACCTCCATATCTCCGAAAGTGCTGAATGGAAAAAATTGAGACATGGCTCATTGTAAAGAACTCTCCATGGGGAATAATATATGTTAATGATGATGTCATAGGTGCCTCCATTATGACGTCATAATCTGACAAGTACAAAACTTCATCGATCAAGATGAAATTTGTTGTCATCTTGGGATAAGTTGGTGGAGAAAAAAAAGGTGACGTCATTGGTCACGTGATTCGGCCGCCATATTTGTTTTAACACAAAAGCCTTAAAAACACAAAAAAAACGTCCTGGCGAGGATCTGCAATCGCTGATTGCTATTTCTTGCTTTTGATTTGTTTTTGCTCCATTTTACCACATTTCAGTAAATGGAGGGTTTGAGATATCTTTCGTGCTTGAAGAGCTTGTGAGCGTTCAATATATTTACAAATCTGTCCACTCCGTATATGCAGGAATTTTAAGTTGTCCATGTGGGACAGGAGCAGCAGAAATGGTTATGGGTAACCGACTGGTTATCGTCGATGGGGATTGTCCATTGACATACCAATCGGTCATCTAGTTTTCCTCATCATGGAGAACACAAGGTGTCATGTTCTTGTGACATCCATCACATGGGGTTTGGTGGTGGTATGTTACGACCCAAAATATGGTCAATGAAGATGGAAACTTTAGTTTGGACCAAAAGCAGTTTTAATCTGTCAGATTACTTTAATATTTGTACTACTTCCTTATTTTTGACTTTTCTTTTTCATCAACAGGATGCAAGACACCACATGCAGAGATGCGTGGATTCCGGGTTGTGGGTTCCAAATGGAAAAGAAGTTGATGTAGAAGAGAACAGGGAAACGGCAAACGAAGGGAATGGTGATCAGGGTGGGAATGTGGACGATGAAGTCTATGAGAACGTCTCGTGAGGGGGTGGGGGTGGGGGCTGTGAGATTGTGGGGTGGGGCATGGAGAGGGTGCTGGGGGAGGGGGTGATGAATGTCACAGCGGTTTGTTGGTTTGGAAAGTACGGATGGGTTTAATGGAATGACATTTGGACAAGGATACACACAGAGTGGTGATAAGAGATTTGATAATTACCCAGGACTAGCTTTTTGCCATATTTTATCAAATATGCTTCTTCTGGTTGCTAAATAATATTCTGGAAACATTTCCCAATATTCATCAGTGTAAATGAGCAGCTGAGATTAAAGCTTTTTCCCTGATATTTGAACATTTTGGATGCTTTGAGTACATGTGGTATGTACACATCATGTCAGGTTCACTCCAAGGTAGAAGGTTATTGGTCTCATTCATATCTCCTAACATCTGTTGGATAGCTTCGTGTCACATCGGATGGGCAGCGTACTCACTGATGCAGCACCCCTCCTGTGAAGGACCAAGTCGACGGTTTATTGTCATGTCAGGAATCAAAGCACCAAATAAACATCCGAATCAAAAAGAAGGCAAAACGTTTATATTTCCTCGACAAAGGGCAAGGCCAAGGATGTGCAGGCCTTTCACTCCACACTCCACATGAATCACCTTCAGCACCTCTTCCTTAGCTTTCCACCCGTCACCTTATCCATGATTAATCATTTTTTTTATTGTCTCTTGCACACCGACACTTTCTACTGCAAAAGCAAATTTCATTGAGTTTCACGCATTATTTCTCCACAAACCATCTGTGGTCGGAGGATCCGAATTCTATTTGAGTCTTCCAGTGCGGTTGCGGCCTTGTTCTCAATCCATCCATCTTTAAGTGTCATTTCCTTTTCCAATGATTCTTCATAATCCACACCAAGGTTTATTCAACTGCTTGTTTCACTCTGGCTTTTCTCATTGGCCAGGAGATCAAAACCTTCCAAAGGGATTTCCTTTCTTTTGATGGCTTTCTGCACAGACATAGGGGAAAGAAAAACAAACACTTTTGGACACACAATTAAATAAGTTTTTATTTAGTTTATACTCAAACAAATGGACACAGAAAGTAAATATAGACATAATCATTGACATATGGTGATGGGTCGGAAAATAGTTCATTTTAAAAGTCGAACATTCCAAAGGCACCATCCGGCATTCCCAGTCTTTCATGCAAAAATCAGAACTGCTCAGTATACACGGCCTTTTTCCATCATAGTTCAACAGAGTACTGCTATCTATCCCCAATAGGCCCGCACCCCAACATCACATCCATATGTTTGGGGATAAACCCTCCTTTTCCACGTATATGTGTGTGGATTCGGACTGGGAGCACAATCTCAAGACATTTCTGTCCTGATGCATTGTACCAAATTTAGTCCGTATCGCTCAGGTAGTTGTGGAGAAAATGTTGTAGTCGAATGTAAATGGCAGTACACCTGGATCCACTCAGGTTATTTCGGAAAAATTACAAAATAACTTTATAAGATCGGAACTTCATTTCACCAAGTAAAAAAAACAGAAGGAATATGTCTTGGTTACACATACAATCACAATAAATCATGCACCTCAGCAAAGTTAACAAATAAAGAATCAGATAATAAAACTGAACTGAAAGTAAACTCAAAGCTATAGCAACAATAAAACAATCACTCGATATACAATATCACAAGCACAACAAGAACGACACTCGGTAGAGCGCACACCTCCGCCAGGCTGAACACCATGTTACGACACTCGGTAGAGCGCACACCTCCGCCAGGCTGAACACTTCATGTTACAACACTCGGTAGAGCGCACACCTCCACCAGGCTGAACACTTCACGTTTTGTATCCCACTGATTGGCCGGATCTGGATTCGCACCTGAACCAAAATCTAATCGGCTTGTTCTCGTCACCTAGCAAAGTCGTCCACCTAGTTTAGTCATGTCATCCATAACTTTTTGATATATCCTGCTATGTATAGTTTTTGGCCCTATCTCCCAATGATGAAAAATCACTAAAAAAATTCTAGTATCCGGATATTCACCAAAATCTAATCATTTCGTCCTCCACATACCCAACCTCTCCACCAAATTTCGTCCGAATCCGTCCACAACTTTTGGAGATAACTTGTTCACACACAGACTGACAAACAGGGGTGAAAACATAACCTCCATCCACCTTAGGTGGCGGATGTAACTGGAACAGCACTAGGTAGAGAGCATACCGAGCATAACACTGTTTTGTATCCCATTGATAGTATCTGCCAGGCTGAACAGATTTGGATCCGGACCAGAACCAAAATCGAATTGCTTGTTTTTGTCACTTACCCAACTCGTCCACCAAGTCTCGTCATAATCCGTCCACAACTTGTTGAAATATCATGCTATATAATCGGTTTTGGCCCCGTATCTCAATGGTGAAGAATAAAGAAAAAATTTAATAATTTGCTGATCCGGATTCGCATTGGAATCTTCAACAAAATCAAATCAGTTCGTCTTTGTCACACACACACCCTTGTTCACCAAATTCCGTGCGAATCCGCCCACAACTTTTTTTAGATATCGTGCTACATATCGGTTTTAGCCCGATAACTCAATGCTGAAGAATCACGAAAAAAATTATCGGATCCAGTTCTGGATCTTCACCAAAATCGAATCATTTCGTCCTTCACATACCCAACCTCTCCACCAAATTTTGTCTGAATCCGTCCACAATTCCAAATATTGAGATATCTTATTCGTGGGGTGTGGGGGGTGGGGGGAGGTGAAAATATAACCCCAAAATATAACCCCAATCCAGAGGAAATAAAATGTAAAAAAATCAAAATGAGTTGTTAGCCTCACGATCATCCTCCCCTCCCCCCCTACTCACAGGCTCTTTCTCCGACCCACACCTCCCCCCCCCCCCCATTCGTCGGCTCTTGCTCCGACCTACACCTCCGCCCCCCCCCCCCATTCGCAGGCTCTTGCTCCGACCTACACCTCCGCCCCCCCCCCATTCGTAGGCTCTTGCTCCGACCCACACCTCCCCCCCCCATTCGTCGGCTCTTGCTCCGACCTACACCTCCGCCCCCCCCCCCATTCGCAGGCTCTTGCTCCGACCTACACCTCCGCCCCCCCCATTCGTAGGCTCTTGTTCCGACCTACACCTCCCCCCCCCCCCCCCCATTCGTCGGCTCTTGCTCCGACCTACACCTCCCCCTCCCCCCATTCGCAGGCTCTTGCTCCGACCCACACCTCCTCTCCCCCCCCCCCCCCCCATTCGTAGGCTCTTGCTCCGACCCACACCTCCTCCCTCCCTCCCTCCATTCGTCGGCTCTTGCTCCGACCCACTCCTTCCCCCATTCGTAGGCTGTTGCTCTCCGACCCACACCTTCAACCGTGCTGTGCATGAGCCACTTTACATTACAAGGTAAAATGTGTAACCCACCCCTGAGCCTATAAGTATAACCCGCTCACCTGTACACAATCCCGGTATTTCCGGTAGATCTCAGGACACGGTTCGGAACTCTGACCGCGGCCTTTCAAGAAGACCTGCGAGAACCATCGGTTGAAGCAAACGTCGTACTGTCGTTTGAGCTCCGTACATTCTTCACCGACGCTGTTCATGTCCCGACCCGGATACGGCACGACGATGTCAACCTTATCACCAGCCCCACATACAACGGCAAACGATTCTTTCTCAACTTCAGACTGGAAAAGCGTTTTCTAATCAAAAATGTTCAATAACAATACACTGAGAGTTCCAAAATTGATGAATAACAACAAATAGTTCCAAAAATGATGAATAACAACAAAGTAAGAGCACACTGCCACTACATACCCCACCATGGCTTCTATAAACTGTATAAGTGAGGTGAAGTCAAGTCTTTGTCGGACAGAAGGGTTTGGGCCCCATGTAGACCTTCCTATGTTCGGTGTACCAGCATCCCATCGAGACTCCTCTTAAAGCCATCAGTCCTTGATGCTTGGACAATGTCTTCAGAAAGTCCATTCCAAACATTGACCGGCCGTTGTCTGAAGAAGGCGGCTCTTTTCCTGCGCCATTATGTATGGGGAAGTTGCATGTGACGTCATCGTCTTAGTCACGTGACCGCTTGGCTGGCAAAACATTGCTTCTGCCACCATACGTAATGGCGGCAATTTGAAACTCGTCTCACATATAAATTGCCCCCTACACGATGGCAAAAAGTTGTTGTGCTGTCGGATGTACAGCCCGATTTCATAAGGGATCGGGCTCGTCATTGTACCGTTTTTCGGACGACACAACACGCTAAAACGACTGGAAAGCGGCGCTGAGTAGGAAAGACTGGGAGCCGACCCCCACAGCTCCGTCTGCAGCCATCACTTCGTCACCGGTAATACACCCGTGTTGCGTTTATTCTGCTTTAATTTCACACGTATGTGATATCTTCAGTATGATGAGGTATTTTGTAATTAACATGCACATATTCCGACAGAAAATTGCACCAATTTAAAACACATCCGACCCACAAAGGTGCCAAACCCACGCTGGGATTTCGGCGATGTCAACGTAAACAAAGGTAAAGGGAGGTAACTACACTCGCATTTTGATTTCTTTGCAGGCACAAGAAGTTTTGATCCAACTCACCCAGATTATGTTGCAACTATATTCAGCAATTCTACTCCATTCGCACAGGAGAAAATAGCCAAAAGCCTGGACAGGTGAGAAGTAGCCTTGACTTTTGTAAATATTGTGTAATTTTGTATATCTAGACCGAAATGAAATTGTTTTGCCTCTAAACCTAAAATACATTAGAATCTAATAATATTTGAAGAGTCTGCATAGTCTGTTTAAATTTGCAATAATGGAATATACAAGAGATTATTCTGTACCTGCATAGTCTGTTTAAATATTCCTGGAAGCAACTTTGTAGAAATTTAGTATTGAGTTTAAAATTGTTCAGATTTATACAAGGTGACTAATTTGGATGCCAAACAAATAGACCTTTGAAATACACTTATTAATGAATTTATTATATCAAATCGCAAATGCCTACTTTTCCTCAGTAGTTTTTAGGTGGAGCCTTTATTTTAATTTCATAGATTAATTTCTTAACCACACTATATAGCATCTATAGTACATGAATTTCATCTTATATTAATTATTATAGATACAATAACGTGCAAGAGCGACGTGGGAAGCGAGAGGAGTCCATGAACAGGCGAGTAGCAGCCAGTGCCCTCATGGTACTCACTCACCTAGAGGATGATGTCGAAGATGTTTATGATGAAACTTGCACACCTGTGGCATGCCAAACAGAATTGACCATGAAGGACATCAGCGAGTTGGAAACAAGATCTCCCTTTGACTTCAATTCATTGAGAAAGGAAAATGAAGAGGATGTGAAAAGCATAAACAAATTGTCTGTGAGTGAGAAAAGCTTTCAGGTTGATGAGAAGAAGGTTTTGTTCTGCACCGGTTTGCCTAATTTTGCGACTTTAATGTGCCTCTTGCAGATACTGTATCCATGTGTGAAAGATTTTCAATCTCGGATTTTGACAAATTTCCAGAAGCTGATGATTGTATTCATGAGACTGCGACTGAATTTAAAGGGTTGTAGCGGTTGCCGCTGAACATACACAATCGCCTTGCACCTGCCGGGGACGCAACCGGGGAGCGATCGCTGTGCCGGGCTCACCCAGACCACCCGGAGACGCTTAGTCTCGCCTTTCCCGGGCATGTCCAGACTTGCCTTTCCCGGGCTCACCCGGGCCGCCCGGAGACGCTCAGTCTCGCCTTTCCCGGGCATGTCCAGACTTGCCTTTCCCGGGCTCGCGCGGGCCGCCCGGGCACGCCCACTCTCGCCGCGTTTGATTGTATATATATTGCTGCCCGATAAACGGGCTTTTCAGAGTACCCGAGTTTGGTTTTGTGGAAAAAAGAAACTCGGATGAATTCCCGTCTTTTGTCGCGTCAATCCTTTTAACTCGCTTAGGAGCAGAGCTCCTTCATTGGTGACCCCCGACATGGACACGGCAGTTGCCCTTAAACTGCCTACCTTCTAGGAGGCTCACGCGGCGGTTTGGTTCGCACAGGCGGACTCCCAGTTTGCCCTGCGAGGCATTACCGCCGACGACACCCGCTTCCACCATGTGGTAGCGGCACTCGGCTCCGCCACCACGGCCCGCGCCCTGGGCCTCCTCCAGCACCCGCCAGCTGCTGACAAGTATGGCGCGATAAAGACGCTCCTCCTCGACGCATTCGCCCTCTCACCGGCAGAACGCGCACAACGCCTGCTCGACCTGCCCGAGCTCGGCGACACGCGCCCGTCCGAGCGAATGGACTACATGCTCTCGCTGCTTGGTGAGCACTCCCCGCATTTTCTTTTCCGAGAGCTGTTCCTCCGCCAGCTGCCTAGCCAGGTACGCCTCGCCCTGGCAGGCACGCAGATCACGGATCCCCGCGCCCTCGCCAGGGAAGCCGACAAGATCTCCTCGGCAGGCCAGCACATCGGGGCGGCTACCTGGAGCCCGCCGCCGTCCGAGGCAACGCCCATGGCGCCTGAGCGCCCGGTGCGGTTGGAGGCCGAACTGCCGGTGCAACTGGCGGCCGCCACGCCGCGCCGACCGCTTCCAACACGACGGCCGGGGCCTCCACCTGACCAGACGTGGTGTTATTACCACGCCAGGTTCGGACACAAGGCTCGGACATGCCGACCCCCGTGCACTTTCGGCAAGTCGGGAAACGACCGGGCCGCCGTTCATTACCAGCCATGAGCGCCGGCCACTCGGGCAACTTGCTTTTTATCAAGGACAAAGCATCCGGGCGGCGCTTCCTTTGTGACACCGGCGCCCAACTGAGCGTCATACCCGCCTCCGAGCAGGACAGGCAGACCGCCTTTTGCGGCCCCTCCTTGGTCGCTGCCAACGGATCGGCCATCCGCACCTTCGGCCCACGCAACGTCACCCTCTGCTTCAGCAAACCAGTGCTTTAACTGGACCTTTGTGACGGCGAGCGTGCCCATGGCTTTGCTGGGCGCCGACTTCCTCTGCGCACATGGGCTGCTGGTCGACGTCAAACGGCGTCGCCTTGTCAACGCCGAGACTTTCAGCTCCCTGGCATGCATGATGAGCAGCTCCGCGCCGACCGAACTAGCATGCGCCCTCCCGGCGGCCAACGAGATCGCTCGCCTGCTCGCGGAGTTCCCGGCCCTCACGCGGCCGACATTTTTCGGCCGTCGCAGTGAGACATGGTATCGAGCACCACATACCAACTACGGGCCCGCCGGTCTACGCCAGAGCCCGCCGCCTCGACCCGGCCAAGCTCGCCGTGGCAAAAGCCGAGTTCGACGCGTTGGAGCACCTCGGCATCGTGCGGCGCTCCGATAGCGCGTGGGCCTCGCCACTGCACATCGTGCCGAAGCCGGGGGGCGGTTGGCGCCCATGTAGCGACTACCGCCGCCTCAACGACGTTACCACCCCCGACAGGTTTCCGGTCCCGCACATCCAGGACTTTTCCACCCGTTTGGTGGGGCGGGTCATTTTCTCAAAAGTTGACCTAATACGGGGATACCACCAGGTACCTGTCAGGCCGGCCGACGTCCCCAAAATGGCCGTCATCACGCCGTTCGGCCTGTTCGAATTCTTGAGAATGCCGTTTTGCCTCAAAAACGCAGCCCAGGCGTTCCAACGCTTGATGGACGGCGTGCTGCGCGACCTGCCGTTCCTCTTCATCTATCTGGATGACATCCTCGTTGCCAGCACGTCCTGGGCCGAGCACCTCCTCCACCTCCGAACACTGTTCGAGCGCCTCAGCGAGCACGGCTTAATCGTCAACCCAGCCAAATGCCACTTCGGCACGACGGCCGTTGACTTTTTGGGCCACCACATCACCAGAAACGGGGCAATGCCGCTGCCAACCAAGGTCGAGGCCATCACCGAGTTCCCGCGTCCCCGCCCCATCAAGGCCCTGCAGGAGTTCCTCGGCATGGTGAATTTCTACCACCGTTTCGTGCCCCGCGCTGCTCAGCTCATGCGGCCCCTTTACAAAGCCCTCTGGGGCAAGCCGGCCAAGCATGACGTCGTCTGGTCCGCAGCAATGGACGCGGCATTCACAGGTGCAAAGCTGGCCCTCGCCGACGCAACGCTGCTGGCTCACCCGGTGCTCGACACTCCAATCGCCCTCACTACGGACGCCTCCGACTACGCGGTGGGCGCCGGACACGAACAATGGGTGAACGGGGTTTGGCAGCCACTCGCTTTTTTTAGCCGGCAACTCCGGCCGAACAAGCTAAAATACAGCACATTTGACCGCAAGCTCCTCGGTCTATACCTGGCCGTTCGCCATTTCCGCCACCTCCTGGAGGGCCGCCCGTTCACGGCTTTCGTCGACCACAAGCCGTTGGTTTACGCGATGGCCAAAGTCACGGAGCCGTGGTCGGCCCGCCAGCAGCGCCACCTCTCCGCCGTGTCGGAATTTACCACGGACATCCGGCACGTCGCCGGAAAAGACAACGCCGTGGCCGACTGTCTTTCTCGGGCCAGCGCGAACGCGGTCCACCTCGGCGTGGACTTCCCGCTTATGGCGGCGGACCAGACCACCGACACCACGGTGCAAGCCCTCCGGGTGGCGGACACGGGCCTCCGCCTGGCCGACGTCCCCTTCGCGGACACTGTCCTGCTCTGCGACGTCTCCCAAGGCCAGCCTCGCCCCATCGTGCCCGTTACCTGGCAGCACCGCGTTTTCGCCTCCCTCCACGGCCTTTCTCACCCGGGCCGGAAAGCTTCCCAGAAGCTGGTGTCGGCGCGTTTCGTCTAGCACGGACTTCGACGGGACGTCCGCGATTGGGCCAATGCCTGCACGGCCTGCCTGCGGGCCAAGGTCCACCACCACACCCAGGCCCCGCTGGCGCCTTTCGCCGTGCCCGAACGGCGTTTCGACTACGTCAACGTGGACCTGGTGGGCCCCCTTCCCCCATCACGAGGTTTCACACACCTGCTCACCATGGTGGACAGGACCACCAGGTGGCCGGAGGCCGTTCCCCTCATTTCCACCACCACCGCCGACGTGGCGCAGGCTTTCATCGCCACCTGGGTCGCCCGCTTCGGCGCACCGGCAGACATCTCTTCGGACCGCGGTCCGCAGTTCACCTCCGAGCTCTGTGGAGCGCAGTCGCCCGCAACCTGGGGGTCAAGCTCCACCGTACCACGGCCTCCCACCCCCAAGCCAATGGGTTGTGCAAGCGTTTTCACCGCTCTTTGAAGGCCGTGCTCATGGCCGGCCTTCAGGACGGCAGTTGGGCCGAACGGCTGCCGTGGGTCCTTTTGGGCCTCCGCACGGCCCCCAAGGAGGACCTCCAGGCGTCCACCGCCAAGCTCGTCTACGGCCAGCCGCTACGCGTCCTGGGCGAGTTCGTGCCCGACGCTACCAGTCCCTGGTCCGCGGCTCGCCAGTGCCCGGACCTCCAGGAGGCCGCCCGACGGTTTGCCCCCGTGCCAACGTCCCGCCACGGTGGCCCCCAGTCCTACGTCCCCCCAGCGCTTCGCACAGCGGAGTACGTTTTTGTGCGTCATGACGCACACCGGGGGCCACTCCGGTCGCCGTACAACGGACCCTTCCGGGTCCTGCGACGGGACGACAAGTCTTTCGTCATCGACGTCGGCGGCAGGTCAGACCGGATTTCGGTGGACCGCCTCAAGCCGGCGCACGTAGACGTCGACCAACCACCACGGTTGGCCCTTCCTCCATGGCGAGGCCGCCCCCCGTCCACGGTTCCCCCCACTCGACCGCCCACCACCACACCGGACCCCCTCACACGACCCTCCAGGGGTCGCTTCGGCCGGGTCATCAGGACCCCCCTTAAATTGACCCTGCAAGTCGATTCTGGGGGGGGCGCGTGTAGCGGTTGCCGCTGAACATACACAATCGCCTTGCACCTGCCCGGGACGCAACCGGGGAGCGATCGCTGTGCCGGGCTCGCCCAGACCGCCCGGAGACACTCAGTCTCGCCTTTCCTGGGCATGTCCAGACTTGCCTTTCCCGGGCTCGCCCGGGCAGCCCGGAGACGCTCAGTCTCGCCTTTCCCGGGCATGTCCAGACTTGCCTTTCCCGGGCTCGCCCGGGCACGCCCACTCTCGCCGCGTTTGATTGTATATATATTGCTGCCCGATAAACGGGCTTTTCAGAGTACCCGAGTTTGGTTTTGTGGAATAAAGAAACTCGGATGAATTCCCGTCTTTTGTCGCGTCAATCCTTTTAACTCGCGTAGGAGCACAGCTCCTTCAGGGTGACATTAGATATTTAGACAATTTAAGAGAATAGATTTAGACAATAGACAATTTAAGACATTATTAAAGACTTAATCATTCCAACTTTAAAATCACATTCCTTTAAAACAAAATAAATTACTGTTAACAAGTTACAGTGTACCTTCTTGCTTAAACATGGCTCCGCCCATGAGTTCCTCTTGGAAGTGCAAGCAGTCTCCTCCTTCATCTGCGTTGCTGTCATTACAAAGAACAGAAGAGCACCTACATGAGAACAGCTCTCCCCAAGGCCAGCCATGCAGGTGCAATGCGCGCAAAGGACCTCCCCGCTCTGTTTGGCAGCAACCCATGGCTTTAAAGGTGGCTCGTTCATTCTCTGACTTCACCTGTAATAGAAATTACTTCAACATTAAATGTACACTGACAAACATTATTGATTAAATCTATATAATAATACCGTAAGGACTCGACTTTGTTATCCCTTTTACGCCGCACCCAGTGACCCGATGCCCACGGCACTAATGGATTTACGATCTACGAACCGCACTCTTTGTTTATCACGTACAGCCATACTCGAAAAATCTGAATTAGCCGACGTTGGGGCCCAAAAGCATCCGATTAACTGCCGATACGACGCCATCTTACGACGCCATCGTATTGGCGTCTGCTGGGCGAAGGCGAAGCGAGCTGTCCGCTGATTGGACAGTCGAGTGGTGTGAACATGGGTGGTGTGAACCAAATGGTATTTTTATTCCCTTGAACATTTTAAATTAGGATATATAAGGAAACGTCTTTATCGTCATTTTAATAAAGTTAAATGGAGTGACGTTGCGATACTCGGGGTGCGTTGCATAAATCCTCTCTAACTCAGAGAGGTGTAGCAGGTGGCGAGACGTAAGGAAGCTTAAAGATAACGAGCTGAAACAGACGAACGATATGTCAATCCCTTTCTACACCGAACGGCAATAAAAGTATGAGAGCGGGAAGGCATGGCCTGAGCACTTCGAGCAGAGAGGACTGATTGGACTTAACTTAAAGAGAAAAAATTGGAGCTTAATGGAAGAAGAAGATCCCATCAGCGCTCCCCGATGCCATCCATAATGGTACACTCTATCCATACACCACATCCTCCCTTCCGTGGATGTTCCACGGGTTTCGGCTAGTATTGCACTAAAACTGTATATCATGCCAAAATGAAATCACCAGGCGTTCAGCGAGAAAATAGGGCTAAATTTCGGGCTGTTATTTTTTCATTTGAGGGCTAAGTTTAGGAAAGTTAATTGGTATTTTAATACATTTCTGGCATAATTACAAACTTAATTATGAACGACGTACTTGATAATGATAAGACAACCATGCCAAACATTTTAAGAGCTATTTTTGCATCATAAGAACTATCATATATGCACCGCCACCATAAATAGGATCTATTAGGAATTTTAGAGCCGCTTGAAAGCCTGAATCACATGCTTATGTTCAGGGTATAAAATCTCCTGTTATTAAAGAATAAATGTTGAAGAGTTATGGAAAGAAAATGAAATTTATAGACTATTTAACCTGGAAAATTAAAACAAGATGCATATGATGCATAATGATAAAATAAAACTGAGCCATTGTTTACTGATTTTTAGTCTCTGAATATATTTTCATATCATTTGAAAAATAAAAACAAAAGTTACAACAGCAAGTAGTCTATCTAAAGCACTCAATTCTCAACAAGATATCTCTACCTTTGACTCACCTTTGCTGTCAGCACTCGGATGCTGTTATCAGTCCTAACGCAAAGCACATCTGACACGAAACCAGCTACAAAATATTTATAAGCCTCCAGGCTCTTGTATGCCCGAAGCGTCTCGCGGGTGTAAGGACTAAGTGCTGTCAATGAAAAAGTTGTATATGTCCGGGTAGGAAAGGTTAGGAAAAACATCGTGATCCTTGGACCATTGTGTAACTGCTGTCGCGTACGGGTCCACAGGCAGATGACACAGCCTCAGTTTCTCGCAATACCGCGAAAACGCCTCAACGGGCAAGCTACGGGTGTAAACTGACAGGTCCGTCTGATCAAACGACAGCTTTCCCGCCATGTTGTTTATGCCACCCAAGATGGCGGCCGGAACCTTGCCATGGACGACGCTCACGTGATACAAGGCCTCTATTCACTAGCAGAGTTGTTAGACTACGGGCGACCTTGTTCGAAGCGTGCCACATGTTCTTCTGACACAAACCTTTATTTGGGCAGTGTATAGGCAACTGACAGCTCCCTCAATCCCGAAATGATTTTTTTAATAACCCGGGTTACCTGCATGAAGCAAAAACATGGCTACTGCTTACAATCCAAAACACTTTTCCCTGTACTGGAAAACGGGAGGACAGGTATACACTATACTGGACTGTAAAGGTGGGTACTTGTAATACCCCTCCCACCTCGATGCGGCGCTATACACAACACATTTACATAGAGAATTGGCTTCCCCCTTGGCCCTCAAGAAAACCACCAGCAAAGATAAAAACACACTGAAACATTCATTGGGTCGTGCTGATACTATGCAGCACGTCTGCATGTAATTGGATCAGATCTGTAGGAGGAGTAACGTGACAAACAAACAAACACACGAGCACGAGTCCATGAATTAAAGTAAGGATTCATGACCCTTCGTGGGTGGAGTTCCATCTGTGAGAGTTCCATCTGTGAGAGTTCCATCTGTGACAGTTCCGGCTGTGTGAGTTCTGACTGTGTGAGTTCTGACTGTGTGAGTTCTGGCTGTGTGAGTTCCGGCTGTGAGAATTCTGGCTGTGTGAGTCCCTGATATGTGAGTTCTGACTGTGTGAGTCCCTGATATGTGAGTCCCGGATATGTGAGTTCTGGCTGTGTGAGTTCTGGATATATGAGTTCCGGCTGTGAGAGTTCCGGCTGTGTGAGTCCCGGCTGTGTGAGTTCCAGTTGTGTGAGTTCCGGCTGTGTGAGGTCCGGCTGTGAGAGTCCCGGCTGTGTGAGTTCCGGCTGTGTGAGTTCCGGCTGTGAGAGTTCCGGCTGTGAGAGTTCCGGCTGTGTGAGTCCCGGCTGTGTGAATTCCAGTTGTGTGAGTTCCGGCTGGGTGAGTTCCGGCTGTGAGAGTCCCGGCTATGTGAGTTCCGGCTGTGTGAGTTCTGGCTGTGAGAGATCCGGCTGTGTGAGATCCGGCTGTGTGAGTTCCAGCTGTGTAAGTTCCGGCTGTGTGAGTTCCGGCTGTGAGAGTTCCAGATATGTGAGTTCCGGCTGTGTGAGTCCCGGCTGTGTGAGTTCCGGTTGTGTGAGTTCTGGCTGTGAGAGTCCCGGCTATGTGAGTTCCGGCTGTGTGAGTTCTGGCTGTGAGAGTTCCGGATATGTGAGTTCCGGCTGTGAGAGTTCTGGCTGTGTGAGTTCCGGCTGTGAGAGTTCCGGCTGTGAGAGTTCCGGCTGTGAGAGTTCTGGCTGTGTGAGTTCCGGCTGTGTGAGTTCCGGCTGTGAGAGTTCAGGCTGTGTGAGTTCCGGCTGTGAGAGTTCCGGCTGTGAGAGTTCCGGCTGTGAGAGATCCGGCTGTGAGAGTTCCGGCTGTGTGAGTTCCGGCTGTGAGAGTTCCGGCTGTGTGAGTTCCGGCTGTGTGAGTTCCGGCTGTGAGAGTTCCGGCTGTGAGAGTTCCGGCTGTGAGAGTTCCCGCTGTGAGAGTTCCGGCTGTGAGAGTTCCGGCTGTGTGAGTTCCGGCTGTGTGAGTTCCGGCTGTGAGAGATCCGGCCGTGTGAGTTCCGGCCGTGTGAGTTCCGGCCGTGTGAGTTCTGGCTGTGAGAGTTCCGGCTGTGAGAGTTCCAGATATGTGAGTTCCGGCTGTGAGAGTTCCGGCTGTGTGATTCGATCATTTGTGCCAGAACCTCACCTACACTTTGACACTCGACCCCTTGTTGATAGTTTCACTTGGGAGAAGAGATGAAGGCTGACCCTCTTCGTGGATTCAGAGACACAGAACATGTTTGTACTTCCCCGGGACTTATAACTCAACAAAAGGTAAATATTACTGCCCCGTTATATCACGAAACTCTATAGTCAAAGCATCAACGTCACTTGCTTCAATTTGGCAGCCCATCCACCTGCATTATGGTTTCTCAGCCACCGGTGCCCACCTCTTCAACTTGGCTGATTTTAGAATGTAGTCAGACGAAAGGCATGAAGACCTGTATCAACACCTGGTGGCTTTCTTTTACGATGACCACATGCTGAAAGATGGGCTCAGCCATCACGGCCTATGTCTTCATGAAGATGAGGAAACGTCACCTTCACTGGAGAACATCATGGTCATACGCTGGCTACAACTCGTTCATGCTGACCTACCGCGTCTCGTGAAGCAGAGGTACGGCACCGAGCTCAGGTCACGCACCCTGGCGCCCATCAAGCCTGAGGTCTCTCAAGCCTTGGATGCGCTGCTAGATAAGATTCACAAGTCTGCTGATGCCGAGGCTATCCATGCTTCCACCTCCTCCTTCCAGAAGCAACAGGCAGTTTCACCCTTACCGAAGAAGACCAGACATCATGACTCCCTCCCCTCACGGCAAGTATCGTGTCCATTATGCAAGCAAGCCAGACGACGACCAGATAGACATTTTCTCAGAAAATGTAATTTTCTACTAGATCAAAACCGCCAATATATGGCTAAGGCTCGTAAGATGAGGCAATCTCAGATGCATGTTTACACGAAGGGGATGATGAGCCCAGTGATGATGTGCTGAACTTACCTACACTCCGTGTACAGATTTGTCAGTCACCCTACTTCGACACATTCTTCGAGCATCATGCTATTCGTGTAACCATTGGCAGTGGAGCCACAGGTAACATGGTCCGTGCTTACCCAGCTAAGAGACTCGGTGTCTCTGTCAAGAACTCATCCCAATCTGCTCACCAGGCCGATAGTTCATCTCCTTTGCATGTTGTTGGTGAAACGCAGTTCTTTGTGTCCAGAGACCATCACAATCTTGCATTTGAGGGCCTGATCGTGGAGAACCTTGACGTCGACTTACTTGTAGGCATCCCTTTCATGGAAACCAACGACGTGTCAATTCGACCAGCCAAACACCAAGTACTAGTTGGAGACTCCTCTGCCTATGTCTACGGATCCTGACTCCATGCTTTCTCTAACCCATGCAGAGTTACAGGAGCCCATGTCCTTCCCACACCACCAAGATCAACAACAATCTGGCCAGGGGAGTTTATTGAGATGACCCTACCTGATGATCGTGCAGACCTCACGACATTTGCAGTTGAGCCATTCTCTCTTCTGTCAGGACCAGGGTGTGCCGAACTATTTGAGCCTCCACCACATATTTTCAATTGTGTTGCTGACAAAATTGGCATCGCAAACCTCTCCAATGAACCTCAAGTCTTGTTTCACAATGTGCATTTTGTTCGTTTATGACCAGTCTTCACCCCAACAACCAAGATTCACAACCTCCCCAGGATGACATGACACAACCACTTCTGAAGCAATCCAAGCGGAAGCACGATCAGCTGTTTTCAGAGTCTGTTCTTGTGAACCCAGATCACACTTTGCCTCTTCAAACACCTACTCAGTTCCAGACACTCCTTAAAGAGTATGATGACGTTTTTGATCCGCCATTCCCAGGATACAATGGCAAAGCTGGACCCTTCAAGGCCAATGTCAACATGAGACCTGTACTACCTCCACAACACAAAGGTCACCTTATCCAGTACGCCAGAGATAAACTTGTTCAGTTGCAATTGCAGCAAAATATTGATGACCTTGAAGGCCTAGGGGTCTTCGTTCGACCTGAAGATGTGGGAGCCACCGTGGAGTACCTTAACCCATCATTTCTGGTAAAGAAGCCAAATGGAGGATTCCGACTTGTCACAGCATTCGCCCATGTTTGGTGCTCAACCTTACGCAAGATTGCCCAGTGGAAACACATCATTGCAACAGACCTGACCAACGCCTTTTACCAGATTCCATTAGCGCCATCTTCAATCAAGTACACCTGGTACAAGCTGGGAATACTCGTATCAGAAGAGATCAGCAAGCAGGTGGTCAAAGTGGAAAGACGGGAAGGACGGATAGTTATGGCATGGGTGGTGATACAGAGACGAATGATGTGTGTTATGTGGGAATATGGGCCACAAACGGGAAGGACTGGGGTGGGGCCAAAAAGAAGGAATTCAGTGACTCGCTGGAGAGGATGATGGGAATGGTTGAGATGGAGGTGATGCTGTGCATTGTGGGGACTTTAACGTGAATGTTCAAGTAGTGGAGCCAGGTGAAGATGAATGTGTTGGTAAATTTGGTTGGGGAACAAGGAATATATGTGGTGAAAGCATTGGGATGGTTCATTCTTCCAAAAGAGGGAAAAACTACAAGACTACCTATAGGAGAGGGCAGCACAGTACAGAACTGGATTTGGTGCTGGTAAGGAAGCAACAGGTGTGAAGGGTTAAGGGTTGCAAGACAGTGGTGGGAGAGCATGTTACCACCAAGCACAGGCTATGGGATGCTGCACAGGCTACTCGATAAGAGGATGCAGGGATGCTGCACCTGTATGTGGTATTTGCGGTGAGGATGAAGAAAAGGAGAGAGAGGTTAAGAGCAGGAGTTGGAAGGTCATTAGGTGGGGGAAGTGCAGTGGAAACGTCGCCGGAGACTATAAGGGGAGGATGAGGACCAGGTATGAGCAACTTAGTGAAGAAGTGGAAGGTTTGGAGGAGGAGTGGAAGAAGTATGGAGAGGAATTTAGGGGAATTCCAGAGGAGTTGTGTGTAAGGACATCAGGAAGGGATGCATCATCGAAGGATATAAATCAGATATGGTGGACTGAGGCAGCAGCGAAGGAGGTTTGGAAGAAGATAGAGAAGATCAAGGATAGAGGGAGGCAGCCGGATGCAGGATTGCTGCACCTGTATGGGCAGAAGATCTCACCTGAACCAAAATCGAATCGGCTTGTTCTTGTCACCTAACCAACTCGTCCACTAAGTTTAGTCATAACTCGTCCATAACTTTAAAAAAATATCATGTTGTGGCGGACACAATGCCAGCGGGTCATAATTCCGCGCACCAGTGGGTGACAGAAGCGACCGGGCGTGGAAGCAAGGCTCGGGCCATGCCCGGAGCAAAGGAGTCATGAGGCTCAGGGTTGAACTGGAATACATGCCCTGCCTTTCGGCCGACCGGCCAAGGCCCGAGGACAAGGCGTGGCCTCGGGATATATACGCGGGCTCGAAAGTCGAGCCCGCCCAGTGCTTACGTGCGAGCATAGAATAAAGTGTTTGGTTTTGTTCAACGCGTGGTGGCCTACCTTCTTGGCAAACGAGTTGTGTGTGCATAGCACCACAATGTTACATATCGGTTTTCATCTGATCTCTTAATGGTGAAGATTCACTTCAATATTAAATAATTCTCCTATCCGAATCAATATTCAGATCTTCACCAAAATCGAACCGATTCGTCCTCGTCACACACACAACCTGTCCACCAAGATTCATCCAAATCCGTCCATAACTTTTTGAGATATCTTGTTCACAGACAAACAGACAGGGGTGAAAACATAACCTCATCCACCTTCGGTGGCGAAAGGTAAAAAGAGAATCGGAATGTTTGGGTGCTTTATCGAGGTGGTGGAGAAGCAAAGGATGCTATGAATGCCGATACCGAGGTGGTGCGAATCAGCACTAGAGAAAGCAAGGTCACTTTAAATGGATGATGATACCGAGGTGGTGGTGAATCAGCACTAGAGAAACCAAGGACACTTTAAATGGATGATGATACCGAGGTGGTGGTGAATCAGCACTAGAGAAACCAAGGACACTTTAAATGTAAGACGATACCAAGGTGGTGGCGAATCAGCACTAGAGAAACCAAGGACACTTTAAATGGATGATGATAGCGAGGTGGTGGCGAATCAGTGCTAAAGAAAGCAAGGACACTTTAAATTGATTATGATACCAAGGTGGTGGTGAATCAGCACGAGAGAAACCAAGGACGCTTTAAATGGATGATGACACCAAGGTGGTGGCGAATCAGCACTAGAGAAAGCAAGGACACTTTAAATGGATGATGATAGCGAGGTGGTGGCGAATCAGCGGAAGGATATCCATGAATGCTTTTGGGTTATACCGTGGCGTGCTGAGGCCTAAGGCTTGAGAGGTGGGTGCATAAAAGGAATGGATAAAATAACTCGATAAGAGAGTCGGACATTGAGAGACACGAGTCGTAATAAGGAACAACCACAGCAGCGCAGAGGGAGTGTTTGTTCGGGGAGGTGATGATGCTGTGAGAGAGCGTGACATGAGCGAGTAAGAGGCGGTAATGACCGCACTGGTGTCGTGATACAGTGCTGGGTTTTAAAATACGTTACTATTCTGTTGATAAACAGCATTTTGGGCCCGTGTTGGTCACGATTGCCTGCGTCAGTTCGAGGCGAGTGCAGTATATTTGTGAAGAGGATTGCGGATTAAGACGCTCGCGTTCACACGAAACATTTTGTTTCGTCACATTTGTTTCGTCACTGTACACACACACACACACACACACACACACACACACACACACACACACACACACACACACACACACACACACACACACACACACACACACACCGACACACACACACACACATATATATATATACTTGTCGGTGTGTGTGTGTGTATATATATATATATGTATATATATATATATACAGTATATATATATATGTATATATATATATACAGTATATATATATATATATATATATATATATATATATATATATATATATATATATATATATATATATATATATACATACATACATATACAGTGTCTGTTGTGTTGTGTTGTCCTGTGTTGTGTTGTCTTGTCACTGAACTACTTTCTCAAACTTTTGTGAAATCGTACCAAACTTCTGGTATGCACATATCTCTCCCGTCGGTATGTCCTAAGGGTATTTTTTATGAAAAAGTTTCCCAATTGTTTATAAAATGTGATATCACGTATATTACAAATACATTTGTGCAAAATAATTGTTTGAATTATGATTGGTTTAAACCATGAAAAAACGGCAACTCGGGTACAGTCATTATTAATTTTATCTATATGTCTACACATCTGGGCAGTGTCTGTGTTGTCACTTAACGACTCCCTCAAACTTTTGTTTCCGTGGTTGTGAAGTGTTTTTAATAACGTTGTGGTGGTTTTGAATCACGTCGTGGTGAGGTATTTTGAATTATGTGGTGGTGAGGTGTTTTTAAATGACGTGGTAGTGAGGTGTTTTAAAATCACATGGTGTTGAGGTGTTTTGAATCACGTGGTGGTGAGGTATTTATAATTATGTGGAGGTGAGGTGTTTTTAATTATGTGGTGGTGAGGTGTTTTGAATTACTTGGTGGTGAGGTGTTTTTAAATGACGTGATGGTGAGGTGTTTTTAATTTCGTGGCTGTGAGGTGTTTTTATTGCGTGTTTTATGGCTGTGAGGTGTTTTTATTATGTGTTTTATGGCTGTGAGGTGTTTTTAATTTTGTGGTGGTGAGGTGTTTTTATTACGTGTTTTATGGCTGTGAGGTGTTTTTATTACGTGTTTTATGGCTGTGAGGTGTTTTCAATTTCATGGTGGTGAAGTGTTTTTATTATGTGTTTTATGGCTGTGAGGTGTTTTAAATTACTTGGTGGTGAGGTGTTTTGAATTACGTGGTGGTGAGGTGTAATCGGCCCAAACTTCCAGTCTGCACCTACTCCTCCCCTATGTATGTGCTGAGGGGTTCTTTCTTGAAAAAAAAACATTCAACCTGAATCTTCAACCTAAATTGCCGATAAAAATGTAATATCACAAACACAACAAATACATTTGTGCAAAATAATTGTTTGTATTATGATTGGTGTAAATCATGACAACACAGCAACTCAGGTACAGTCATCCTCAGCTAAAATGAGCCCGTTCCTCAGTAACGAAGCTAGTATATATATATATATACAAGTATATATATATTGTTGCGGATTTGAGAATCCTTCACATTGTAAATAATTCTTTGTAAATACCTCCATTCGTGTAAAGGTCAAAGGTCGTCCCCTAGTTAGTTCATCGCATCACGTAGCGAACCATAAAACATCTCTGTAGTTATATCATTATTGTGTGTTTCAGTTAAGGCCATGTTTCCACTAGTTGACCTTACGTTGCATCAAATTAAATAAGGATAGGCCCTACAGCTCCCTCAACATCAGTGCGATTGATTTTCTAACTCGTGCGCTGCCATTACGCACACGGTCGTCTTGGAGAAGAAGGGGGAGGAGTCAGCCAAGCGCCAGGAACAAGGCGTGGCTCTGCCAACGCCTCATCAAGGGGCGGGACCGGTGAGCCCTCGCGACCAACCAAGGCCGAGGCGAGCTCACCGGTGGGCGTTTCCAAAAGGCAGGCGGCTTGATACACGGGCGGCCAATATAAGCGCCGCCGCGGACTACTTACAGAGGTCGAGTGGAGCGAGCAGAGGCAAGCGGCAGAAAGAGAGCCACGGAGATTGACCGGCAGAGATTTGAATTGCGTATGCAACATACCAGCTTTCCCCCGCTATATAATTGTCCGGTCGCATCCAACGACACGCGGAGCTGTTTGCCGGGTTTCGCCTCGACCCCAAAGCGTGGCCCGGAGCGCGCGCTTGGAGCCGGACCTCAACGCCTACCATCTGCCTGGACCCTTCTCTTCCTTCCCATACCATCCCTGCCATTCCATCCTTTCGTGTAAGTGTGTTTGTTCTGTGCTGGGCGTTTCATAAGTTAAGCCTGTATAGCTTTCCCTGTGTCTGCTTCTTCTTCTTCCCTTGTACATGCCCTTCTTTTGTTTCCTCTTCGGGTTTTTGTACGTAGCTAATAAATCTTTGTTCTCCCTTTACTTTGGTTTCCTCTCTTATTCGATCGCTTTCGTCCTGTCCCCAATTGATATACGTGGTACGATTTTGGCAGAACCGCTTACAATCGGGTTAGTCAATCGCTAACGGCTCGGATTGCGGATTGCTAAACCGCTCGGCAAATACCATCTTGTCCGGGATTCGAGCGGAGTTATCCACCTGCGTTGTGGAGGGATTGGCGGAGGTGTCTGGGAATCCCTTGACCAATCACCTCGGCCAATCCCACCCCACAAGGGAGCGGGATAGCTTCAGGATCGGAGACGGCCAGTGTACAAGACAAGGGGACTAAACCCCCCCTTGGTAAGGGGAGCGCCGTGCTCCGAATCCGTAACAATATTATTACAAATAACTCTACACACGATTTAATAACACCTGGTCCGAAATCAATAACTTCCACACCAGTCAGGGCAAATCTCTACCTTACACGATACACTTTAATCAACCGGATCACTCTATAAATGACATTCAAATCTCTGCCATTGAATCAATCACAAATCGATCACACACCACGATTCTGAAACGTGAGTCCTTTTGGATACATAAACTTCAGACAAAAATCCCTCATGGCATAAATTTTGATGATTAAAGAATGTTCCTACATCAACTCAATCAAATCATTAATGTAACTCATTCATTCATTCATTCATTCACTCATTCATTCATTCATTCACTCATTCTTTCATTCTACCTTTAGATGTCATTTATATAAATATATAAATAAATATATAAATATATTATATGAATATAAATGGCATATGAATATATGCTTGTGTGTTTATGTATGTATGTATCTCTATATTTGTATCTGCACGTGCACCGAACTGTAACGCGAATGGTAACTGTAAGCTGTGCTTCACTTCCGTTGAACTTGGGGATGGTGAGTGAGCTTTAGCGTGGCTCTTCCATTGTATGCATTTTCTTCACATATCACACATCTTACACACATATCACCAGACATACTTGTCTGATATACATGCCTGTTGTTTCTGTAGACTAAGAAGAAGACCTTTGTTGGTCGAAAGCTTGTCGAAAATTAAAGATCGACGTCCTGAAGCTACGTCCGTGTCTGATTTAATCTCCCGATTATTTATTTAATGCAAATGAGACGCCCGACTCATACTGTAGAGTTTCTACTATTTCTCACAGTTGATATATATATATATACACAATCATGGCCAAAAATATTGGCCCCCTTGCAGTTTTTTCAAATAACTCACAATTGTCTATAAAAATAAGTTGAAATTGACAAAAGTATTTGGTCTCCACAATTATTTATTTCACTGTTAATATTACAGCACCTTTGTTTTTGATTCAGAACTTAATATATCCTTTTAAATCAGAAAATAAAAATAAATGGCATTGACAAAACTATTGACACCCTGGACCTAATATTTGGTATCACTTTGGACAAAATAACTGCAGGGAAGCACTTCCTGCAGCCAGGAATGAGCTTTCCTACACCTCTCGACTGACAGTTTGTCCCACTCTTCTTGTGCAAACTGCTCCAGTTCTCCCAGATTTGAAGGGTGCCTTCTCCCAACTGCTGTTTTCAGATCTCCCCACAGGTGTTCAATGGGATTTAGATCTGGACTCATTTCTGGCCACTTCAGAACAGTCCAGAGTTTTGTATTGAACCGTTCCTGGGTGCTTTTTGAAGTGTGTTTGGGGTCAATGTCCTGCTGCAAGACCCATGATCTTCGATGGAGACCCAGCTTTCTGACACTGGGTTCAACATTACGCTCCAAAATTCCTTGGTAATCTCCTGATTTAATGATGCCATGCACACATTCAAGTACCCAGTGCCAGAGGCAGCACAGCAACCCCAAAACATCACTGAACCTCCTCCATGCTTGTCTGCAGGGAAGGTGTTCTTTTCTTTGAAGGCTTCATTTTGTTTTCTGTAAACATGGAGATTATGTGCTTGACCAAAAAGCTCTAATTTGGTCTCATCAGTCCACAAGACATTCATTCTCCCAGAAACATTTTGGCTTGTTCAGGTGTGTTTTGTAAACTCCAGTCGGGCTTTCTTATGTCTCTCTCTCAGCAGTGGGGTCCTCCTGGGTCTCCTACCATAGAACCCCCTTTCATTTAGTTGGTGACGGATGGTGCGAGTTGAAACTGTCATACCTTGTGTCTGAAGGTGAGCTTGAATCTGTTTAGCAGTTGATCGAGGTTCTTTCTCCACCATTTGAACAATCCTCCGCTGCAATCTTTGATCAAGATTTCTCTTGCGGCCATGTCCATGGAGATTGGCTACAGTGCAATGGCCCTTAAACTTCCTGATAACATTGCGTATGGTGGACACAGGAACATCAAGGTCTCTGGAGATGGACTTTTTTTTTTTTTTTTTTTTTTTTTTTTTTTTTGTATACTGAATCGAGGCTCGTGAAAGAGCTAACATTTATTTCACAAACAAATCAACCAGACAAACAAAATATACAAAAGAGGGAGCGGAAGCCAAGATGGGGAGAGAAGGGGAAGCACACAACCACAACATTTGAGAGCAGGGAGAAGTGTGGGAGGGAGAGGGCTTGGGGGCAGGAGGCGTGGGAAGGGGAGGGGGGGGGGGGGGGGAGAGAGGTATAAAACACATGGTGACCGAAATTAGCGGGGGTAGAAAAGATCAAGGTTTTGGATGGGGGAGGATAAGAGATGGTGGTGAACAGCTGTTTTAAAGACCTGGAGGGTAGAGTGGGATTGAAGAGAGTGAGGGAGTTTGTTCCAGAGGCGGGAGAAAAGGAGGAATGAAGGAGTGAAGGTGAGCAGAAAGTCTTGATTTTGGCAGTTTAACCATAAGAGGGTTGCAGGCAGATCTTGTGCGACCTGTAGGAATATTTGGGGGACAGAGCCCAGAGAGGGCTGGGGGGGGCAAGGCCAGAGAGGAGTCGGTAGAAGACGGAAAGACCACCAACCTGCCTGCGGTGAGTGAGTGAAAGGCCCTTGGAGTTAGCTTCATCGCGGGAGATTCCAATGATTCTGAACGCTTTGGTTTCAACAGCGTGAAGACAGGCTAGGTGTGAGGCAGGAGCACCAGACCAGAGGGGAGAGCAGTATTCCATAGAGCTGCGGATGAAAGCCTTGTATGTGGTGAGGAGCTCAGGTGTGTCAAGGAAGGACTTCACACGACGGAGGATGCCCAGTCGGCGACTGGCTTTGGAGGCCAGATTTGAAATGTGGTTTTCCCAGGAAAGATCATGGCAAATAGTGAGACCCAAAAGCTTGAGTGACAGAACTTCTTGGAGAGGATTATTCAGAAAGTGGATGGGAGGGTTTTCCAGTCGGTCTTTTCGGAGAGACATCGTAAGAGTGTGAGATTTATCAGGATTGAAAGACATGTTCCATTTGTTTGCCCAGTCTGTGATTTTGTCCAGGTCTGCAGAGAGTGAGGAGGCTGCAGTCTGCTGATCTGAGGGATGAGGAATGGAGCGACAGAGAGTAGAGTCGTCAGCAAAGAGATAGAGAGGATTTTCAAGAGAGTCAGAGAGATCATTGATGAAGACCAGGAAAAGCACAGGGCCCAGAACACTACCTTGGGGAACTCCAGCCTGAACAGGAAGAGGAGATGAGAGAAACCCATTCAGGGCCACACGTTGACTACGACCAGAGAGGAGGTCCGCCAGCCATGCGTGGAGATTTCCATGGATACCAAAGGAGGAGAGTTTGGTGAGCAGAGCAGGGTGCCAGACCGTATCGAAGGCACGTGAAATGTCAAGGGAGACAGCTCTAATTTCCTGTTTGGCGTTGAGGACCTCCATCCATTGTTGAGAAAGCAGAAGCAGCATGTCCAGAGTAGAGTGACCAGGTCTGAAACCAAATTGATGATCAGAGATCAAGCCATTGGAGAAGAGGAAAGATTTCATATCTGAAGCAATGATGGATTCCATGACTTTGCTGATAATTGGGAGAAGGCTGATTGGTCTGTAGTTGCTGGGATCTGTTTTTGCACCTTTTTTGTGCAAAGCGGTGATGTTGGCTGATTTCCAAGCAGATGGCAGATGACCTTGAGCAAAGGAGAGGGTGAAGAGAACAGAAAGAGGGAGTGAAAGAGCGGAAGAACATGATTTTAGGACCCGTGGGCTGATGCCGTCAGGACCAGTTGCAGAATCAGAGTCGAGGGTTGACAGAAACTTTTCCACCTTGTCAGGAGGAAAGGACACAGAGTCCAGGAGCAGCTGGGTATGACTGGGTATGGTGGGTACAGAGAGGGATGGGTTTGGGACACAAGATTTAGAGGCAAACACAGAGTTGAGGCATTCAGCTTTTTCACGTGCGGAGTCAGCCGTTAAGCCGTTTGAGGTGAGGGAGGGGATGGAGGGGGAACAAACACCAGAAACAGATTTGACCAGACGCCACCAGGATTTGGAAGAGGGAGACAGACAAGAGAGTTCGGTCTTGAGAACGGTGAGATATTGTTTCCTGGCTCTCCTGAGGGTGGACACACACTTGTTTCGGGCTTTGTGAAAGGAAATGAGATTTCCTTCTGTTGGATTTGCTTTCCAGGAGACGAAAGCAAGTTGTTTCAGGGCAACAGCCTCACCACAAGATTCCATGTACCATGGACGGGAGGAAGGGTATGACAACTGAAGACGAGATGGGATCAATCTGTGCATGAGAGAGAGCAATTTACTTTGAAAGAATTCCCAGGATGAGTTGATGTCAGAGGCGGTAGAGATGGGAGACCAGTCCAGATGATTGATGGCTGCTTGAAGACCGTGCCAGTTGGCCTGAGTGAAATGCCAGACTCGTCGACGCTGAGGAGGCTCTCTGAGAATGGTCAGAGAGATGTCCACTTTGACAAGCACATGATCAGATGAGCCGATTGGAGCAGAAGAAGAGCAGCAGACATTTTCAGGGAAGTTTGTCATAACCAAATCCAGAAGAGAAGATGCTCCGTTGACTGAGATCCGGGTCGGGAAATTGACAGATTGTGTCAGTCCCAGTGAGTCGCAGAAGTCCTTTGCTGAAGAGCCGTGGCTGGTGAGAGAGGTACCCACACCCAGCCAACTGGCATGGTGACAATTGAAATCACCACATATGAGGAAGAGAGAGTTGGGATGGGTAGATAGAAGTTGGTCCATATTATCAGACAGCGAGATGTAGATGGAGTCATCGCTGTTTGGTGGACGGTACAACACACATATGAACAAAAGGTGGGAGCGAAGGGGAAGCCGTAGCCAAAGGTATTCCTGGGGGTGAGGTGGAGAGAGGGCAGTGGAGGGCGAGTGAGGAAGAGTTTTTTATAAAGATAGACTTGTCATGCTGAGATTGTCCATGCTTGGCTAGAATCCTGTGTCTGACCTCAGACAATTCTCTGGATTTCTTTCTTTTCTTCATGCTCATTGCGGTACACACAGCGACACAAAACAGCAGAATGACTCCTTTTCTCTAATCAAACTGGTTGAATGATTGATATTTTTTTTATATTGCAGGCACCTGTACCTCACCATAGGTGAGTTCAATTCCTCAGGAAAGGAGAATCACCTGCTTGAAATCTATTTATTTCTAACAACGTCTAAAAGGTGCCAATAATATTGTCCCGGCCATTTTAGGATTTCTGTGTGGAATAAGCTAGTAGCCTGGTGTTGGCTTCGCAGTTAGGGTGCCGGCTTGGGATCCTAGGATCCTGGGTTCGAATCCCGGTCGATCGCTGAATTAGCTCCAAGGGGGGTTGACTCAGCCTGTCATCCTTCTGTGTTTGGCAAATTGAGTACCAGTTCACTGCTAATTCCCTGTGTGTTGCAAGAGGTGACTAACAGGGTTGATGGCAGGAAGGGCATCCGGCCGTAAAACATTACTTCATAAAGGGGACCACTGTGCCCAAAAAAGGCCAACACCCGCTCTGCGGGGAAAAATGGCCTCTCAAGGCAGTTCTTGTGTGGAATAAGTTAAGTTTTATTAATTTTTTTCAGCCTTTTCTGTTTTGTTCCACTGTACAAAACAACAACAACAACAACAGTCATTTTAAGGCCATTTTCCCTGCAAGAGTGGGGGTTAGCCTTGCGGTCCCCATGACAATCGTCTCCATTTTGCCCTATTTTCTGCATCTCCCCTTGTTAACCCCTTTGCCCGCATTTCTTCTTCGACCATCTTTAGCCAAGTCTTTCTCGGTCTTCCCCGTCCTCTACTTCCTTCGACATTCATTTCCATCACTCTATTCATCCTTCCTCAACACATGACCAAACCATCTCAACCTGTTCCTCTTCACAGCATCCATCACAGGCTCTATTCCCATCATCTTTCGCAATTCATCATTTGTCTTCCTCTCTCTCAACGATACTCCACACATCCACCGGACCATTCGCATTTCCACCCTTTCCAGCCTTCGTTGCTGCTGTACGTTCATTACCCATGTCTCGCTCCCATAAATCATAACACTTCTCACACATGCAGCATACACCTTTCCCTTCAGCTTCAATGACACTCCCCTCCTCGTCAGCACGCCACTCTGTTCCCGAAACTTCTTCCATGCACATCTCACTCTAGCAACCGTTGCCGTGTCTGATCCACCTTCTCCATTCAGCATGTCTCCTAGGTAACAAAATGTTTTCACACCTTCCAGCTTCACGCCGTCTCCAAGATCCAACTCAACATTTCCTCCATCTGCAGCTCCCTCTGTGCACACCTTACACTTGAATGTAGCTGCCACACTGGTTAATGACCCTCTCAAACCACTACATTTTTGATGAACCCACCCAGCGCACATTGTACATTGAATTGAATTCACTCCGACACCCTTCCTGCACACAGCACACGGCCACTTCCCAGTTCTTTCCACCTCACCACATGCTTTACCACTTGCCATCACCTTCGTTTTTCCGATATTCACCTTCAGACCTTTTGTCTCCATACATTCCTTCCACTTGTTCATCTTTTCCTTCAGTCCATCCATACTTTCTGCAATCAACACCAGATCATCTGCATACAACAACTCCCACGGTAAACCCTCCTTTACATTCCGAGCCAGCACCTCCATCACAGCTACAAATAGTACTGGACTTAGTACCGACCCCTGATGCACTCCCACCTTCACCTAAAACTCACCACTGTTCCCATCCTTCGTCCTTACAGCTGTGCACGCTCTTTTGTACATTACCTTCACTACTCTGATCAACCAATTCCTGCACTCCTAACTTCCTCATTGCCCAATGTCGTGAAAATCAGCCACAGACACGACTTGTACCTTGGGTAGGTTTAATATCATTTAGATCTGTGGTAACATCCTGTAAAATACATTCATGCAATAGACATCAGAATCGGAGTATTACATGGGAAATGACCGATATCAATAGGCAAAGCAAGCAAGTCCAGCATATATACGTGCGTACATACCATTCAAACTACAGGACTATATGTCACAGTAAGTGTCGTTGGAGTGTCCTTGCGTCGCGGTTGTCCCGGGTCTTATAGACGCCCCTTTAGTGGGATAAGCGAGCACTCCCGGGTTCACCTTCAGTATAATTTCACTACATTCTCCCCGCCGTTAAAACTATACTGCCGCTAGGCAGGTCGCAAGCAAGCGTCAGCAATAATCGAATGGGGTACGTCAATCCACGTCAGTCAGTCCACCCGTAGCGGTCGGGGCGGCGAACTACCCTGCCAGTTCGTGTCCGGAGACTACCGGGTACGGCGTCCCCAAGCCCGGAGTCCCCCGCGTCGGAATAGCTGCCGGAGGTGGGTGTCGGAGGGGGCACCCCAGAGCCATCAGGCAAGGGAGTAGGCGACGACGGAAGTGACGGCAGTAGTTCCATAGAGGAAGCTTCGGTAGAGTCCATAGACTCGTAGATTGGTTCGTCGATATCTCTGTCGTCGACCCCACGAGGGGCGAGATGGCGTACAGAGACAGTAGACTCGCGTCCGTCTGCCGTTATCACACGAGCATGCTCGGGATTAGCCTGGAGTACCCGCACCTTATCAACAAAGGGGTCGTACTTGCTAGCGCGAACCGCTCGTTTGAGATAGGCCGGCCCCGGCTCAGCGAGCCAGTTGGGTAAAGATTGGATACTACCCGAGCTTCTAGGGTGGTGGAACAGTCTTTCGTGAGGAGTCTGGTTGGTGGCTGTACATAGGAGAGCCCGGATCGAGTTTAGAGCCGCAGGTAGCGACCACGCCCATTTATCGAGGCCCCGGCCGAGGGTCCTGAGGCTTAGCATGACGGCCCTCCATATAAACCCATTAAAGCGTTCGGTCTGCCCATTCGCCTGGGGCCGGTACGGGGTGGTGTAGCTCGAAGCGACATTATTTTGGAGCAAGTAGCCCCTCACCTCCTGAGACAGGAACACCGCACCCCGATTGGTATGCACGTAGGCCGGATACCCAAACATAGAAAACAAATTCTGCAGGCATCGTATAACCGTGGCAGCCGACATATCCCCGCACGTATAAGCAAAGGGGAATCGCGAATACTCATCAACGATAGTGAGCAGATAACGAGAGTTACTCGACACCGGCAGCGGCCCTTTGAAATCCATCGCCAATCGCTCCCACGGTCTAGTAGCCCTAACCAGCGTCCCCATAGGAGGGTTGTAAAAACGCGGTTTGAGCTCCGCACAGATAGTGCAATCACGACAGATCCGGCGGATGTCCTCAATCGAGTACGGCAGATTACCACTGTGCACAAAATGCGCGAAACGCGCCACCCCGGGATGACACATAGTGCCGTGCAAAGCACGCAGTCCCTCCAAAGTTACAACCCCCGCGCAAGTGGCCGGCCTCAATAAGGCGTCGGCGACCAGGTTATCCTTCCCCGGGCGGTATTTGATGGTGTAGCAGAAGTCGGCGAGTTCGATACGCCAGCGAGTGATTTTCTCATTCTTAATGTGTTGAGCATGTAAGGTGTCGTACATGAATGCAACGCTTTGTTGGTCCGTGACGATTTGGAAACACCGCCCGAGCAAGTACGGCCGCCATCGCCGAATTGATTCGACGATCGCGTACGCTTCCTTTTCGACAGACGAACGCCTCCGCTCAGCGGAGGTGAGAGTCCGCGAAAAGAAAGCCACAGGGCGCCCCCCTTGGGAGAGAGTCGCCACTATCGCATGATCCGAGGCATCACTTTCCAAGACGAAAGATGCACTCTCGTCAATTGTCGCTACAGCGGCGCCAGCGATGTCGGCTTTAAGGCCCCCGAAGGCCGCCATGGCGGCCGGGCCCATGGGGAACGTGTCGCAGGCCACAAGGGGGCGGAGCTTCGCGGATAAATTTTGCACCTACTTTGAATAGTGGGCGAACAGCCCAAGAGCGCGTTTCAGCGAAGCCCGATCGCTAGGCGGAGCCATATCGAGCAAAGGTCGCAGACGCTCCTCCTTATCCGGAGAGACAGAGCCATGGGTCACGGTGTACCCCAGAAGATCTACCATGCGTAGAGAGTAACGACACTTAGCCTCATACATGGTTAGGCGATATTTCTGCGCGACCTCGAGGAAGCGCTTCAGATTAGCGTCGTGATGCCCCTGGTCATACCCACAAACCGTAAGATTGTCCAGATAGACAAAGACATCGGTCAAGTTCTCCTTCGTAACGAGGTCATCCATAGCCCTCTGAAAACATGCGACCCTGTTAGTTACCCCAAAAGGGAGTCGAGTGAACTGGTACAACCGTTGACCCGATTCAAAGGCTGTATAGACGCGATCAGCCCTAGAGATGGGGACCTGATGATACGCACTACGCAGATCGAGAGTGCTGTAAACAGAGTACAGGGCCACCTGGCGTACCAGTGCATCCATCCCCGGTAAGGGGTAGGCATCCAGCTGTGTAAAACGATTAATCGTCTGTGAGTAGTCGATTACCATGCGCCGGCGATGGGCCTCACTTCGCACCACTAAGACTTGGGCCCGCCACGGCGACCGACTGGGTTCTATAATACCGTCCTTTAAGAGCTGGGCCGTTTCTTCCGCAATGAATTGCGCGTCTGCGTGAGAGTAGCGCCGCGATTTTACGGCTACAGGGGTACAATCAGTGGTCAGGTTGGGGAACAGCGAGAGAGGCTCCACGTGCATCTGAGCGAGGGCGCACACAGCAAGCGTGTCCGGCCCACCAAAGTCCATTTCCAAACGTCCATGTCGCTTAAGGAAATCGTGTCCTAACAGAACGTCGACACATAACGCAGGTAATACCATGAGATACACGTCTGGGAACATGCGTCCCTTTATCACAAGTTTCAATCGACATGCCCCTTTTGTGCTCAGCCGAAGTCCTTGGGAGGCCATGAAGATCCGTCGTGTAGTCCCGAGAACCGGCCACCCATGTTGATGCACTAGTCGTTGATCGATAAAACTATCCGTAGACCCCGTGTCGATTAAGGCTTGCGCAAAAACGCCCTCGACCTTGAGCGGAATGATGGCCTGAGCAAGGCCGGAAGATCCGGCAGGTATTGTGCCGTCCGGGCGAGAAGATCGCGCCTCGCGAGTGGATCCCACACAGGCTGCAGTTTTCCGGTCGTTCGGGCAGCCCGTGGAGGACCCCCGTAACAAGGGCATAGTTGGCCGTGCTGGAGCAGGAGCATGTAAATCGTAAAGGCCACTGTCAGAGGACGTTCCCACACCGCCTGCAGTTTGCCGGTCGTTCGGGCAGCCCGTGGAGGACCCTCGTGACAAGCGCATAGTTGGCCGCGCTGGAGCAGGAGCATGTAAATCGTAAGAGCCGCCGCTAGAGGGCGCTCGAGTCACGCGTAGAGGATCACTGCCATCCACCGTTTCATGAGCTGGTGCGATAGCGTGTAATTCGTAAAAGCCGTCGTCAGATGGCGCTCGAGTCCCGTGCAGCGTTCGCTGCGAATCCAGAGGAGTTTTCAAAGCAGTACCTCGTTGCTTGTTTGAAGTGGGCGTCCGGACGCCAGCCAAGGCCGATCGCTCCGCGGCCGGTCGTGGTCGCGCCAGTTGTTTCGGCGGCCCGAAGTCCCCCACCAAGGACGAGCGTGCAGCCAGGGGCCCACAAGGAGGGGATACGCTCATCAAGGCCGGGCGGGGCGCTCCGCTCGGTACGCAGTCCGTTGGCTCAGCTATAAGCCCATTCAAGGCCGCGCGGGCTCACGTACCTCGCGCGGACTTCTTGCAGACCTTCGCGAAATGGCCCTTGGTGGAGCACAGATGGCATATTGCCTCCCGAGCCGGGCACTCTAATCTGGGGTGCTGCCGATTACCACAAAAATAACACTTCGCGTGCCGTTCAGGCCGTGGCCGGGCAGCGGTAGCAGCAGTCAGGCCGGAAGCCGAGTCCGCTTCAGGAGCACCCAGAGACTCGGCCGTGGTCGAGTCCTCCCCCATATCCTCGGCGGTAACCCTCTCCGGTCGCGCGAGTTGAGAAGTCCCCGCCACGACTCGTGGGTGGTCATAAGCGGTAGATTGTTCACGGGCATCTGTAAAGACGTGAGCCAACCGTAGTGCCTCCGTGAATGTCAGCTCCGCGGTCTCCAAGAGTCGGAGCCTCAAGGCTCCAGAGCTGATCCCAGAGACGAAAGAATCTCGGAGAAGGTCATCCTGAACTTGCTCGTGTGTCCGTACCTCCTGAGCGCTGTCCGCAAGGAGGTGTCGCAGCTCCTGTGCCTAGCGATCGATCGATTCCGAAGGTTGTTGTCGCCGCTGAGAGAGCTGATGCCGGCCGTGCACGGCACTCCGTTTCTTTATGTATATTCGCTTGAGCTCGGCCAGAGCAGTGGCGTACGTCTCAAATCGAGCAATGCACCGGTAGACGCGGTGATGGACCTTCGACTGTAACACGGACAGCTTCACCGCGGCGGTGGGCTCGGTTTCATGCGCTGCGAAATAATTCTCCAGCGTTTTGAGTCAGTGGGTGAACTCTGACCCCGACTCCTCGGGTTGTGCGTTGGCGTCGAGGATCGGTACCATGATCATCTTGTGTTCAGCCATTTCGTAGATTTAAATGATATTAAATTGTCGTGAAAATCAGCCACAGACACGACTTGTACCTTGGGTAGGTTTAATATCATTTAGATCTGTGGTAACATCCTGTAAAATACATTCATGCAATAGACATCAGAATCGGAGTATTACATGGGAAATGACCGATATCAATAGGCAAAGCAAGCAAGTCCAGCATATAGGTGCGTACATACCATTCAAACTACAGGACTATATGTCACAGTAAGTGTCGCTGGAGTGTCCTTGCGTCGCGGTTGTCCCGGGTCTTATAGACGCCCCTTTAGTGGGATAAGCGAGCACTCCCGGGTTCACCTTCAGTATAATTTCACTACACCCATGTCACTACTTCACGTGGAACCCTATCAAATGCTTTCTCCAGATCAACAAACCCAAGAAACAAATTTTTCCTCTTCTCCATGTACTTCTCCTGCAACTGCCTCACAATAAAAAGCGCGTCTGTCGTTCCTCTCCCTGGCATAAATCCAAACTGCATTTCATCAATCTTCACTTTCTTCCTTATCCTCCTCTCCAACACCCTTTCCAAAACCTTCATTCCATGCTCCAATAACTTTATCGCTCGATACGAGCCACAGTCCAGTGGGTCACCTTTCCCCTTGTATATATAGTCTAGTAGGAAGACTAGGTCCCCCTGCACCCCCCGGAGATATACTTCTAATCAGTGTTTCTAGATTGGAAAAAATGTGTAGAAAATGACTAGCTATGGCCCCAAGCTGAAAAAATGTCCCACATACCATTTTTATGCAAATTACTGCTGCCATTATCAAAAAAACGATTTTTGACATATCTCAGCCAATATTGCAGATAATTGAAAAATGAAGGTGTCTAGACCCATGTTTTGAAGGGCATAGATCATGATAGAACTATTCATAACATGATTACATGTGTCTATGGTATACTAGTATGCTAATTAGTGCTTTATTTACAAAATAATCACAGTTTTACGAAATAATAGACTCATATTAAGGTCCGTCTACACAGACGTTAACACAAAGTTTTATTTTTCTAAATATTACAACTGTCAAAATAGTCCTAGCACTCAATGTGACCACTCTTCTCTTGCTTGTTTTAGATAAACATCATTAGCATTAGTGATTCTACACTGAGTCAGTCATCATCATTTTCATCGAAATCGTCAGAGTCAAACTCTTCTTCTCCTTCCTCTTCCTCCTCCTCTTCGTGCTCTCCTGTGTTCAGAAGATCCACCAGTGAGGTTGGTAGGATGGGACCACTGGACCACATTGGTTTCAACAGTCCTTCATCAGTCCTTATCCATCCTTGCTCCTCATAAGGTTTTGGCTTTTCGATGATAGGTTGATCGGCTCTTTTGTACAATGCTACGCGGTGGTTCACACGCTGGATGTGCGGCTTCAGGGCAGACTGGCATGGAGGAAGGCGAGCCAGATCAACCTTGGACTTGGATGTGAGGGTCTTGTCCTCTCCCACCATTTTTCGTAGCAGCTTGGCACGGACAATGTCCACTGATGACTCGCGACTCTGGCCGTACATCACACAGGTGAATTTTTCTAACTGCCTCTCCACCTCAGGGTTGGCATCCCAGTTGTCACCCAGTTCACCGAATGCCCTGTGAAACCTGGGATTCTTCTCCAGCTTTTTCAAGGGCCCGACTTTTCCCTTCCCTTTGAAGGCACTGGTGCAGTCTTCTCCGCTGAACACATAGTACCCCAGGAGAGTGGCACAGTAGTCCTCTCCCAGGGATTCTGCCAGCTCAGAGACGTTGACAAGTTGGCGATGCTTCCCTGACCCTGTATCCAGGTACACCGTCAGCTTGATGTTGTGGGCATGGTGGAGCAGGATCAGGAGGATGTCTGTGTCCGGTGTTCTGACTACAGCGTTCTTGTATCCGATGGTAGCAGCATGATGGAGGTACAGAACCACCCTGGTATCAGTCTCTTCCTGGTTGCTGTAGATCGTGGGGAGTTCACGTACCTCGACCTGAAACACAAAAAGGCACCGCATTTCAATCACCAGTCACTGCCAGTTTCAGATCTAGACAAACATCACAGGTAATCACCTTTTTTTCAGGAAAAATTACAAATTGAATCGCCATTCACGAAGGGCTTTCAATTTTACCTTGCCATTCGTTGAGGCAATTCGTTGAGTGGAATACAAGGTTGCCCTCTCCTGTCACAATTTGTGGTGTACGATAAGTTGAGACTTCATCCAGGACCTTGGCGAGAGCAGTTTCCAACTCCAAGGCGAAATCGTAGCTCTCAGAGTGTCCAAGCCTGTGTAGTATTGTGGTGAGCTGTTTGCTTCGGAACAGGTGCCTTACAGTCACACAGAGGAGAATGTGCTTTGGTAACTTCCATTTTCCATCTGACACTGCACGGCACAGATCTTGTCCAATGGAGAAGACCAGACGCTTCACCTTTTCTGTCTCGATGCCCTCCTTGCCAGTCATTAGCACGCTGAGAAAGCGGACAAGGTCTGGAGGTAGGATGTCTTCAGGATTGAGCTCCATGTCTTCAGCTGTTGGTGGCCATGGTTGGTCTTTACACTCTCTGAAAGCCTGTAGAATACCCTGGCGAAGTTGGAGGGCAACATTTTGGTTCTTGTTTGTGCTTCCGAGTGTGAATGCTCGTGCGAGAGCATTGGAAACTGTTATGTTTGAGCTGTGCACAAGCCAGAAAGAAATGACATCACATTTGTCATGATCAACCTTCGTGAAGTGGATATGCTCCTTGATTGGGTCATTCTGTAGGCGTTTCAGTAGTTTCTCTGACCGATAATTTGAGTTCTCATATCCATTCAGTTTCAGTTCCTCGACATAGAGCAAGCGCAAGGAAGAAAGCTGTAGAACTTTATTCTGCTGGATGACCTGGGTTTGAATGTGTTCCAGTACTGAGTTGAATGCCTTTTCATGGGCGGCTGACATGCAAGCCTGCTCCTTTGGTGCTTCGGCTCTGTGAATCGCACGCTCATAGTTGTAGAATGCTGTGCGGAAAGCTTTAAAACATGACGGATGGTGTTTGGCCTCACATGCAAAGAGGTCTTTGTTTTTCACCTTTCGATGGAGTCGATAGAGACCCATTTTCTCAGCCCGTGTTTCGATTTGCTCCCATGCATTTTCTTTGTTTTTAAAGGATGGGAAGGTTGTAGGCCTCTCAGTATTGCGATGAGCATCTTTGGTCTCAACTTTCTCACAAAATATACACTCTGGCGGGAAGATGGGTTCAGCAGAACCTCCTGGTTTACGAGGAGAGTGATGCCATGATGAGGTTGATGGCCCTGGTTCTGTATCATCTCCCAGACGATGAAAGTGGCGGACAAAGTGCTTATAACACTTGCTGTGATATCCTACTCTTTCTAGGTCATCAGGAAGAGTTGCCGGGATCTGATCACATACTGATTGCATACGACATGGGGAGTCATGCGGTTGGTTGAGACGTCTATCCCGGATCTTTTGAAGCAGTTGCAGTTTTTCTGAAGCAGATCCTTTAATTTTACGGAGGGGCGTGAAATCCCCATGATCAGACATGGATGGTACATGAAGGATGCATGTAGGAGGAGAGCTTTGGGCTGCAGGTTCTACACTCCGTTTTCTTTTGGGCATGCTTGCTGTCGATGTCTACCATCACTGTTAAATGACAAATAAGAAATCACGAATGATGTTAAAAGTGCCTGTGAAAGGAGGCTCTGAGTTTTCAGTGAGGTAACAGAGGTTCTGAGTCATGTTCTACACTAGGGTACTTTTTAGCTGACTAAACCATGTTTAGTGGCATCAAAAGTGCTAATAGCTAAAACATCTAAATTCTTCCACACTAACGTTAGCTATCTAGGCCAATGAAACATTGTGCTAAGTTACTGTAGCTAGCTCAGCTGTCGTGCCTCTTTCTGGTTCAATTCATATACAGAAGTCAACAGATATGTCTCATGTTTGGCATTAACAAAAGTTTAAGTTACACCGACATTAGGAACATACTGTACATAGATGAGGCTAGCTTTAACGTTAGCTAACATGGTGCTAGCTGGCTCAGCTGTTATTCTGCCTGTTTATGATTTCATGCAGAAACTGAAGTCAAGAGTGTGAGTAACATTATAGTTAGCATCTTACCTGGCTAGATTGGAGGATGAATACCAAGAACAACACACAGATGGAATGGAAGACTGAACTTTCAACTGAGGTATTCAATAACATCAACGTTACCAATTGATACGAGCGCGCGACATTACCAATTGATACGAGCGCGCGAGCGCGCATGTTACATGGATGGAAATGTAAAATGGCAGCTATAGCAGCACTAATTTGGATCTCTAGTCTGTCATTTCTGCACTGTGATTGGATAACATAAAAAAATATGTTTGGGAGTTAACAGCAGGAGTTGGTAGATTTTACGTGGGCTGGGTGAGAAACCTTTAAATAAGCAAGTGAAAATCTCTCGCAATACAAAGTCAATGGTGGGAAGAAAAGTTGAGTGGTACCAATGTTACTGCCAATGTCCCGCCCCTATGCAAGACTCAGGAGCATCTTGTTGACATTTAACCTTGAAAATACCTGGGTTTAGACCCCTTATGTACCATGTTAAGTTATCTGCAGTATTAACGTATCCTTATCATTTGTAAAACTGATTATTTTGTAATTACAGCATTAATATGCATACTAGTATACCATAGACACATGTAATCATGTTATGAATAGTTCTATCATGATCTATGCCCTTCAAAACATGGGTCTAGACACCTTCATTTTTCAATTATCTGCAATATTGGCTGAGATATGTCAAAAATCGTTTTTTTGATAATGGCAGCAGTAATTTGCATAAAAATGGTATGTGGGACATTTTTTCAGCTTGGGGCCATAGCTAGTCATTTTCTACACATTTTTTCCAATCTAGAAACACTGATTAGAAGTATATCTCCGGGGGGTGCAGGGGGACCTAGTCTTCCTACTAGACTATATAGGGACGAGGGTACTCAGTTCCAAATCCACTGGAATGCGGCCTTCTTTCACCACCAGATTGCAGATCTCTGTCATTCTCTTCACACCGCAATTTCCCGCTGCTTTCAACATATCTCCCACAACTCCCGTCGGCCCTCCCGCTTTTCTACTCTTCATTGCTTTTATCGCTTCCTCAACTTCCTTCTCGGTTATCTTCTCTGCCGGTCCTAAAACTGGGTTACTCTCTATGTTGCCATCCCATTCATTCTCTGCATTCAACAGTATTTTCATATATCTCTTCCATCTTCCTTTAATTCCATCTGGGTCCACAACGATTTGTCCCACTTCATCCTTCAAGCAACTCACCCCCATCACGTCACACCTCTCTTTCGCTATCTGCTTTGCAATCCTGAATACCGCTCTCTGACCCTCTTCCAAATCCAAGTGTTCTCCGAACATTTTCCTACATGCCTCCTGTGCCTTTGCTATCTCTTTCTTTGCAGCCTTCTTGGCTGCCTTATAACTTTCATGCTCTGCCTTTTCTGCCCCCATACCCTTCGCCTTCTGCCACTCCTTGAACTTCTTCCTCTTCTCGTCGATCTTCTTTCCAACTTCATCATCCCACCACCATGTTTCCGAGTGCCTGGGTGGTCCTTTTGTCCATCCACATACCTCACCAATGGCTCCCAACAGACTATCTTTCATTGACATCCAACTACTTTCAAGCTCAACCACATCATCCTGTACCCTAGTCAGCCTCTCTTTTAATGCCTCCCTCACTGTCACCTCTTTCAACCTCCACACCTTCATTCTCGGTTGGTACTTCACCCGCCGAGCTCTCCTCGCACCTTTCACCATTATGTCACAGACAACCAAGTGGTGTTGTGAAACAGCCTCCTCTCCCGGGATCACCTTTGTGTCCCGGAGGTGCCCCCTATCTCGCCTACGCACCAGCAGGTAGTCAACCGTTGTCGTCGACCCACCTGACGTGTATGTAACAAGCTTATTATCCTCTTTCTGGAACTGAGTATTACAAATCAACAAATCAGCTCCATCAGCAAACTCCAAAATCCTTTCACCTTCTCCATTTCTCACACCATATCCGTAACCCCCATGAACTCCCTCAAAACCGTCCATACTCCTTCCCACATGTCCATTTAGGTCTCCTCCTACCACAACAACTTCCTCATCTTTCACGTTTTCCATCAGCTTCTCTATCGCACACCAGAACTTGTCCTTCTCTTCATCGCTCCGACCAACCTGCGGAGCATATCCCAAGATGATGTTCACCAAGAGCTTTCTAATCATCATTTTCACCATCATCAACCTTTCACTCACTCTCGGCACACTCACCACACTGTCTACAAACTCCTCAGAAAACAGGACACTAACACCATTCACGCCCTCCAGGCACCCTTGCCACACAAACTTGTATTTCTGCCCCTGCCTACCCTTCACCATTCTCACACCACTTCCCTTCCATCTCGTCTCTTGCACACAACATATGTCCACTCTTCTTCTGACCAATACTTCCACCACTTCTCCTGATCTCCCTGTCATTGTCCCTACATTCCATGTCCCAAACCTCAGAAACCGATCTCCACGTCGGGCATCAGACGTTTCATCGTCATAAATGGAATGATTTCCACCCTTGCTTCGATCGGGTTCCCCACCTTGAGTTTTGACGAGAGGGAGTGGGGTCCCCCACGGGGTACTTCGGGCTGTTCCCTGCCCATATGTAGTTGTAATTGTCATGGTTCGCTTTTTGAGGCAATGTTTTTATGGCCGGATGCCCTTCCTGACGCCAACCCTTTTTGTCGCCTCTTACGACACACAGGGATACGGGGTTTACCTATTCTAAACCGGGGTACACACCGGGTATTCCACTGTAAACTGTAAGTGTTCCACTGTAAACCAAAGAAATACATATGTGGATACCAAAAGATTTTTTCATTTCAACAATTTTCTCGAATAAATGGTGCATTATATTTGAAAAAAGTTAACGGGTGCCAATATATTTGGCCACGACTGTGTGTGTGTATGAATGAATATGAACACACACACACTATATATATATATATATATATATATATATATATATATATATATATATATATATATACACACACGGCATGGCCAAAAGTATGTGGACACCCAAACCTCACACCCGTATGTGCTCGTCGAACCTCTCATTCCAACATCATGGGCATTATGATGGCGTTGGTCTCCCCTTTGCTGCTATAACAGCATCCACTCTTCTGGGAAGGCTTTCCACTAAATGTTGGAACTTTGCTGCGGGGATTTGCTTTCATTCAGCCACGAGCATTCGTGAGGTCGGGCACTGATGTTGGGCGATTAGGCCTGGCTCACAGTCGGCGTTCCAATTCATCCCAAAGGTGTTTGATGGGGTTGAGGTCAGGGCTCTGTCAGGCCAGTCAAGTTCTTCCACACCGATCATGACGAAGCATTTCTGTATGGACTTCACTTTGTGCAGCAGGGCATTGTCATGCTGAAACAGGAAAGGGCCTTCCCCAAACTGTTGCCACAAAGTTGGAGGCACACAATCGTCTGGAATGTCATTGTATGCTGTAGCATGAAGATTTCCCTTCACTGGAACTAAGGGGCCGAGCCCAAACCACGTTCTCCTGGCATTTGCCAAACCCAGATTAGTCCGTCGGACTGCCAGATGGTGAAGCGTGATTCATCACTCCAGAGAACGCTTTTCCACTGCTCCAGATATTAGGCTTGTGTGCGGCTGCTCGGCCATGGAAACCTATTTCATGAAGCTCCCGATGAACAGTTGTTGTGCTGACGTTGCTTCCAGAGGCAGTTTGGAACTTGGTAGTGAATGTTGTAACCGAGGACAGACGATTTTTACGCGCTTCAGCACTCGGCGGTCCCATTCTGTGAGCTTGTGTGGCCTAGCACTTTGCGGCTGAGCTGTTGTTGCTCCTAGACGTTTCCATTTCACAATAACAACACTTACAGTTGACCGGGGCAGCTCTAGCAGGGCAGAAATTTGATGAACTGACTTGTTGGAAAGGTGGCATCCTATGACAGTGCCACATTGAAAGTCACTGAGCTCTTCAGTATGGCCCAATGGCCCATTCTACTGCCAATGTTTGTCTATGGAGATTGCATGGCTGTGTTTGTATATATATATATATATATATATATATATATATATATATACCTGTCTATGATTATATATACCTGTCTATGATTATATATACCTGTCAACAATAGGTGTGGCTGAAACAGCTGAATCCACTAATTAGAAGGGGTATCCGCATACTTTTGGCCATGTTGTGTGTGTGTGTGTGTGTGTGTGTGTGTGTGTGTGTGTGTGTGTGTGTGTGTGTGTGTGTGTGTGTGTGTGTGTGTGTGTGTGTGTGTGTGTGTGTGTGTATGTATATGTCCGGGAATCGCTTTCGTCCTGTATATATATATATATCAGGGGTCAACCTTCAATTTTTTTTGGTGGCCCGGCCATATATTTTTTTCTGGTGAATCAAACCTCATTAAAAAAAATCAGTATCCATGTTTAAATTATTATTTCTCACAACACCTACAGATCAAATTTCAGTGCTTGTCATACCAGCAACCTTGCAACTCGTAATCACAGAACACTCCAGTCAGCTATTTGATCATCTACCTGCTAACTTGCAACAAAATGATATACGAGGACAAACTACAAGTTTATAATCGTCCAGAAACAATTTCCGTAGTGATTGTCTTTTTTTTTTTGAAGCATGAAGAAAGAAAGAAGAAAAAGCAAAAATAAATCCGCATATGGAGTTAAAAACCAACGAACACACACACACACACGAACACACACACACACTCACACACACCCACACACACATACACGCATACCAACATGATGATTGAAGTCACGTCGAGTGTTGGGTATCATGTCCTGTGGCGAGCACGAGAATGTGCAGCGAGGCCAGCTGCAGTTGCACACAGTCTCCTGCACGTGTCGCACTGGAATCTGGTTGATGCTGCTTGGTCCGGGTTCTTTCTCCTCAAGTGGGCCTGGTGGATACGCTCACATCTCACCTCCTCGAATTTTGTGATGCCTTTGTTGGCAGTCCTTCTCCAAAACGAGCGATCTGTGGTCTGGTGTTTTCACTTGGCCGGGTCATCATCACAGCTTTTTAGTGTAGTATATTGTTTCGACAATCCTTGTAGCACTTTCTAGGTTTCCCAATGCCACGTTTGCCCACATCCAGTTCGCCATGAAATCACTGTTTCGGGATCCTTAAATCGCTCATTCTTAAGAGGTGTCCAGCCCATTGCAGTTGTCGTTTTTTGATGATACTCTCCACTGATACACAGCCAGATTTACTGAGCACCTCCAGATTGGAAACTCTTTCCTTCCACGTTATGTGCAGATTTTCTGCAGACATCGTTGATGCATGGCTTCTAGCTTACAAATATGGTGACTATAGGTTGTCCAGCACTCGGCACCATACAGCAATGTACTCAGAACTGCAGCTCTATAGACTGATATTTTAGTAATCATTTTAATAGCGTGACTGTTCCAGACCCGGTGATAAGACGGCCAAAGGATGTGCTGGCCTTTGCTATCTGACTGGAGATGTCCCGATCCAATTGACCATCGTCACACAAAACACTCCCGAGATAGGTGTACGCATCAGTGTTCTTCAGTTGTTGACCGTCCACAAAAATACACAGCTCAACAAGCTCCAAACTAGGTGGGGGCCAATACATAACCTCAGTCTTTGTTGTTGTTAATAGTGAGTCCGAAGTGTTTCGCTGCAGTAGAAAAACTGTCTACAAGTGACTGACGCTGCTCCTCGCTGTGGGTAAATAGGCCACAGTCATCGGCGAACAGGAGGTCGTGGATTAGTTGTTGATGGACTTTGGTTTTTGCACGAAGCCTCAAAATATTGAAAATACCGCCATCCGTTCCAAACTAGATGTAAATTCCATCACCAGAATTATGCAAGGCCTCATTTAGCATCTCTGCAAAGAACAAAATGAACAGAATTGGGGCAATCACACAACCCTGCTTCACAACAGTCGTTATAGGGAAGCGTTTGGACAACTGTCCATCTGCACACACACCCCCATGCATGCAATCGTGTAGCTGCTTCAGTACATGAACAAATTTGTCTGGGACTCCCTGCTTACTCAGGATTTTCCAAAAGGCTTCTTGCGACAGTGGCGGAAGCTTTTGTTCGATACACACACACGCACACACACACATGCACATACACATGCACACACACACACACCAACATGCACCCACACATACACACACACACACACACCAACAAACACACCAACACACACCTGCACGTACATACCCACACACCCGCACGTACATACCCACACACCCACACGTAGACACACACACACACACCAACATACACACACACACACACACCAACATACACACATATACACACAATAACTCTATCAATGTGAAACACTTTCCTGGGGATTGTAACAATTTACGTTCACATGATAAATTAAACACATCGGCGTAAACACAAGCCGAATCAGCGATCAATCAGCAAACACAAGCCGAACCTTTACATTCTGATCAGGCAACTACTCTAGATTTGAAACCTCACCGCTGAGTGCCAAACAATAAAAAAAAAAAAGAAGACTTCATGCAGAGCACGGCAGATGCAAAATCTACCCCCTCCCAAAAAGAAGGTTGTCATTGAACCATCAAATTGTCCATTTCATCAAGATTAAAACTGACGATATTGATCAAAGCTCAGATCAATAGCATGAAATGTGATGATCTTTCAGATTAAAATTGATGATTTTAGAAGTTTGACCTTGAGTTGACCTTTGATATCAAAAATAGTTTGTTTCCCAATTCAGTGATGCGCTATGCAAATGCTGTTAAATTTTCAAGTCAACAACAACAACAACAGGCATTTTAAGGCCATTTTCCCTGCTAGAGTGGGGGTTAACCTTGCTTAGAGCAAGGGTTAGGCCCCATGACAATATTCACCATTTTGCCCTATTTTCTGCATCTCTCCTTGTTAACCCCCTTGCCCGCATTTCTTCTTCCACCACCTTTAGCCAAGTCTTTCTCGGTCTTCCCCGTCCTCTACTTCCTTCGACATTCATTTCCATCACTCTTCTCAACCAGTCACTTTCATCCTTCCTCAACACATGACCAAACCATCTCAACCTGTTTCTCTTCACAGCATCCATCACAGGCTCTATTCCCATCATCTTTAGCAATTCATCATTTGTCTTCCTCTCTCCCAACGATACTCCACACATCCACCGAACCATTTGCATTTCCACCCTTTCCAGCCTTTGTTGCTGCTCTACGTTCTTTACCCATGTCTCGCTCTCATAAATCATAACACTTCTCACACATGCAGCATACACCTTTCCCTTCAACTTCAATGACACTCCGCTCCTCATCAGCACGCCACTCAGTTCCCGAAACTTCTTCCATGCACATATCACTCGAGCAACCATTGCCAGTCTGATACACCTTCTCTATTCAGCAGCAAAATGTTTTCACACCTTCCAGCTTCACGCCGTCTCCAAGATCCAACTCAACATTTCCTCCATCTCCAGCTCCCTCTGTGCACACCTTTCACTTGAATGTAGCTGCCACACTGGTTAATGACCCTCTCAGACCACTACATTTTTGATGAACCCACTTTGATGAACCCAATGTGCATTGGACATTGAATGAAGTTCACTCCGACACTCTTCCTGCACACAGCACACGGCCACTTTCCAGTTCTTTCCACCTTACCACATGCTTTACCACTTGCCATCACCTTGGTTTTTCCGATATTCACGTTCAGAACTTTTGTCTCCATACATTCCTTCCACTTGTTCATCTTCTCCTTCAGTCCATCCATACTTTCCGCAATCAACACCAGATCATCTGCATACAGCAATTCCCACGGTAAACCCTCCTTTACATTCCGAGGCAGCACCTCCATCACAGCTACAAATAGTAGTGGACTTAGTACCGACCCCTGATGCACTCCCCTCTTCACCTCAAACTCAACACTGTTCCCGTCCTTCGTCCTTACAGCTGTGTGCGCTCTCTCATACATTGCCATCACTAACTCTGATCGACCATTCCTCCACTCCCAACTTCCTCAATGCCCATGTCACTACTTTGCCTGGAACCCTATTGAATGCTTTCTCCAGATCAACAAACCCAAGAAACAACCTCTTCCTCTTCTCCATGTACTTCTCCTGCAACTGCCTTACAATAAAAAGTGCATCTGTCATTCCTCTTCCTGGCATAAATCCAAACTGCATTTCGTCAATCTTCACTTTCTTCCTTATCCTCCTCTCCAACACCCTTTCCAATACCTTCATTCCATGCTCCAATAACTTTATCGCTCGATACGAGCCACAGTCCAGAGAGTCACCTTTCCTCTTGTATAGAGGGAAGAGGGTACTCAGTTCCCAATCCACTGGAATGCGGCCTTCTTTCACCACCAGATTACAGATCTCTGTCATTCTCTTCACACCCCAAATTCCCGCTGCCTTCAACATATCTCCCACAACTCCCGTCGGCCCTCCCGCTTTTCTCCTCTTCATTGCTTTTATCGGTTCCTCAACTTCCTTCTCAGTTATCTTCTCTGCCGGTCCTAAAACTGGGTTACTCTCTATGTTGCCATCCCATTCATTCTCTGCATTCAACAGTATTTCCATATATCTTTTCCATCTTCCTTTAATTCCATCTGGGTCCACAACGATTTGTCCCACTTCGTCCTTCAAGCAACTCACCCCCATCACATCACATCTCTCTTTCGCTATCTGCTTTGCAATCCTGAATACCACTCTCTGACCCTCTTCCGAATCCAAGCGTTCTCCGAACATTTTCCTACATGCCTCCCTGTGCCTTTGCTACCTCTTTCTTTGCAGCCTTCTTGGCTGCCTTATAACTTTCATGTTCTACCTTTTCTGTCCCCGTTCCCTTCGCCTTCTGCCAGTCTCGAACGTCTTCCTCTTCTCGTCAATCCTCTTTCCAACTTCATCATCCCACCACCATGTTTCTGAGTGCCTCAGTGATCCTTTAGTCTATCCACAAACCTCACCAACGGCTCCCAACAGACTATCTTTCATTGACACACAAAAATAAGGGGAGCGGTAGACAAGATGGGGAGAGACGGGGAAGGACAGGGGGATGGAGGGGGAAGGACACAAACACAACATTTGAGAGCAGGGACATCGGGAGAAATGTGGGAGGGGGAGGGCTTGGGGGGAGGTGGGAGAGGAATAAAACATATGAACACTGCAAGGACTTCCAGGAAAGAAGTTGGAATTTCACAAAAAGTGTATCTGGGGTGAATTAGCGGGTAGAAAGGATCAAGGTTTTGGATGGGGGAAGATAAGAGATGGTGGTGAACAGCTGTTTTAACGACCTGGAAGGAGGAGTGGGATTGAAGGGAGTGGGGGAGTTTGTTCCAGAGGCGAGAGAAAAGGGGAATGAAAGAGTGAAGGTGAGCAGTTTAACCATAAGAGGGTTGCAGGCAGATGTTGTGCGACTTGAAGGAATATTGGGGGGGACAGAGCACAGAGAGAGCTGGGGGGGGGCAAGGCCGGAGAGGAGTCGGTAGAAGACAGAAAGACCACCAACCTGCCTGCAGTGAGTAAGTGAAAGGCCCTCGGAGTTAGCTTCATCGCAGGAGATTTCAATGATTCTGAAAGCTTTGGTTTCAACAGCGTGAAGCCGAGCCAGGTGTGAGGCAGGAGCACCGGCCCAGAGGGGGGAACAGTATTCCATTGAGCTGCGGATGAAAGCCTTGTATTTGGTGAGGAGCTCCGGTGTGCCAAGGAAGGACTTCGCACGACGGAGGATGCCCAGTCGGCGACTGGCTTTGGAAGCCAGCTTGGAACAAGAAAGATCATGGAAGATAGTGAGACCCAATAACTTGAGCGACAGAACTGCTTGGAGAGGATTGTTGAGAAAGTAGATGTGGTCCAGTCAATCTGTAATTTGACCTCAAACAAATTGCAAAAGAAATACTTTTTTGATAAACATGCTTCGTAGTATTGCCTTAATGATATATCAAAAGTCTAGAAAAGTCTAGAGTGCGGAAACAGTTTTAAAAACGAAATAAATTTGACGGATTTTGCATGCGACTTTTCGGCAGAGGTCAGATACAAAATAGTTTGAAATCTAAGGAAATTTGGTTTTCAAGCTATGCTAATGCAAGTCTGTATCAAGGGCTGTCAGGGGACACTTTTTGGTTTACAAGGCCCTTAATGCTATGCTAATTTCAAAGGCATTCAGAGTACCCTTGTTTGAAGAGCATCAACATGACATGTCCAATGACATCAGAGATTCAAATGAACATGATGTTTCTGATGTTACGCCTAGGGAACCAGATATTGCAGATATTCCTCAAGTCATAGTCTCTGAAGATGAAGCAGCTCAAGGTCCTACCAGGATAACCAGCAACAATGTCTTGTCAGAATGTATTGAACTCTATGAATATCTACTGAAAGGAGACGTTACTGCGGAGTCAGTCTGTATGTAGAATGTTGTTGACAAAATGAATGAAAAGCTTGTGTGTGAAAAAGTAGAACTCATTCATCATCGCGCGCCATCTCTTTGGCTTCAGTACATGGATATGATAGACATACTCCACAAGTTTATAAAAGCAGAACGTACAGGGAACTGGTATCTTCATCTTCAGTCTGTACAAGACATGTTGCCGTATTTTGCTGCTGCTGGACACAATTTCTATGTGAAATCAGCTTACATGTACTTGCAAAATATGCAAAATCTAGAAGCAGATCACCCTGAAGTGTACACCTGCTTTGAATCTGGACACCATGTACTCAGGAGAAGTGATCGTTTTTGGGCTGGCTTATCTACAGATCTTGTAATAGAGCAGGTTTTAATGAGAAGCATTAAAACAACAGGTGGATTGACTAGAGGACACGGAATGTCAGAATCTCAGAAGGCACAGTGGTTACTCTCCAGACAAGCTTGTGCAGACATCAACATTGCCATGCAGCAGTTTACAGACACTGAATTCTACACAAGTGAACAGCACAAAGAAGACATGCCAGCAAGAAAATCTCGAGATTACAATGACACCAAGACAATTTTGTCTTTCCTTGAGGATAGAAATCCATTTGCAGAGGATCCAACCCTTCGGAACATAGCAACTGGTGTGGCAGCAGATGCAAGTGTAAATGTTGACAGAGCAAAAGAAGTTGGCCTTTGTGTCCTCAAATCAATGGTTTCTCAGAATGTACAGAGCTACACCTTTAAGAAGGCAAACCAAGCTGTAACCCTTGGAGCCAAGACAGCAGTGAAGATAGATGGAGAATCAGTACAGGTTGACCCTTAGCTCCTGCTTCAACGTTTAATTACAGCAGCTGACGGCCTCTTTGATGACATCTCGGAAGTCTTCACTTATGAACTCTGTAGCTTTCCTTCTTCATTGTTTGACTCATCTGGTCTCCTCAGAGAGGCACAGAAGCCAGCACTTGCAGATGCAATATGGACTTTAGCCGGATATGACATGCCAGCACCAAACGTAGAAGATCTGCATCATGTTTTTGACGGTGGTTCTCTGCTGCAACGCATACCATGGCCCCAAGGATCTAGTTTTGCATCCCTCTGCAAATTGTATGTAGAGTATGTCTTGAAGTACTCAAACCCCACAGTTGTTTTTGATGGGTATTGCAATGGCCCATCCACAAAAGACCATGCTCACATGCGACGCACTGGTGGAACATACGGACCTGAAGTCAGATTCACAGAGGATATGCATCTCAAATCCAAGAAGCAGCAGTTTTTGACCAACTCTGCAAACAAACAACGTTTCATCAATCTGCTCAGCAAGAAGATGGAAGAAAAGGGAATCAAGACGTTACATGCTACTGGAGATGCTGACCTGCTGATTGTCCAGACTACAGTGTCATCAGCATCTGCAAACGTGACAGTATTAGTTGGAGAAGACACCGATCTTCTTGTGCTTCTATGCTACCATGCAGACATCTGCTCAAGAGATATCTACTTCAAGTCGGAGGCCAAACAAACAGCTGTTAAGAAAAAGCGTGTGTGGAACATCAGATGCATCAAGCAAAGACTTGGCCCTGAAATATGTTGTTTGCTCCCATTTGTTCATAGCATAACAGGATGTGATACAACATCTCGTTTATATGGAATTGGAAAGGGAGCTGCATTGAGAAAACTTAAAAGTGACCCTCATTTCAAGCACCAAGCTGAAGTATTTTCCAGAAAGGCATCAAAGGAGGAAGTCGTTGTGGCTGGGGAGAAAGCACTTACCTGTCTGTATAATGGTAATCCTGGGGAAGGCTTGGATCTATTGAGGTGCAGGAAATTTTGCAGCAAAGTCATGACTAATACCTCATTTGTCCATGTTCATGTCTTACCGCCAACGTCAGCAGCAGCCAGACACCACAGTCAGCGTGTTTACTTGCAAGTTCAGCAGTGGATAGGGCAAGATGGGGATTTGATTCCAGAGGACTGGGGATGGATTACAGCCGGTGACAGACTTCAGCCTATCCGTACCCACTTGCCTCCAGCACCAGAGAAACTACTGAAGATCATAAGATGTAACTGTAAAACAGATTGTGACAGTCGACGCTGCAACTGCAAGAAACATGGTTTGCAGTGTTTAGTTGGATGTGGAGCCTGTCATGGCATCAGTTGTTCAAATGTACCTTCTGTTGACCTTCAAGCCGACCTTCACGGAGAAACATAGACATTCCTAAGGCAAAGGAAAGTGAAAAAGGTAGTTTACATTATGAAGAAGTTTATTTGAAATGAGATTAGGCTGTTTAATAGATGAAATGATAATCTGATAACACAGTGATGTATAATCAAATTCGATAACAATCGGACTGTTTCATATCAAGGCGGTTAAAAACCACATACAGGGTGGGTCAAGGAAAACCTAATTTTGAAAATGTTCCCCAAGCTGAATGTTTATAGACTTTTTATATGTCATGTAGGAAACAGTTCTTATATTGAAACAACTAAAATACATTATTTTGCAATTTGTTTGAGGTTAGCATATTTTCGGTCATAGATTGACTGGATTAATGGGATGGTTTTCCAGTCGGTCTTTTCTGAGAGACATAGTAAGAGTGTGAGATTTGTCAGGATTGAAAGACATGTTCCACTTGTTTGACCAGTCTGTGATTTTGTCCAGGTCTGCAGAGAGTGAGGAGGCTGCAGACTGCCGATCTGAGGGATGAGGAGTGGAGCGGCAGATAGTGGAGTCATCAGCAAAGAGATAGAGAGGATTTTCCAGAGAGTCGGAGAGATCATTGATGAAGACCAGAAATAGCACAGGGCCCAGAACACTACCTTGGGGAACTCCAGACAGAACAGGGAGGGGAGATGAGAGAAATCCATTCAGGGCCACATGCTGCCGACGACCAGAGAGGAAGTCCGCAAGCCATGAGTGGAGATTTCCATGGATACCATAGGAGGAGAGTTTGGTGAGCAGAGCTGGGTGCCAGACCGTATCGAAGTCACATGATATGTCAAGTGAGACAGCTCTGATTTCCTGTTTGGCATTGAGGACCTCCATCCATTGTTGAGACAGCAGATGCAACATGTCCAGAGTAGAATGACCTGGTCTGAATCCAAATTGATGATCAGAGATCAAGCCATTGGAGAAGAGGAAGGATTTGATATCCGAAGCAATGATGGATTCCATGACTTTGCTGATAATTGGAAGCAGGCTGATTGGTCTGTAGTTGCAAGGATCTGTTTTTGCACCTTTTTTGTGCAAAGCGGTAATGTTTGCTGATTTCCAAGATGCTGGCAGATGACCTTGAGCAAAAGAGAGGGTGAAAAGAACAGAGAGAGGGTGAGATAGAGCAGCAGAGCAGGATTTTAGGACCTGTGGGCCGATGCCGTCTGGTCCAGTTGCAGAATCAGAGTCGAGGTTTGACAAAAACTTCTCCTCCTTGTCAGGAGAGAAGGACACAGAGTCCAGGAGCAGTTGGATTTGACTGGGAAAGGTGGGAACAGAGAGAGATGGGTTTGGGGCACAATATTCTGAGGCAAACACAGAGTTGAGACATTCGGCTTTGTCATGTGCGGTGTCAACTAGCCATTTGAAGTGATGGAGGGTGAACCAACACCAGAAACGGATTTGACCAGACGCCACCAAGATTTGGAGGAAGGAGACAGGTTTGAGAGTTCAATCTTGAGTGTGGAGAGATAGTGCTTCCTGGCACTCCTGAGGGTAGACACACACTTGTTCCGAGCTTGGTGGAAGGAACTGAGATTGCCTTCAGTTGGATTTGCCTTCCAAGAGGCAAAGGCAAGTTGTTTCAGGGCAACTGCCTCACCACAAGATTCAGTGTACCATGGACGGGAGGAAGGGTGAGACAACTGAAGACGAGATGGGAAAAATCTGTGCATGAGAGAGAGCAGTTTGCTTTGGAAGAATTCCCACGAAGAATTGACGTCAGAGGCAGTAGAGATGGGAGACCAGTCCAGATGATTGATGGCTGCTTGCAGACCATGCCAGTCAGCTTGAGTGAAATGCCAGACTCGTCGGCGCTGAGGAGGCTCTCTGAGAATGGCCAGAGAGATGTCCACTTTGACAAGCACATGATCAGAAGAACCGATTGGAGCAGAAGAAGAGCAGCAGACATTTGCAGGGAAGTTTGTCATAACCATGTCCAGAAGAGAAGATATTCCATTGACTGCGATCCGGGTCGGGAAATTGACAAATTGTGTCAGTACCAATGAGTCGCAGAAGTCCTTTGCTGAGGTGCCATGGCTGGTGAGAGAGGAACCCACACCCAGCAAGCTGGCATGATTACTGTTGAAGTCACCACATATGAGGAAGAGAGAGTTTGGATGAGTTGATAGAAGTTGGTCCATGTTGTCCGACAGCGAAATGTAAATGGCATGGCATGTAAATGGCACATGGGCATTGAGGAAGTTAGGAGTGGAGGAATGGTTGATCAGAGTAGTGATGGCAATGTACAAAAGAGTGCGCACAGCTGTGAGGATGAAGGATGGGAACAGTAGTGAGTTTGAGGTGAAAGTGGGAGTGCATCAGGGATCGGTACCCAGTCCACTACTATTTGTAGCTGTGATGAAGGTGCTGGCTCAGAACGTAAAGGAGGGTTTACCGTGGGAGTTGTTGTATGCAGATGATCTGGTGTTGATTGCGGAAAGTATGGATGGACTGAAGGAAAAGATGAACAAGTGGAAGTAATGTATGGAGACAAAAGGTCTGAAGGTGAATATCGGAAAGACGAACGTGATGGCAAGTGGTAAAGCATGTGGTGAGGTGGAAAGAACTGGGAAGTGGCCATGTGCTGTGTGCAGGAAGGGTGTCCGAGTGAACTCCATTTAATGTACAATGTGCGCTGAGTGGGTTCATCAAAAATGTAGTGGTCTGAGAGGGTCATTAACCAGTGTGGCAGCTACATTCAAATGTAAGGTGTGCACAGAGGGAGCTGCAGATGGAGGAAATGTTGAGTTGGATCTTGGAGACGGCGTGCAGCTGGAAGGTGTGAAAACATTTTGCAACCTCGGAGACATGCTGAATGGAGAAGGTGGATCAGACTCGGCAACGGTTGCTGGAGTGAGATGTGCATGGAAGAAGTTTCGGGAACTGAGTTGCGTGCTGATGAGGAGGGGAGTGTCGTTGAAGCTGATCGAAAAGGTGTATGCTGCATGTGTGAGAAGTGTTATGATTTATGGGAGCGAGACATGGGTAATGAACGTAGAGCAGTAACAAAGGGTGGAAATGCGAATGGTTCGGTGGATGTGCAGTGTATCGTTGAGAGAGAGGAAGACAAATGATGAATTGGGAAAGATGATGGGAATAGAGCCTGTGATTGATGCTGTGAAGAGGAGATGGTTTGGTCATGTGTTGAGGAAGGATGAAAGTGACTGGTTGAGAAGAGTGATGGAAATGAATGTAGAAGGAAGTCGAGGACGGCGAAGACCGAGAAAGACTTGGCTAAAGATGGTGGAAGAAGAAATGCAGGCAAAGGGGTTAACAAGGAGAGATGCAGAAAATAGGGCAAAATGGAGAAGATTGTCATGGGGACCGCAAGGCTAAACCCCGCTCTAGCAGGGAAAATGGCCTAAAAATGCATGTTGTTGTTGTTGTTGTATTAATCTTGTTATTACTTTTCTTGTAATTTGAAGTGGCCTGGGAAAAATGCCACGATCACGTGAAACGCCGCTCAAGCTGCGATATATTTATATCCACCTTCCCAAGGTTGTTTTGTCGTCAAGTATAACCGAAAGCAACATAGGCTTAGCAAGTATGAAAATAACATGGAGGGAATTATTTTACTTGTGATACAATTAAGGGTTTGAAAGCATCACGCCAGACACCGACACCAGAAGCGGAGCTGCGCGGAACACGCTGCAGGTTCACCAAGATAATTTGCACTTCGTAACTCCAGGTGAGGGAAAAAAATGAAGTCGCTACAAGTACAACCTTTGCCGTATTGCCCCTTAGTCCCAATGGCAAGTTTACTTCTTTGAGATTGCGTAATAATGACAAGTCATGACCAAATACATTGATGAAGATTTATTGATCAATTTGACACAGGTGGCCAACCAGGTATTTCCAGGTATTTAATTTTCTAGGTATTTTAATACCATCTAGGTATTTTCTCTGACCATCTAGGCATTTTCTCTAACCATCTAGGTATGTTCTCTTCCCATCTCGGCATTTTCTCTTCCCATCTCGGCATTTATCTCTGACCATCTAGGCATTTTCTCTGACCATCTCGGCATTTTCTCTGACCATCTCGGCATTTTCTCTGACCATCTTGGCATTTTCTCTGACTATCTCGGCATTTTCTCTGACTATTTCGACATTTTCTCTTCCCATCTCGGCATTTTCTCTGACCATCTAGGCATTTTCTCTTCCCATCTAGGCATTATCTCTGACCATCTAGGCATTTTCTCTTCCCATCTTGGCATTTATTCTGACCATCCAGGCATTTTCTCTTCCCATCTAGGCATTTTCTCTCACCATCTAGGCATTTTCTTTTCCCATCTGGGCATGTTCTCTGACCATCTCGGCATTTTCTCTGACTATCTCGGCATTTTGTCTGACCATCTCGGCATTTTCTCTTCCCATCTAGGCATTTTCTCTTCCCATCTCGGCATTTTCTCTGACCATCTAGGCATTTTCTCTTCCCATCTAGCCATTTTCTCTTCCCATCTCAGCATTTTCTCTGACCATCTAGGCATTTTCTCTGACCATCTAGGCATTTTCTATGACCATCTAGGCATTTTCTCTTCCCATCTAGGCATTTTCTCTGACCACCTCGGCATTTTCTCTGACCATCGAGGCATTTTCTCTTCCCATCTCGGTATTTTCCCTGACCATCTCGGCATTTTCTCTGACCATCTAGGCATTTTCTCTGACCATCTTGTCATTTTCTCTTCCCATCTAGGCATTTTCTCTTCCCATCTAGGCATTTTCTCTGACCATCTAGGCATTTTCTCTGACCATCTTGTCATTTTCTCTTCCCATCTAGGCATTTTCTCTTCCCATCTCGGCATGTTCTCTTCCCATCTAGGCATTTTCTCTTCCCATCTAGGCATTTTCTCTGACCATCGAGGCATTTTCTCTTCCCATCTAGGCATGTTCTCTTCCCATCGAGGCATTTTCTCTTCCCATCTAGGCATTTTCTCTGACCATCTAGGCATTTTCTCTGACCATCTAGGCATTTTCTCTGACCATCTAGGCATTTTCTCTGACCATCTAGGCACATGCATGAACCCACAAAATAATCGTTTCCTGGATACAGTGTACATCTATCTATAATTCCAGTAATCTCTGTCTGTACGTTTGTCTGTGACCGCTGTTTCTCGACAACCACGGGTCCGATATACTTTTTACTTGCCAGGTATATTGCTGGGGACCCGAGGATGTGCCTTTTCAAGGTTTCATATTAATCGGACAATTACTTACCGAGCTATGTCCAAAAAACGATTCAACCAATCAGAGAGCAGCGAACTATCGCGTGTGCCGAACGTGGCGGACACACTCTGCCTCGGATGGCACATTTGAGAGCGTATTCATTTATTTCACGTTTGCAAACTATGTTGGCGTTAAACTATGTTTTAAAACTAATAAAAACGAATTTGCGATACATTCGCTTTCCTGCGCGTTTGTGCACGCGATGGCGATTTCTTTACCAAACTCCGGAAGCCGTTCGCTTTGGACCAAACCATTTCATGTAAATAGAGGGGGGGGGATATAATTTTAGATATAGATATAGTACGGGCAATGCCCTAGTAGGAATTAATTCGCATTCCACAAAAAAAAAAAAAAAAATTAACTATTCTTAAGACTAATTAATCTGAACGTGCAAAATCGCAACGAAACTACTCCAGCACTCTTAATCCCAAACACAGGCCCGAGGAGCCGCACTTAAAATAAACTCACTCTGCTCGGACCTGCAAGGTCATTTCTCCCAAGATGTGTTAATATGAAATGGAAAGTTAAAAACACATTTTTTTTACAAAACCTTACATTTAAAAGGTGTTGCTTTTTGACCTATTTCCTCCAAGTGACTTTGCACACCTGCTGAGAGACCCGACACGTCAGTCAACAGTACGTCATGAGACATCACACATGGAACAGTTCACTCAGGGCACACAGCTAGGCCAGCCAGGACCAGACAGGCACCCTCCTCGATGTGGTCAAGTTCCACCACCTAAACCTAGTTTAACAACCATTCGAGAGACGACCCATTGATGATTTGACTTTGCCTGTGAAACACCAGGATGACAGTTTACAACTTGATGGGATCAAAACTGCTGCTCTGGTGCTATTAATCTTGGTGTAATTCTGCTGTTCAAATACCTTCTAATTGAGGTACGATTGCCCGACCCTCCTCTTGTACAGGTAGAACTCAAACCTTTAGCTTGGACATAGTTTTGTCCGCCAGGCTGCAAAAATCAAGGTCTTATCAGCAATACATTTCTTCGCTCCACACACAAGCTAGTATAAGGGGACAAACATAAGCACAAAGATCCCCGAGAGCTGTGGCCTTCAACTTACTCATGACAACCCAGCGAACACCGAGGCCCATACCGAAGAAACATTATTAGGTTTACTCTCCATGAAATGGAGAGGAACCTATTATTAATGCTCGAGTTTTTCTTATTATTATTATTCTTCCGCCCTATTTTGCACCTCCGAAAATTTCATAATTAATGTTCTCAGCAACCGCTGGTCAGATTGACAGGAAATTTTCATCAAATGATCGTCTCGGCTCGTATAATTTTTTAATGCTAATTATGACATCATAGGTCACGTGGCATGGGCGCCATCTTGTAAAACACATTCAACTTTGCCCCTCTGTATCTCCGAAACCGCTCAATGGAAAAATTTGAGGAATGGCTCATTCTAAAGAACTCTTCAATGGGAACAAAAGACATGTGTATCGAGTATATCAAAAATGCTAACGTTAAGAGGTTAGAATTAGTCAAACAAAAAATTTTCTCCCCCGAAAATGGGATTTTTTTCCCAGATGCTAAGTTAAAAAAATACTCAGAATGCAAAAAATTTCGAAGTCATACATCACATGGTTCGGCCGCCATCTTGTTTTTCGTGAAAAACCACAAAAACCCATTTTTCTCCGGAACGGCTGAACGAATCGAGCCCAAACTTGGGATGCATATTCGCACACCCATGACGAACAAAAAAGCCTTGGAGCTCGATGTCATGCGACACATGGTTTCAGAGTTATGACGTTTTTAAGCTCAAACTAGAAATGGTATCACCTCCATAATTTGTGAAGATATCGAGTGGAAACTTTGTTCCGCATGGGGGGATGTTTCAATGCTACTTGAGACGTTTTGATATGTCACATGGTTTGGCCGCAATAAATAATGGAAGGTAAATTCTTAAAAGCTTGTAACTCTTGAACCACTGCATTGATCGACGTGAATTTTTAATGCAATGTAGCTCTCATCAAGCGGAAGAAGTGTGCAAAATTTCAAGATGAATGGATGTACGGTCTCGAAGCTATAAGTCTTTATTGTTGAAAGAAGAAGAAACGCACTATTTTGTCCCTCCAGGACGTGATCACGATAACGCGATCTCCTGCAGTCATTTGAACCACAAATAAAATTCCAATTGCAGATTTGTCAATAGATGAGGCATATTAACAAACGAATGAAACAGATTTGGTCAAATTCTGACTAGATCGCATTTCACACAAAGTTGTGAGGAGAAACTAAAGAAGAAGAAACCTCGTTTGGCTTCTCAGATAAAATAAAGAA